>NC_137102.1:27895765-28460765 GCF_949357685.1 Gobio gobio | reverse complement strand
AACCAACCCAGGGCAGTACAATTCTCTGGACTCTTTAGAGCAATAATTATTTTTAAAAAAAGTTAAACTTTTGCATCTGAATGGCTATAACTGGGTTATTTCAAGATGTGGCCTTGACCAAGTGTCCCCAAATGCCTATATCTATTCAATGAATGCTCAGATATTCTTAAAAAAAAGTCAGAACATGTGTACTATGCCTCTAAACAAGCATGAAAATTTTCAGACAGATAGGACCATATTTGCCTCTATAACAGTTAAAAAGCTGAAAATTATGAAAATAATGGTATATTAAGCCAATAAGTGGTCGTTTGCTGCCCCCCGCTGTTCATTTTATTGTACTACACTCTAATATTGATATACAAGTCATTTTCAGCTTTAAATAAATCACTATTTTAATATTTGCTATCACATTTAGTTAAAATTAATCTATTAAGTATTACTATTGACAATTGTCACATTGAGAAATGTGAATCTTGAAGGAGACTTGCAGGAAACATTTTGTTTACTGCAACATCATAAAGTTCAAATGTCTGTAACTACAACAAAATGTGTGTGTGTAGTCCTATGTTTCTGAATACATTTTTAAAAATCTGATTAATAGTTACAAAGAGCTATGTGAAATGATTATAGACCATAGCATTAAAAAAGTGTGTGTGTGTCTGGCCTTGACCAAGTGTCCCCAAATGCCTATATCTATTCAATGAATGCTCAGATATTCTTAAAAACAAGTCAGAACATGTGTAATATGCCTCCAAACAAGCATGACAATTTTCAGACAGATAGGACAATATTTGCCTCTATAACAGTTAAAAAGGTGAAAATGACAGAGTTCATATGAAAATAATGACCAATATGTGGTCTTTTGCTGCCCCCCGCTGTTCATTTTATTGTACTACACTCTAATATTGATCTATGGTTATAGATACATGGTTAATCATAGTAAATAATACTAGAACGTGGTGCATTTCACAAAAAAATGTGACATGCTCATAGACCATTAAAAGATATTTTCACAATAACATATCTCAAAAATATTGTGTGTGTGTGTGTGTGTGTGTGTGTGTGTGTGTAACCATGCATAATGGAACAACTGGTTTGAAGCCTGTTTCAGAGCCTATTTTACTAAAAGGGCTATAACTCAGGAACGAAATGAGATATCTTCACCAAACTTGGTACACTTGTGTATGGGATGAGTCTTTGGTCAAGGTAAAAAGAATTGTGAGGATTGAACACTTGGTGGCGCTATAACATAAAAAAACATGAAAAGGGCTATAACCACCCGACTGCCAGTCCGATTGACTTGAAAGTTGGTATGCAGTGTCTTGGTCCAAGGTACCACGCATGTCTATAAAGGAAATTGGCGTAGCTCAAAAAACATGGCCGCCATTGGCCAATGAAATGTGAGCACTTATTAGACAAGGTTAACAGAGGCCGATCGGAACAAAAGTTGGCGAGCATGTTTGACTCAGGGTCCTAGAGGTCTGTAATAATTTTTTAAGAATTTGGCCACTAGTAGGCGCCAATTAGTTTTATGGCTCTGTAATCACGTGATGTTTCACATATTCTCACAATATTGATATAATTTGATAGATCTCCTCATACTGAACAACTTTGTCTCTAGAAGCATTGCTGTCAATCAAATCGTTCATTAAATATTTGTGATTATGTTAAAAACCTACTTTTGCAAATAAGTCCCTGTTTTTTTGCCCGATCGGAACCAAACCAGTCTAGGACAATTCTCTGGACTCTCTAGATCAATAATTATCAAAAAAAGTTTAACTTTTGCATTTGGATGGCTATAACAGGGTCATTTCGAAAAGAGGCGTGGCAAAAAACCCTCAAAAGCCTATAAATTCTAAGGGAAAGCTCAAAACTTCACGAAAATTGGTGGCCATGTGTGAGATTAGATCCTTAACAAGCATTAAACGTTTTATAGAGATCGGACCATAGGTGGCGCTATAACTGTTAAAAACCTTTTAAAACCATGTTTCCTATGGTGAATTGCCTGTAAATTGAATTTTCCATCTATTATTTCAGCGTTTAAAATCTTGCTAAATAAAACTTAATGTCTTTTGATGCTTGTGTGCTTAAAGGCCTTAAAGGCTTGAACCCCGCTAAATGCTGCTCGCAGCTTTAATTAGGGGTTCAAGCACGAAGTGCTGAAACCCTATTGTAATTGTAAGGGTTTTTATTATTATTATTCTCCGCTAAAACGCATCGTGCAGCCCAAACCGTAAGGGCTGGAGCGTTGAAACTTTGTCAGATGGTAGCCCAAAAATCGAGGAGAGGGTGTCAAAGTATGGCCCCGATTGGCCAATAGGTGGCGCTATAGCAATCAATTGCGCGTAACTGCTCATAACTCCTAAACCGTAAGTTGTACACTCAAGTGTCTTATATCATTGGAAAGCTGAATACCTGAATTAAATAATGTATATATCCGATTTCATTTGCGGTATGCAAATTTTTCCGCCATTTTGAATTTTGTTGAAAAACTACTTTTGCGAACTAGTCCCTGGATTTTAGCCCGATCGGAACCAAACAAGTGCAGAAATGTTCTCTGGAGTCTGAATATTAATAATTATCGAAAAAAAGTATAAATTTCGCTTCAAGGTCGCAAAGGGGCGGAAAACGAATGTTGTGGGAGGAGCCTTTTTTACTAAAATGGCTATAACTCAAGAACAAAATTAGATATCTTTACCAAACTTGGTACACATGTGTATGGGCTGAGTCTTTGGTCACGATAAAATAATCGCGACGATTGACCACTTGGTGGCGCTATAACACGAAAAAAACATGAAAATGGCTATAACCACCCGACCGCTAGTCCGATTGACTTGAAAATTGGTATGCAGTGTCTTGGTCCAAGGTACCATATATATCTATGAGGACATTGGCGTATCTCAAAAAACATGGCTGCTATCGGCTAATGAAGTTTGAGCACCTCTAAGACAAGGTTAACGGAGGCCGATCGGAATGAAACTTGGTGGGCATCTTTGACTCATGGCCCTAGAGGTCTGTAAGAATTTTGAAAGAAATCGGCCACTAGTTGGCGCTAACGAGTTTTATGGCTCTGTAATCACGTGGTGTTGCACACATCAACCAAATATACACATCATATGATAGGTCTCCTCATGCTGAACAACTTTGCCTCTATAAGCATTGCTGTCAATCAAACCGTTCATTAAATATCCGCGATTATGTTTAAAACCTACTTTTGCAAACTAGTCCCTGGATTTTTGCCCGAAGGGAACCAAAGAAGTCTAGAACAATTCTCTGGACTCTCTAGATCAATAATTATTGAAAAAAAGTTGAACTTTTGCATTTGGATAGCTATAACAGGGTCATTTAGAAGAGGGGAGTAGCAAAATACACTCAAAAGCCTATAAATCCTAAAGGAAAACTCAAAACTTCACGAAAATTTTTATGTATATGTAACATAACATGCTGAAAAAGCATGCAACGTTTCATGGAGATCGGACCATAGGTGGCGCTATAACTGTTAAAAAGCTTTGAAAACCATGTATTCCCTATGGTGAAATGCCTGTATTGGCTGTAAATGGTATTTTCCATCTCTGTAATCAGGTGGGGTTAAAAACATCCACATAATATGCATAAATTATGATAGATCTCCTCATACTGAACAACTTTGCTTCAAGAACCAATACTGTCAATCAAATCGTTATTTAAACATTCACAATTATGTTAATAACCTCATTTTGCAATCTTGTCCTAGTTTTTTTGCCCGATTGGAACCAAACCACGGCAGTATGATTCTCTGGACTCTTTAGAGCAATAATTATTTAAAAAAAAGTTAAACTTTTGCATCTGAATGGCTATAACAGGGTTTTTTCAAGATGTGGCCTTGACCAAGTGTCCCCAAATGCCTATATCTATTCAATGAATGCTCAGATATTCTTAAAAACAAGTCAGAACATGTGTATTATGCCTCTAAACAAGCATGAAAAATTTCAGACAGATAGGACAATATTTGCCTCTATAGAGTTAAAAAGCTGAAAATTATGAAAATAATGGTATATTAAGCCAATAAGTGGTCGTTTGCTGCCCCCCGCTGTTCATTTTATTGTACTACACTCTAATATTGATGTATAAGTAATATTCAGACTTTAAATAAATCACTATTTTAACATTTACAACCACATTTAGTTAAAAATAATCTATTAAGTATTACTATTGACAACTGTCACATTGAGAAATGTGAATCTTGAAGGAGACTTGCAGGAAACATTTTGTTTACTGCAACATCATATAGTTAAAATGTCTGTATCAACAACAAAATGTGTGTGTGTGTGTGTGTGTGTGTGTGTGTGTGTGTGTGTGTGTGTGTGTGTGTGTGTGTGTGTGTGTGTGTGTGTGTGTGTGTGTGTGTGTGTGTGTGTGTGTGTGTGTGTGTGTGTGTGTGTGTGTGTGTGTGTGTGTAGTCCTATTTTTCTGAATACATTTTTAATAATCTGATTAATAGTTACAAAGAGCTATGTGAAATGATTATAGACCATAGTTTGTGAAAAAGTGTGTCTGTGTGTGTGTGTGTGTGTGTGTGTGTGTGTGTGTGTGTGTGTGTGTGTGTGTGTGTGTGTGTGTGTGTGTGTGTGTGTGTGTGTGTGTGTGTGGACTGGTAATCATCACGTTATGGGGACAAAATGTCCCCACAAAGATAGCAATATCCGAAATCCTCATCCTTGTGGGGACATTTTTAGGTCCCCATGAGGAAAACATCTTATAAATCAGACTAAGTGATGTTTTTTGAAAATGTAAAATTGCAGAATGTCTCCTGTGAGGGTTAGGTTTAGGGGCAGGGGCAGTGTAGGGGGATAGAATATACGGTATGTATGGTATAAAAACCATTACACCTATGGAAAGTCCCCATAAAAGATGAAAACACTACGTGTGTGTGTGTGTGTGTGTGTGTGTGTGTGTGTGTGTTTGTGTGTTTGTGTGTCTGTGTGTCTGTTTGTGTGTGTGTGTGTGTGTGTGTGTGTGTGTGTGTGTGTGTGTGTGTGTGTGTGTGTGTGTGTGTGTGTGTGTGTGTGTGTGTGTGTGTATAAGCATGTATAATGGAATTAACATGGAAGACCAATTTGATATATAAGTGAAGCAACTGTGAAAATACTTTATTAATAGTAGAATGTCCAGCAGAGGGCAGCAGAAGACCACTTATTGACTCACTTTCCTTTTAAAGTTTGATTTTCCACAGTATTTTGCACTAAAGCAATTACTATTATAACACAATCATATTTTGTCAGAGTTGACACTTCACAAAATCACTAGCAATGTGGTAAATCATTGTAAATAATACTAGAACATGGTATATCATGGTAAATTATGCTAGAACAGGGTAAATCATGGTAGACTATGGTAAATCATGCTAGAAACATGGTTAATCATAGTAAATAATACTAGAACGTGGTGTATTTCACAAAAAAAAATTTGACATGCTCATAGACCATTAAAAGATATTTTCACAATTACATATCTCAAAAACATTTTGTGTGTGTGTGTGTGTGTGTGTGTGTGTGTAACCATGCATAATGGAACAACTGGTTTGAAGCCTGTTTTAGAGACTATTTTACTAAAAGGGCTATAACTCAGGAACGAAATGAGATATCTTCACCAAACTTGGTACACATGTGTATGGGCTGAGTCTTTGGTAACAGTAAAATTAATTGTGAGGACTGAACATTTGGTGGCGCTATAACATGAAAAAACATGAAAAGGGCTATAACCACCCGACTGCTAGTCCGATTGACTTGAAAGTTGGTATGCAGTGTCTTGGTCTAAGGTACCATGCATGTCTATGAGGAAATTGGCGTAAATCAAAAAACATGGCCGCCATTGGCCAATGAAATTTGAGCAGCTATTAGACAAGGTTAACGGAGGCTGATCGGAACAAAACTTGGTGAGCATGTTTGACTCATGGTCCTAGAGGTCTGTAATATTTTTTTAAGAAATTGGCCACTAGTAGGCGCCAACGAGTTTTACGGCTCTGTAATCACGTGATATTTCACATATTCCAACAATATTGATATCATTTGATAGATCTCCTCATACTGAACAACTTTGTCTCTAGAAACATTGCTGTCAATCAAATCGTTCATTAAATATTCGTGATTATGTTAAAAACCTACTTTTGCAAATAAGTCCCTGTTTTTTTGCCCGATCGGAACCAAACCAGTCTAGGACAATTCTCTGGACTCTCTAGATCAATAATTATCAAAAAAAGTTTAACTTTTGCATTTGGATGGCTATAACAGGGTCATTTCGAAAAGAGGCGTGGCAAAAAACCCTCAAAAGCCTCTAAATTCTAAGGGAAAGCTCAAAACTTCACGAAAATTGGTGGCCATGTGTGAGATTAGATCCTTAACAAGCATTAAACGTTTTATAGAGATCGGACCATAGGTGGCGCTATAACTGTTAAAAACCTTTTAAAACCATGTTTCCTATGGTGAATTGCCTGTAAATTGAATTTTCCATCTATTATTTCAGCGTTTAAAATCTTGCTAAATAAAACTTAATGTCTTTTGATGCTTGTGTGCTTAAAGGCCTTAAAGGCTTGAACCCCGCTAAATGCTGCTTGCAGCTTTAATTATTATTATTATTCTCCGCTAAAACGCATCGTGCAGCCCAAACCGTAAGGGCTGGAGCGTTGAAACTTTGTCAGATGGTAGTACAAAAATCGAGGAGAGGTTATCAAATTATGAGCCAGATTGGCCAATAGGTGGCGCTATAGCAATCAATTGCGCGAAACTGCTCATAACTCCTAAACCGTATGTCGTAGACTCAAGTGTCTTATATCATTGGAAAGGTGAGTCCATGACAAACAAAACGTATATCTCCGATTTTATTTCCGCCATGATGGATTTTCCGCCATTTTGAATTTTGTCAAAAAACTACTTTTGCGAACTAGTCCCTGGATTTTAGACCGATCGGAACCAAACCAGTGCAGAAATGTTCTCTGGAGTCTGAATATCAATAATTATCGAAAAAAAGTTGAAATTTCGATTCACGGTTGCTAAGGGGCGGAAAACGAATGTTGTGGGAGGAGCCTATTTTACTAAAATGGTTTTAACTCAAGAACAAAATGAGATATATTTACCAAACTTGGTACACATGTGTATGGGCTGAGTCTTTGGTCACGATAAAAAAATCCCGACGATTGAACACTTGGTGGCGCTATAACATGAAAAAAACATGAAATTGGCTATAACCACCCGACCGCTAGTCCGATTGACTTGAAAATTGGTATGCAGTGTCTTGGTCCAAGGTACCATGTATGTCTATGAGGACATTGGCGTATGTCAAAAAACATGGCCGCCACAGCCAATTAAATTTGAGCACCTATTAGACAAGGTTAACGGAGGCCGATCGGAACGAAACTCTGTGGGCATGTTTAACTCATGGCCCTAGAGGTCTGTAAGAAGTTTGAAAGAAATCGGCCACTAGTTGGCGCCAACGAGTTTTACGGCTCTGTAATCACGTGGTGTTGCACACATCCATGAAATATGCATATCATTTGATAGAACTCCTCATACCAAACAACTTTGCCTCTAGAACTATTGCTGTCAATTAATATGTTCATTAAATATTTGCGTTTATGTTCAAAACCTACTTTTGCGAACTAGTCCCTGGATTTTTGCCCGATTGGAACCAAACTAGTCTAGGATAATTCTCTGGACTCTCTAGATCAATAATTATTGAAAAAAAGTTTAACTTTTGCATTTAAATGGCTATAACAGGGTAATTTAGAAAAGCGGCATGGCAAAATACACTCAAAAGCCTATAAATTCTAAGGGAAAACTCAAAACTTCACGAAAATTGTTATGCATATGTGAGATCACATCTTTAACAAGCATGCAAAGTTTTATGGAAATCAGACCATGGGTGGCGCTATAACTGTTTAAAACCTTTTAAAACCACGTATTTCCTATTGGAAATTGCCTGTATTGACTGTAAATGGTATTTTCCATCTATTATTTCAGTGTTTAAAATCTTGCTAAATAAAACTTAATGTCTTTTGATGCTTGTCTGCTTAAAGGCCTTAAAGGCTTGAACCCCGCTAAATGCTGCTTGCAGCTTTAATTATTATTATTATTATTATTATTATTATTCTCCGCTAAAACGCATCGTGCAGCCCAAACCGTAGAAGCTGGAGCTTTGAAACTTTGTCAGATGGTAGTACAAAAATCGAGGAGAGGTTATCAAATTATGAGCCAGATTGGCCTATAGGTGGCGCTATAGCAATCAATTGCGCAAAACTGCTCATAACTCCTAAACCGTATGTCGTAGACTCAAGTGTCTTATATCATTGGAAAGCTGAATACCTGACGTAAAAAATGTATATCTCCGATTTCATTTCCGCCATTATAGATTTTCCGCCATTTTTAATTTTGTCAAAAAACTACTTTTGCGAACTAGTCCCTGGATTTTTGCCCGATCGGAACCAAACCAGTGCAGAAATGTTCTCTGGAGTCTGAATATCAATAATTATTGAAAAAAAGTTGAAATTTCTATTCACGATCGCTAAGGGGCGGAAAACGAACGTTGTGGGAGGAGCCTATTTTACTAAAATGACTATAACTCAAGAACAAAATGAGATATCTTTACCAAACTTTGTTCACATGTGTATGGACTGAGTCTTGGGTCACGATAAAAGAATCGCGACGATTGAACACTTGGTGGCGCTATAACACGAAAAAAACATGAAAATGGCTATAACGACCCGACCGCTAGTCCGATTGACTTGAAAATTGGTATGCAGTGTCTTGGTCCAAGGTACCATGTATGTCTATGAGGACATTGGCGTATCTCAAAAAACATGGCTGCTATTGGCCAATGAAGTTTGAGCACCTCTAAGACAAGGTTAACGGAGGCTGATCGGAATGAAACTCGGTGGGCATGTTTGACTCATGGACTTAGAGGTCTGTAAAAATTTTGAAAGAAATCGGCCACTAGTTGGCGCTAACGAGTTTTTTGGCTCTGTAATCACGTGGTGTTGCACACATCAACCAAATATACACATCATATGATAGGGCTCCTCATACTGAACAACTTTTCCTCTAAAAGCATTGCTGTCAATCAAATCGTTCATTAAATATTTGCGATTATGTTTAAAACCTACTTTTGCGAACTAGTCTCTGGATTTTTGTCTGATCGGAAACAAACCAGTCTAGGACAATTCTCTGGACTCTCTAGATCAATAATTATCAAAAAAAAGTTGAGCTTTTGCATTTGAATGCCTATAACAGGGTCATTTAGAAGAGGGGCGTAGCAAAATACACTCAAAAGCATATAAATCCTAAAGGAAAACTCAAAACTTCACGAAAATTATTATGTATATGTAACATAACATGCTGAAAAAGCATGCAAAGTTTCATGGAGATCGGACCATAGGTGGCGCTATAACTGTTAAAAAGCTTTGAAAACCATGTATTCCTAAGGTGAAATGCCTGTATTGGCTGTAAATGGTATTCTCCATCTCTGTAATCAGGTGGGGTTAAAAACATCCACATAATATGCATAAATTATGATAGATCTCCTCATACTGAACAACTTTGCCTCAAGAACCAATACTGTCAATCAAATCGTTATTTAAACATTCACAATTATGTTAATAACCTACTTTTGCAAACTAGTCATAGATTTTTCAACCTGATCAGAACCAACCCAGGGCAGTACAATTCTCTGGACTCTTTAGAGCAATAATTATTTTTAAAAAAAGTTAAACTTTTGCATCTGAATGGCTATAACTGGGTTATTTCAAGATGTGGCCTTGACCAAGTGTCCCTAAATGCCTATATCTATTCAATGAATGCTCCGATATTCTTAAAAAAAAGTCAGAATATGTGTACTATGCCTCTAAACAAGCATGAAAATTTTCAGACAGATAGGACCATATTTGCCTCTATAACAGTTAAAAAGCTGAAAATTATGAAAATAATGGTATATTAAGCCAATAAGTGGTCGTTTGCTGCCCCCCGCTGTTCATTTTATTGTACTACACTCTAATATTGATATACAAGTCATTTTCAGCTTTAAATAAATCACTATTTTAACATTTGCTATCACATTTAGTTAAAATTAATCTATTAAGTATTACTATTGACAATTGTCACATTGAGAAATGTGAATCTTGAAGGAGACTTGCAGGAAACATTTTGTTTACTGCAACATCATAAAGTTCAAATGTCTGTAACTACAACAAAATGTGTGTGTGTAGTCCTATGTTTCTGAATACATTTTTAAAAATCTGATTAATAGTTACAAAGAGCTATGTGAAATGATTATAGACCATAGCATTAAAAAAGTGTGTGTGTGTGTCTGGCCTTGACCAAGTGTCCCCAAATGCCTATATCTATTCAATGAATGCTCAGATATTCTTAAAAACAAGTCAGAACATGTGTAATATGCCTCCAAACAAGCATGACAATTTTCAGACAGATAGGACAATATTTGCCTCTATAACAGTTAAAAAGGTGAAAATGACAGAGTTCATATGAAAATAATGACCAATATGTGGTCTTTTGCTGACCCCCGCTGTTCATTTTATTGTACTACACTCTAATATTGATCTATGGTTATAGATACATGGTTAATCATAGTAAATAATACTAGAACGTGGTGCATTTCACAAAAAAATGTGACATGCTTATAGACCATTAAAAGATATTTTCACAATAACATATCTCAAAAATATTGTGTGTGTGTGTGTGTGTGTGTGTGTGTGTGTGTGTGTGTGTGTAACCATGCATAATGGAACAACTGGTTTGAAGCCTGTTTCAGAGCCTATTTTACTAAAAGGGCTATAACTCAGGAACGAAATGAGATATCTTCACCAAACTTGGTACACTTGTGTATGGGATGAGTCTTTGGTCAAGGTAAAAAGAATTGTGAGGATTGAACACTTGGTGGGGCTATAACATAAAAAAACATGAAAAGGGCTATAACCACCCGACTGCCAGTCCGATTGACTTGAAAGTTGGTATGCAGTGTCTTGGTCCAAGGTACCACGCATGTCTATAAAGGAAATTGGCGTAGCTCAAAAAACATGGCCGCCATTGGCCAATGAAATGTGAGCACTTATTAGACAAGGTTAACAGAGGCCGATCGGAACAAAAGTTGGCGAGCATGTTTGACTCAGGGTCCTAGAGGTCTGTAATAATTTTTTAAGAATTTGGCCACTAGTAGGCGCCAATTAGTTTTATGGCTCTGTAATCACGTGATGTTTCACATATTCTCACAATATTGATATAATTTGATAGATCTCCTCATACTGAACAACTTTGTCTCTAGAAGCATTGCTGTCAATCAAATCGTTCATTAAATATTTGTGATTATGTTAAAAACCTACTTTTGCAAATAAGTCCCTGTTTTTTTGCCCGATCGGAACCAAACCAGTCTAGGACAATTCTCTGGACTCTCTAGATCAATAATTATCAAAAAAAGTTTAACTTTTGCATTTGGATGGCTATAACAGGGTCATTTCGAAAAGAGGCGTGGCAAAAAACCCTCAAAAGCCTTGACCAAGTGTCCCCAAATGCCTATATCTATTCAATGAATGCTCAGATATTCTTAAAAACAAGTCAGAACATGTGTACTATGCCTCTAAACAAGCTTGAAAAATTTCAGACAGATAGGACAATATTTGCCTCTATAACAGTTAAAAAGCTGAAAATTATGAAAATAATGGTATATTAAGCCAATAAGTGGTCGTTTGCTGCCCCCCGCTGTTCATTTTAGTGTACTACACTCTAATATTGATCTACAAGTCATATTCAGCTTAAAATAAATCACTATTTTAACATTTGCTATCACATTTAGTTAAAATGAATATTTTAAGTATTACTATTGACAATTTTCACATTGAGAAATGTGAATCTTGAAGGAGACTGGCAGGAAACATTTTGTTTACTGCAGCATCATAAAGTTCAAATGTCTGTATCTACAACAAAATGTGTGTGTGTAGTCCTATGTTTCTGAATACATTTTTAAAAATCTGATTAATAGTTACAAAGAGCTATGTTAAATGATTATAGACCATAGCATTAAAAAAGTGTGTGTGTGTGTGTGTGTGTGTGTGTCTGGCCTTGACCAAGTGTCCCAAAATGCCTATATCTATTCAATGAATGCTCAGATATTCTTAAAAACAAGTCAGAACATGTGTACTATGCCTCTAAACAAGCATGAAAAATTTCAGACAGATAGGACAATATTTGCCTCTATAACAGTTAAAAAGCTGAAAATTATGAAAATAATGGTATATTAAGCCAATAAGTGGTCGTTTGCTGCCCCCCGCTGTTCTTTTTATTGTACTACACTCTAATATTGATCTATAAGTCATATTCAGACTTTAAAAAAAATCACAATTTTAACATTTACAATCACATTTAGTCAAAATTAATCTATTAGCTATTACCATTGACAATAATTGTCACATTGAGAAATGTGAATCTTGAAGGAGACTTGCAGGAAACATTTTGTTTACTGCAACATCATATAGTTCAAATGTCTGTATCTACAACAAATTGTGTGTGTGTAGTCCTATGTTTCTGAATACATTTTTAATAATCTGATTAATAGTTACAAAGAGCTATGTGAAATAGACCATAGCATTAAAAAAGTGTGTGTGTGTGTGTGTGTGTGTGTGTGTGTGTGTGTGTGTGTGTGTGTGTGTGTGTGTGTGTGTGTGTGTGTGTGTGTGTGTGTGTGTGTGTATAAGCATGCATAATGGAATTAACATGGAAGACCAATTTGATATATAACTGATTTTATAGTGTTTATTGCAAAGCAACTGTGAAAAGACTTTATTAATAAGTAGAATGTCCAGCAGAGGGCAGCAGAAGACCACTCATTGGTTCATTCTGTCCACTAAGCATATATATAAACTCTAAAAAAACATAATAGCATTGAAAATGTCATTTTGTCAATGTTTATCAATTAATTTGTTCATTTGATTAATGTTTTTACAATAATTATTAAATTACAATTAAAATAATGCCTGAAAATATGTTTTAAAGGGGAAAACCTGGAATAAGCTATTTGTTACCCATCATTAATTTCAAATATCTATATCTCCAACAAAATGTGCATGTGAGTTAAGCACGTTTGAAGACATTAACTTGGAAAATGTGCCCATTAAATGAAAAACAGACATTTAAAATGAAAATGAGCCAATGAGTGGTTCTCTGCTGCCACCTGCTGGGCATAAATAGTCATTTTTTCATACTATTTACTTATCATGTTCTATAATTCCTATTTAGACATTATAAAGTCATTATTACAATATTTACAATCACATTTTGTCAAATTAATTTATCTCAAATATATTATGGCGTATTACCTAAAATTGCCACCAGATGGCAGCAGAAGACCACTCATTGGCTTATCCTCTAAACTAATATTGTTCAATCATATTTAAACTGTGATCGTGCAGACCAAAGCGTAAATGCTAGAGACTTGAAACTTCATCAGATGATAGTACAAAAATCGAGGCTAATGTTGTCAGAGTATGAACCCGATTGGACAATAGGTGGCGCTACAGCAATCAAAAGCGCGAAATGGCTTATAACTCCTAAACCGTATGACGTAGACTCAAGTGTCTTATATCATTGGAAAGGTGAGTCCGTGACGAACAAAACGTATATCTCCGATTTAATTTCCGCCATTATAGATTTTCCGCCATTTTGAATTTTGTCAAAAAACTACTTTTGCAAACTAGTCCTAGGTTTTTTGCCCGATCGGAACCAAACCAGTGACAAAATGTTCTCTGGAGACAGGTTATGAATAATTATCAAAAAAAAGTCGAAATTTATATTCACGGTTGTTAAGGAGCGTAAAAATAGTCATTCAGGGCGGAGCCTATTTACTAAAAAAGCTATAACTCAAGAACAAAATGAGATATCTTTACCAAACTTGGTAGACATGTGTATAGGCTGAGTCTTTGGTCACAATAAAAAAAATCGCGACGATTTAACTCTTGGTGGCGCAATAACGTAAAAAAACATGAAAATGGCTTTAACCACCCGACCGCTAGTCCGATTGACTTGAAAATTGGTATGCAGTGTCTTGGTCCAAGGTACCAAGTATGTCTGTGAGGACATTGTCATATCTCAAAAAACATGGCTGCCACAGCCAATTAAATTTGAGCACCTATTAGACAAGTCTCATGGCCCTAGAGGTCGGTAAGAATTTTGAAAAAAATCGGCCACTAGTTGGCGCTAATGAGTTTTATGGCTCGGTAATCACGTGGTGTTGCACACATCCACGAAATATGCATATCATTTGATATATTCTAAGGGAAAACTCAAAACTTCACGAAAATTGGTGGGCATGTGTGTCATAACATCATTAACAAGCATGCAAAGTTTTATAGAGATCGGACCATAGGTGGCGCTATAACTATTAAAAACCTTTTAAAACCATATGTTTTCTATAGTAAATTGCCAATATTGCCTGTAAATGGACTTTTCCATCTGTTATTTCAGTGTTTAAAATCTTGCTAAATGAAACGTAATGTCTTTTGATGCTTGTGTGCTTAAAGGCCTTAAAGGCTTGAACCCCGCTAAATGCTGCTTGCAGCTTTAATTATTATTATTATTATTATTATTCTCCGCTAAAACGCATCGTGCAGCCCAAACCGTAAGGGCTGGAGCGTTGAAACTTTGTCAGATGGTAGTACAAAAATCGAGGAGAGGTTATCAAATTATGAGCCAGATTGGCCAATAGGTGGCGCTATAGCAATCAATTGCGCGAAACTGCTCATAACTCCTAAACCGTATGTCGTAGACTCAAGTGTCTTATATCATTGGAAAGGTGAGTCCATGACAAACAAAACGTATATCTCCGATTTTATTTCCGCCATGATGGATTTTCCGCCATTTTGAATTTTGTCAAAAAACTACTTTTGCGAACTAGTCCCTGGATTTTAACCCGATCGGAACCAAACCAGTGCAGAAATGTTCTCTGGAGTCTGAATATCAATAATTATCGAAAAAAAGTTGAAATTTCGATTCACGGTTGCTAAGGGGCGGAAAACGAATGTTGTGGGAGGAGCCTATTTTACTAAAATGGTTTTAACTCAAGAACAAAATGAGATATATTTACCAAACTTGGTACACATGTGTATGGGCTGAGTCTTTGGTCACGATAAAAAAATCCCGACGATTGAACACTTGGTGGCGCTATAACATGAAAAAAACATGAAATTGGCTATAACCACCCGACCGCTAGTCCGATTGACTTGAAAATTGGTATGCAGTGTCTTGGTCCAAGGTACCATGTATGTCTATGAGGACATTGGCGTATGTCAAAAAACATGGCCGCCACAGCCAATTAAATTTGAGCACCTATTAGACAAGGTTAACGGAGGCCGATCGGAACGAAACTCTGTGGGCATGTTTAACTCATGGCCCTAGAGGTCTGTAAGAAGTTTGAAAGAAATCGGCCACTAGTTGGCGCCAACGAGTTTTACGGCTCTGTAATCACGTGGTGTTGCACACATCCATGAAATATGCATATCATTTGATAGAACTCCTCATACCAAACAACTTTGCCTCTAGAACTATTGCTGTCAATTAATATGTTCATTAAATATTTGCGTTTATGTTCAAAACCTACTTTTGCGAACTAGTCCCTGGATTTTTGCCCGATTGGAACCAAACTAGTCTAGGATAATTCTCTGGACTCTCTAGATCAATAATTATCGAAAAAAAGTTTAACTTTTGCATTTAAATGGCTATAACAGGGTAATTTAGAAAAGCGGCATGGCAAAATACACTCAAAAGCCTATAAATTCTAAGGGAAAACTCAAAACTTCACGAAAATTGTTATGCATATGTGAGATCACATCTTTAACAAGCATGCAAAGTTTTATGGAAATCAGACCATGGGTGGCGCTATAACTGTTTAAAACCTTTTAAAACCACGTATTTCCTATTGGAAATTGCCTGTATTGACTGTAAATGGTATTTTCCATCTATTATTTCAGTGTTTAAAATCTTGCTAAATAAAACTTAATGTCTTTTGATGCTTGTCTGCTTAAAGGCCTTAAAGGCTTGAACCCCGCTAAATGCTGCTTGCAGCTTTAATTATTATTATTATTATTATTATTATTCTCCGCTAAAACGCATCATGCAGCCCAAACCGTAGAAGCTGGAGCTTTGAAACTTTGTCAGATGGTAGTACAAAAATCGAGGAGAGGTTATCAAATTATGAGCCAGATTGGCCTATAGGTGGCGCTATAGCAATCAATTGCGCAAAACTGCTCATAACTCCTAAACCGTATGTCGTAGACTCAAGTGTCTTATATCATTGGAAAGCTGAATACCTGACGTAAAAAATGTATATCTCCGATTTCATTTCCGCCATTATAGATTTTCCGCCATTTTGAATTTTGTCAAAAAACTACTTTTGCGAACTAGTCCCTGGATTTTTGCCCGATCGGAACCAAACCAGTGCAGAAATGTTCTCTGGAGTCTGAATATCAATAATTATTGAAAAAAAGTTGAAATTTCTATTCACGATCGCTAAGGGGCGGAAAACGAACGTTGTGGGAGGAGCCTATTTTACTAAAATGACTATAACTCAAGAACAAAATGAGATATCTTTACCAAACTTTGTTCACATTTGTATGGACTGAGTCTTGGGTCACGATAAAAGAATCGCGACGATTGAACACTTGGTGGCGCTATAACACGAAAAAAACATGAAAATGGCTATAACGACCCGACCGCTAGTCCGATTGACTTGAAAATTGGTATGCAGTGTCTTGGTCCAAGGTACCATGTATGTCTATGAGGACATTGGCGTATCTCAAAAAACATGGCTGCTATTGGCCAATGAAGTTTGAGCACCTCTAAGACAAGGTTAACGGAGGCTGATCGGAATGAAACTCGGTGGGCATGTTTGACTCATGGACTTAGAGGTCTGTAAAAATTTTGAAAGAAATCGGCCACTAGTTGGCGCTAACGAGTTTTTTGGCTCTGTAATCACGTGGTGTTGCACACATCAACCAAATATACACATCATATGATAGGGCTCCTCATACTGAACAACTTTTCCTCTAAAAGCATTGCTGTCAATCAAATCGTTCATTAAATATTTGCGATTATGTTTAAAACCTACTTTTGCGAACTAGTCTCTGGATTTTTGTCTGATCGGAAACAAACCAGTCTAGGACAATTCTCTGGACTCTCTAGATCAATAATTATCAAAAAAAAGTTGAACTTTTGCATTTGAATGCCTATAACAGGGTCATTTAGAAGAGGGGCGTAGCAAAATACACTCAAAAGCATATAAATCCTAAAGGAAAACTCAAAACTTCACGAAAATTATTATGTATATGTAACATAACATGCTGAAAAAGCATGCAAAGTTTCATGGAGATCGGACCATAGGTGGCGCTATAACTGTTAAAAAGCTTTGAAAACCATGTATTCCTATGGTGAAATGCCTGTATTGGCTGTAAATGGTATTCTCCATCTCTGTAATCAGGTGGGGTTAAAAACATCCACATAATATGCATAAATTATGATAGATCTCCTCATACTGAACAACTTTGCCTCAAGAACCAATACTGTCAATCAAATCGTTATTTAAACATTCACAATTATGTTAATAACCTACTTTTGCAAACTAGTCATAGATTTTTCAACCTGATCAGAACCAACCCAGGGCAGTACAATTCTCTGGACTCTTTAGAGCAATAATTATTTTTAAAAAAAGTTAAACTTTTGCATCTGAATGGCTATAACTGGGTTATTTCAAGATGTGGCCTTGACCAAGTGTCCCTAAATGCCTATATCTATTCAATGAATGCTCAGATATTCTTAAAAAAAAGTCAGAATATGTGTACTATGCCTCTAAACAAGCATGAAAATTTTCAGACAGATAGGACCATATTTGCCTCTATAACAGTTAAAAAGCTGAAAATTATGAAAATAATGGTATATTAAGCCAATAAGTGGTCGTTTGCTGCCCCCCGCTGTTCATTTTATTGTACTACACTCTAATATTGATATACAAGTCATTTTCAGCTTTAAATAAATCACTATTTTAACATTTGCTATCACATTTAGTTAAAATTAATCTATTAAGTATTACTATTGACAATTGTCACATTGAGAAATGTGAATCTTGAAGGAGACTTGCAGGAAACATTTTGTTTACTGCAACATCATAAAGTTCAAATGTCTGTAACTACAACAAAATGTGTGTGTGTAGTCCTATGTTTCTGAATACATTTTTAAAAATCTGATTAATAGTTACAAAGAGCTATGTGAAATGATTATAGACCATAGCATTAAAAAAGTGTGTGTGTGTGTCTGGCCTTGACCAAGTGTCCCCAAATGCCTATATCTATTCAATGAATGCTCAGATATTCTTAAAAACAAGTCAGAACATGTGTAATATGCCTCCAAACAAGCATGACAATTTTCAGACAGATAGGACAATATTTGCCTCTATAACAGTTAAAAAGGTGAAAATGACAGAGTTCATATGAAAATAATGACCAATATGTGGTCTTTTGCTGACCCCCGCTGTTCATTTTATTGTACTACACTCTAATATTGATCTATGGTTATAGATACATGGTTAATCATAGTAAATAATACTAGAACGTGGTGCATTTCACAAAAAAATGTGACATGCTCATAGACCATTAAAAGATATTTTCACAATAACATATCTCAAAAATATTGTGTGTGTGTGTGTGTGTGTGTGTGTGTGTGTAACCATGCATAATGGAACAACTGGTTTGAAGCCTGTTTCAGAGCCTATTTTACTAAAAGGGCTATAACTCAGGAACGAAATGAGATATCTTCACCAAACTTGGTACACTTGTGTATGGGATGAGTCTTTGGTCAAGGTAAAAAGAATTGTGAGGATTGAACACTTGGTGGGGCTATAACATAAAAAAACATGAAAAGGGCTATAACCACCCGACTGCCAGTCCGATTGACTTGAAAGTTGGTATGCAGTGTCTTGGTCCAAGGTACCACGCATGTCTATAAAGGAAATTGGCGTAGCTCAAAAAACATGGCCGCCATTGGCCAATGAAATGTGAGCACTTATTAGACAAGGTTAACAGAGGCCGATCGGAACAAAAGTTGGCGAGCATGTTTGACTCAGGGTCCTAGAGGTCTGTAATAATTTTTTAAGAATTTGGCCACTAGTAGGCGCCAATTAGTTTTATGGCTCTGTAATCACGTGATGTTTCACATATTCTCACAATATTGATATAATTTGATAGATCTCCTCATACTGAACAACTTTGTCTCTAGAAGCATTGCTGTCAATCAAATTGTTCATTAAATATTTGTGATTATGTTAAAAACCTACTTTTGCAAATAAGTCCCTGTTTTTTTGCCCGATCGGAACCAAACCAGTCTAGGACAATTCTCTGGACTCTCTAGATCAATAATTATCAAAAAAAGTTTAACTTTTGCATTTGGATGGCTATAACAGGGTCATTTCGAAAAGAGGCGTGGCAAAAAACCCTCAAAAGCCTATAAATTCTAAGGGAAAGCTCAAAACTTCACGAAAATTGGTGGCCATGTGTGAGATTAGATCCTTAACAAGAATTAAACGTTTTATAGAGATCGGACCATAGGTGGCGCTATAACTGTTAAAAACCTTTTAAAACCATGTTTCCTATGGTGAATTGCCTGTAAATTGAATTTTCCATCTATTATTTCAGCGTTTAAAATCTTGCTAAATAAAACTTAATGTCTTTTGATGCTTGTGTGCTTAAAGGCCTTAAAGGCTTGAACCCCGCTAAATGCTGCTTGCAGCTTTAATTAGGGGTTCAAGCACGAAGTGCTGAAACCCTATTGTAATTGTAAGGGTTTTTATTATTATTATTCTCCGCTAAAACGCATCGTGCAGCCCAAACCGTAAGGGCTGGAGCTTTGAAACTTTGTCAGATGGTAGCCCAAAAATCGAGGAGAGGTTATCAAATTATGAGCCAAATTGGCCTATAGGTGGCGCTATAGCAATCAATTGTGCGAAACTGCTCATAACTCCTAAACCGTATGTCATAGACTCAAGTGTCTTATATCATTGGAAAGCTGAATACCTGACGTAAATAATGTATATCTCCGATTTCATTTCCGGTATGCAAATTTTTCCGTCATTTTGAATTTTGTTGAAAAACTACTTTTGCGAACTAGTCCCTGGATTTTTGCCCGATCGGAACCAAACCAGTGCAGAAATGTTCTCTGGAGTATGAATATCAATAATTATCGAAAAAAAGTTGAAATTTCTATTCACGATCGCTAAGGGGCGGAAAACAAACGTTGTGGGAGGAGCCTATTTTACTAAAATGGCTATAACTCAAGAACAAAATGAGATATCTTTACCAAACTTTGTACACATATGTATGGACTGAGTTTTGGGTCACGATAAAAAAATCGCGACGATTGAACACTTGGTGGCGCTATAACACGAAAAAAACATGAAAATGGCTATAACCACCCGACCGCTAGTCCGATTGACTTGAAAATTGGTATGCAGTGTCTTGGTCCAAGGTACCATATATGTCTATGAGGATATTGGCGTATCTCAAAAAACATGGCTGCTATTGGCCAATGAAGTTTGAGCACCTCTAAGACAAGGTTAACGGAGGCTGATCGGAATGAAACTCGGTGGGCATGTTTGACTCATGGACTTAGAGGTCTGTAAGAATTTTGAAAGAAATCGGCCACTAGTTGGCGCTAACGAGTTTTTTGGCTCTGTAATCACGTGGTGTTGCACACATCAACCAAATATACACATCATATGATAGGGCTCCTCATACTGAACAACTTTTCCTCTAAAAGCATTGCTGTCAATCAAATCGTTCATTAAATATTTGCGATTATGTTTAAAACCTACTTTTGCGAACTAGTCTCTGGATTTTTGCCTGATCGGAAACAAACCAGTCTAGGACAATTCTCTGGACTCTCTAGATCAATAATTATCAAAAAAAAGTTGAACTTTTGCATTTGAATGCCTATAACAGGGTCATTTAGAAGAGGGGCGTAGCAAAATACACTCAAAAGCATATAAATCCTAAAGGAAAACTCAAAACTTCACGAAAATTATTATGTATATGTAACATAACATGCTGAAAAAGCATGCAAAGTTTCATGGAGATCGGACCATAGGTGGCGCTATAACTGTTAAAAAGCTTTGAAAACCATGTATTCCTATGGTGAAATGCCTGTATTGGCTGTAAATGGTATTCTCCATCTCTGTAATCAGGTGGGGTTAAAAACATCCACATAATATGCATAAATTATGATAGATCTCCTCATACTGAACAACTTTGCCTCAAGAACCAATACTGTCAATCAAATCGTTATTTAAACATTCACAATTATGTTAATAACCTACTTTTGCAAACTAGTCATAGATTTTTCAACCTGATCAGAACCAACCCAGGGCAGTACAATTCTCTGGACTCTTTAGAGCAATAATTATTTTTTTAAAAAGTTAAACTTTTGCATCTGAATGGCTATAACTGGGTTATTTCAAGATGTGGCCTTGACCAAGTGTCCCCAAATGCCTATATCTATTCAATGAATGCTCAGATATTCTTAAAAACAAGTCAGAACATGTGTACTATGCCTCCAAACAAGCATGAAAATTTTCAGACAGATAGGACCATATTTGCCTCTATAACAGTTAAAAAGCTGAAAATTATGAAAATAATGGTATATTAAGCCAATAAGTGGTCGTTTGCTGCCCCCCGCTGTTCATTTTATTGTACTACACTCTAATATTGATATACAAGTCATTTTCAGCTTTAAATAAATCACTATTTTAACATTTGCTATCACATTTAGTTAAAATTAATCTATTAAGTATTACTATTGACAATTGTCACATTGAGAAATGTGAATCTTGAAGGAGACTTGCAGGAAACATTTTGTTTACTGCAACATCATAAAGTTCAAATGTCTGTAACTACAACAAAATGTGTGTGTGTAGTCCTATGTTTCTGAATACATTTTTAAAAATCTGATTAATAGTTACAAAGAGCTATGTGAAATGATTATAGACCATAGCATTAAAAAAGTGTGTGTGTGTCTGGCCTTGACCAAGTGTCCCCAAATGCCTATATCTATTCAATGAATGCTCAGATATTCTTAAAAACAAGTCAGAACATGTGTAATATGCCTCCAAACAAGCATGACAATTTTCAGACAGATAGGACAATATTTGCCTCTATAACAGTTAAAAAGGTGAAAATGACAGAGTTCATATGAAAATAATGACCAATATGTGGTCTTTTGCTGCCCCCCGCTGTTCATTTTATTGTACTACACTCTAATATTGATCTATGGTTATAGATACATGGTTAATCATAGTAAATAATACTAGAACGTGGTGCATTTCACAAAAAAATGTGACATGCTCATAGACCATTAAAAGATATTTTCACAATAACATATCTCAAAAATATTGTGTGTGTGTGTGTGTGTGTGTGTGTGTAACCATGCATAATGGAACAACTGGTTTGAAGCCTGTTTCAGAGCCTATTTTACTAAAAGGGCTATAACTCAGGAACAAAATGAGATATCTTCACCAAACTTGGTACACTTGTGTATGGGATGAGTCTTTGGTCAAGGTAAAAAGAATTGTGAGGATTGAACACTTGGTGGCGCTATAACATAAAAAAACATGAAAAGGGCTATAACCACCCGACTGCCAGTCCGATTGACTTGAAAGTTGGTATGCAGTGTCTTGGTCCAAGGTACCACGCATGTCTATAAAGGAAATTGGCGTAGCTCAAAAAACATGGCCGCCATTGGCCAATGAAATGTGAGCACTTATTAGACAAGGTTAACAGAGGCCGATCGGAACAAAAGTTGGCGAGCATGTTTGACTCAGGGTCCTAGAGGTCTGTAATAATTTTTTAAGAATTTGGCCACTAGTAGGCGCCAATTAGTTTTATGGCTCTGTAATCACGTGATGTTTCACATATTCTCACAATATTGATATAATTTGATAGATCTCCTCATACTGAACAACTTTGTCTCTAGAAACATTGCTGTCAATCAAATCGTTCATTAAATATTTGTGATTATGTTAAAAACCTACTTTTGCAAATAAGTCCCTGTTTTTTTGCCCGATCGGAACCAAACCAGTCTAGGACAATTCTCTGGACTCTCTAGATCAATAATTATCAAAAAAAGTTTAACTTTTGCATTTGGATGGCTATAACAGGGTCATTTCGAAAAGAGGCGTGGCAAAAAACCCTCAAAAGCCTATAAATTCTAAGGGAAAGCTCAAAACTTCACGAAAATTGGTGGCCATGTGTGAGATTAGATCCTTAACAAGCATTAAACGTTTTATAGAGATCGGACCATAGGTGGCGCTATAACTGTTAAAAACCTTTTAAAACCATGTTTCCTATGGTGAATTGCCTGTAAATTGAATTTTCCATCTATTATTTCAGCGTTTAAAATCTTGCTAAATAAAACTTAATGTCTTTTGATGCTTGTGTGCTTAAAGGCCTTAAAGGCTTGAACCCCGCTAAATGCTGCTTGCAGCTTTAATTAGGGGTTCAAGCACGAAGTGCTGAAACCCTATTGTAATTGTACTGATTTTTATTATTATTATTCTCCGCTAAAACGCATCGTGCAGCCCAAACCGTAGAAGCTGGAGCTTTGAAACTTTGTCAGATGGTAGTACAAAAATCGAGGAGAGGTTATCAAATTATGAGCCAGATTGGCCTATAGGTGGCGCTATAGCAATCAATTGCGCAAAACTGCTCATAACTCCTAAACCGTATGTCGTAGACTCAAGTGTCTTATATCATTGGAAAGCTGAATACCTGACGTAAAAAATGTATATCTCCGATTTCATTTCCGCCATTATAGATTTTCCGCCATTTTGAATTATGTCAAAAAACTACTTTTGCGAACTAGTCCCTGGATTTTAGCTCGATCGGAACCAAACCAGTGCAGAAATGTTCTCTGGAGTATGAATATCAATAATTATTGAAAAAATGTAGAAATTTCTATTCACTGTTGCTAAGGGGCGGAAAACGAACGTTGTGGGAGGAGCCTATTTTACTAAAATGGTTATAACTCAAGAACAAAATGAGATATCTTTACCAAACTTTGTACACATGTGCACGGGCTGAGTCTTGGGTCAAGATAAAACAATTGCGACGATTGAACACTTGATGGCGCTATAACACGAAAAAAACATGAAAATGGCTATAACCACCCGACCGCTAGTCCGATTGACTTGAAAATTGGTATGCAGTGTCTTGGTCCAAGGTACCATGTATGTCTATGAGGAGATTGGCGTATCTTAAAAAACATGGCTGCTATTGGCCAATAAAGTTTGAGCACCTCTAAGACAAGGTTAACGGAGGCCGATGGGAATGAAACTCGGTGGGCATGTTTGACTCATGGACTTAGAGGACTGTAAGAATTTTGAAAGAAATCGGCCACTAGTTGGCGCTAACGAGTTTTTTGGCTCTGTAATCACGTGGTGTGGCACACATCAACCAAATATACACATCATATGATAGGGCTCCTCATACTGAACAACTTTTCCTCTAGAAGCATTGCTGTCAATCAAATCGTTCATTAAATATTTGCGATTATGTTTAAAACCTACTTTTGCGAACTAGTCCCTGGATTTTTGCCTGATCGGAACCAAACCAGTATAGAACAATTCTCTGGACTCTCTAGATCAATAATTATCGAAAAAAAGTTGAACTTTTGCCTTTGGATGGCTATAACAGGGTCATTTAGAAGAGGGGCGTAGCAAAATACACTCAAAAGCCTATAAATCCTAAAGGAAAACTCAAAACTTCACGAAAGTTGTTATGTATATGTAACATGACATGCTGAAAAATCATGCAAAGTTTCATGGAGATCGGACCATAGGTGGCGCTATAACTGTTAAAAAGCTTTGAAAACCATGTAATCCTATGGTGAAATGCCTGTATTGGCTGTAAATGGTATTTTCCATCTCTGTAATCAGGTGGGGTTATAAACATCCACATAATATGCATAAATTATGATAGATCTCCTCATACTGAACAACTTTGCCTCAAGAACCAATACTGTCAATCAAATCGTTATTTAAACATTCACAATTATGTTAATAACCTACTTTTGCAAACTAGTCATAGATTTTTCAACCTGATCAGAACCAAACCAGTGCAGTACAATTCTCTGGACTCTTTAGAGCAATAATTATTTTTAAAAAAAGTTAAACTTTTGCATCTGAATGGCTATAACAGGGTTATTTCATGATGTGGCCTTGACCAAGTGTCCCCAAATGCCTATATCTATTCAATGAATGCTCAGATATTCTTAAAAATCAGGTCAGAACATGTGCACTATGCCTCTAAACAAGCATGAAAAATTTCAGACAGATAGGACAATATTTGCCTCTATAACAGTTAAAAAGCTGAAAATTATGAAAATAATGGTATATTAAGCCAATAAGTGGTCGTTTGCTGCCCCCCGCTGTTCATTTTAGTGTACTACACTCTAATGTTGATCTACAAGTCATATTCAGCTTAAAATAAATCACTATTTTAACATTTGCAATCACATTTAGTTAAAATGAATATTTTAAGTATTACTATTGACAATTTTCACATTGAGAAATGTGAATCTTGAAGGAGACTGGCAGGAAACATTTTGATTACTGCAACATCATAAAGTATAAATGTCTGTATCTACAACAAAATGTGTGTGTGTAGTCCTATGTTTCTGAATACATTTTTAAAAATCTGATTAATAGTTACAAAGAGCTATGTTAAATGATTATAGACCATAGCATTAAAAAAGTGTGTGTGTGTGTGTGTCTGGCCTTGACCAAGTGTCCCAAAATGCCTATATCTATTCAATGAATGCTCAGATATTCTTAAAAACAAGTCAGAACATGTGTACTATGCCTCTAAACAAGCATGAAAAATTTCAGACAGATAGGACAATATTTGCCTCTATAACAGTTAAAAAGCTGAAAATTATGAAAATCATGGTATATTAAGCCAATAAGTGGTCGTTTGCTGCCCCCCGCTGTTCTTTTTATTGTACTACACTCTAATATTGATCTATAAGTCATATTCAGACTTTAAAAAAAATCACAATTTTAACATTTACAATCACATTTAGTCAAAATTAATCTATTAGCTATTACCATTGACAATAATTGTCACATTGAGAAATGTGAATCTTGAAGGAGACTTGCAGGAAACACTTTGTTTACTGCAACATCATATAGTTCAAATGTCTGTATCTACAACAAATTGTGTGTGTGTAGTCCTATGTTTCTGAATACATTTTTAATAATCTGATTAATAGTTACAAAGAGCTATGTGAAATGATTATAGACCATAGCATTAAAAAAGTGTGTGTGTGTGTGTGTGTGTGTGTGTGTGTGTGTGTGTGTGTGTGTGTGTGTGTGTGTGTGTGTGTGTGTGTGTGTGTGTGTGTGTGTGTGTGTGTGTGTAAGCATGCATAATGGAATTAACATGGAAGACCAATTTGATATATAACTGATTTTATAGTGTTTATTGCAAAGCAACTGTGAAAAGACTTTATTAATAAGTAGAATGTCCAGCAGAGGGCAGCAGAAGACCACTCATTGGTTCATTCTGTCCACTAAGCATATATATAAACTCTAAAAAAACATTATAATAGCATTGAAAATGACATTTTGTCAATGTTTATCAATTAATTTGTTCATTTGATTAATGTTTTTACAATAATTATTAAATTACAATTAAAATAATGCCTGAAAATATGTTTTAAAGGGGAAGACCTGGAATAAGCTATTTGTTACCCATCATTTATTTCAAATATTTATATCACCAACAAAATGTGCATGTGAGTTAAGCACGTTTGAAGACATTAACTTGGAAAATGTGCCCATTAAATGAAAAACAGACATTTAAAATGAAAATGAGTGGTTCTCTGCTGCCACCTGCTGGGGATAAATAGTCATTTTTTCATACTATTTACTTATCATGTTCTATAATTCCTATTTAGACATTATAAAGTCATTATTACAATATTTACAATCACATTTTGTCAAATTAATTTATCTCAAATATATTATGGCGTATTACCTAAAATTGCCACCAGATGGCAGCAGAAGACCACTCATTGGCTTATCCTCTAAACTAATATTGTTCAATCATATTTAAACTGTGATCATGCAGACCAAAGCGTAAATGCTAGAGACTTGAAACTTCATCAGATGATAGTACAAAAATCGAGGCTAATGTTTTCAGAGTATGAACCCGATTGGACAATAGGTGGCGCTACAGCAATCAAAAGCGTGAAAGGGCTTATAACTCCTAAACCGTATGACGTAGACTCAAGTGTCTTATATCATTGGAAAGGTGAGTCCATGACGAACAAAACGTATATCTCCGATTTAATTTCCGCCATTATAGATTTTCCGCCATTTTGAATTTTGTCAAAAAACTACTTTTGCAAACTAGTCCTAGGTTTTTTGCCCGATCGGAACCAAACCAGTGACAAAATGTTCTCTGGAGTCAGGTTATGAATAATTATCAAAAAAAAGTCGAAATTTATATTCACGGTTGTTAAGGAGCGTAAAAATAGTCGTTCAGGGCGGAGCCTATTTACTAAAAAAGCTATAACTCAAGAACAAAATGAGATATCTTTACCAAACTTGGTAGACATGTGTATAGGCTGAGTCTTTGGTCACAATAAAAAAATTGCGACGATTTAACTCTTGGTGGCGCAATAACGTAAAAAAACATGAAAATGGCTTTAACCACCCGACCGCTAGTCCGATTGACTTGAAAATTGGTATGCAGTGTCCAAGGTACCAAGTATGTCTGTGAGGACATTGGCATATCTAAAAAAACATGGCTGCCACAGCCAATTAAATTTGAGCACCTATTAGACAAGTCTCATGGCCCTAGAGGTCGGTAAGAATTTTGAAAAAAATCGGCCACTAGTTGGCGCTAATGAGTTTTATGGCTCTGTAATCACGTGGTGTTGCACACATCCACGAAATATGCATATCATTTGATATATTCTAAGGGAAAACTCAAAACTTCCCGAAAATTGGTGGGCATGTGTGTCATAACATCATTAACAAGCATGCGAAGTTTTATAGAGATCGGACCATAGGTGGCGCTATAACTATTAAAAACCTTTTAAAACCATATGTTTTCTATGGTAAATTGCCAATATTGCCTGTAAATGGACTTTTCCATCTGTTATTTCAGTGTTTAAAATCTTGCTAAATGAAACGTAATGTCTTTTGATGCTTGTGTGCTTAAAGGCCTTAAAGGCTTGAACCCCGCTAAATGCTGCTTGCAGCTTTAATTATTATTATTATTCTCCGCTAAAACGCATCGTGCAGCCCAAACCGTAAGGGCTGGAACTTTGAAACTTTGTCAGATGGTAGTACACAAATCGAGGAGAGGTTATCAAATTATGAGCCAGATTGGCCTATAGGTGGCGCTATAGCAATCAATTGCGCGAAACTGCTCATAACTCCTAAACCGTATGTCGTAGACTCAAGTGTCTTATATCATTGGAAAGGTGAGTCCATGACGAACAAAACGTATATCTCCGATTTCATTTCCGCCATGATAGATTTTCCGCCATTTTGAATTTTGTCAAAAAACTACTTTTGCGAACTAGTCCCTGGATTTTAGACCGATCGGAACCAAACCAGTGCAGAAATGTTCTCTGGAGTCTGAATATCAATAATTATTGAAAAAAAGTTGAAATTTCTATTCACGGTTGCTAAGGGGCGGAAAACGAATGTTGTGGGAGGAGCCTATTTTACTAAAATGGCTATAACTCAAGAACAAAATGAGATATCTTCACCAAACTTGGTACACATGTGTACAGGCTCAGTTTTTGGTCACGATAAAAAAACCGCGATGATTGAACACTTGGTGGCGCTATAACACGAAAAAAACATGAAAATGGCTATAACCACCCGACCGCTAGTCCGATTGACTTGAAAATTGGTATGCAGTGTCTTGGTCCAAGGTACCATGTATGTCTATGAGGACATTGGCGTATCTCAAAAAACATGGCCGCCAAGGCCAATTAAATTTGAGCACCTATTAGACAAGGTTAACGGAGGCCGATCAGAACGAAACTCGATGGGTATGTTTGACTTATGGCCCTAGAGGTCTATAAGAATTTTGAAAGAAATCGGCCACTAGTTGGCGCTAACAAGTTTTATGGCACTGTAATCACGTGGTGTTTAACACATCCACGAAATATGCATATCGTTTGATAGACCTCCTCATATTGAACAACTTTGCCTCTGGAACCATTGCTGTCAATCCAATTGTTCATTAAATATTTGCAATTATGTTAAAAACCTACTTTTGCGAACTAGTCCCTGGTTTTTTGCCCGATCAGAACCAAACCAGTCTAGGACAATTCTTTGGACTCTCTAAATCAATAATTATCAAAAAAAAGTCCAACTTTTGCATTTAGATGGCTATAACAGTGTCATTTAGAAGAGGGATGTAGCAAAATACACTCAATAGCCTATAAATCTTAATGGAAAACTCAAAACGTCACTAAAATTGTTATGTGTTGAAGAAGTGTGCAAAGTTTCATGGAGATTGGACCATAGGTGGCGCTATAACTGTTAAAAAGCTTTGAAAACCATGTATTCCCTATGATGAATTGCCTGTATTGGCTGTAAATGGTATTTTCCATCTCTGTAATCAGGTGGGGTTAAAAACATCCACATAATATGCATATATTATGATAGATCTCCTCATGCTAAACAACTTTGCCTCAAGAACCAATACTGTCAATCAAATTGTTCATTAAATATTAACGATTATGTTAAAAACCTCTTTTTGCAAACTAGTAATAGATTTTTCGACCTGATCAGAACCAAACCAGTGCAGTACAATTCTCTGGACTCTTTAGAGCAATAATTATAAAAAAAAGTTAAACTTTTGCATCTGAATGGTTATAACAGGGTAATTTCAAGATGTGGCCTTGACCAAGTGTCTCCAAATGCCTATATCTATTCAATGAATGCTCAGATCTACTTAAAAACAAGTCAGTACATGTATCCTATGCCTCTTAACAAGCATGAAAAATTTCAGACAGATCGGACAATATTTGCCTCTATAACAATTAAAAAGGTGAAAATTACAGAGTTCATATCAAAATAATGGTATATTAAGCCAATAAGTGGTTGTTTGCTGCCCCCCGCTGTTCATTTTATTGTACTACACTCTAATATTGATGTATAAGTCATATTCAGACTTTAAATAAATCACTATTTTAACATTTACAATCACATTTAGTTAAAATTAATCTATTAAGTATTATTATTGACAATTGTCACATTGAGAAATGTGAATCTTGAAGGAGACTTGCAGGAAACATTTTGTTTACTGCAACATCATATAGTTAAAATGTCTGTATCTACAACAAAATGTGTTTGTGTGTGTGTGTGTGTGTGTGTAGTCCTATTTTTCTGAATACATTTTTAATAATCTGATTAATAGTTACAAAGAGCTATGTGAAATGATTATAGACCATAGTTTGTGAAAAAGTGTGTCTGTGTGTGTCTGTGTGTGTGTGTGTGTGTGTGTGTGTGTGTGTGTGTGTGTGTGTGTGTGTGTGTGTGTGTGTGTGTGTGTGTGTGTGTGTGTGTGTGTGTGTGTGTGTGTGTGTGTGTGTGTGTGTGTGTGTGTGTGTGTGTGTGTGTGTGTATAAGCATGTATAAGCAAGACCAATTTGATATTTAAGTGAAGCAACTGTGAAAAGACTTTATTAATAAGTAGAATGTCCAGCAGAGGGCAGCAGAAGACCACTTATTGACTCACTTTCCTTTTAAAGTTTGATTTTCCACAGTATTTTGCACTAAAGCAATTACTATTATAACACAATCATATTTTGTCAGAGTTGACACTTCACAAAATCACTAGCAATGTGGTAAATCATGGTAAATAATACTAGAACATGGTATATCATGGTAAATTATGCTAGAACAGGGTAAATCATGGTAGACTATGGTAAATCATGCTAGAAACATGGTTAATCATAGTAAATAATACTAGAACGTGGTGTACTTCACAAAAAAAAATTTGACATGCTCATAGACCATTAAAAGATATTTTCACAATTACATATCTCAAAAACATTTTGTGTGTGTGTGTGTGTGTGTGTGTGTGTGTGTGTGTGTGTGTGTGTGTGTGTAACCATGCATAATGGAACAACTGGTTTGAAGCCTGTTTTAGAGACTATTTTACTAAAAGGGCTATAACTCAGGAACGAAATGAGATATCTTCACCAAACTTGGTACACATGTGTATGGGCTGAGTCTTTGGTAACAGTAAAATTAATTGTGAGGACTGAACACTTGGTGGCGCTATAACATAAAAAAACATGAAAAGGGCTATAACCACCCGACTGCTAGTCCGATTGACTTGAAAGTTGGTATGCAGTGTCTTGGTCTAAGGTACCATGCATGTCTATGAGGAAATTGGCGTAAATCAAAAAACATGGCCGCCATTGGCCAATGAAATTTGAGCAGCTATTAGACAAGGTTAACGGAGGCCGATCGGAACAAAACTTGGTGAGCATGTTTGACTCATGGTCCTAGAGGTCTGTAATATTTTTTTAAGAAATTGGCCACTAGTAGGCGCCAACGAGTTTTACGGCTCTGTAATCACGTGATGTTTCACATATTCCCACAATATTGATATCATTTGATAGATCTCCTCATACTGAACAACTTTGCCTCTAGAAACAATGCTGTCAATCAAATCGTTCATTAAATATTCGCAATTATGTTAAAAACCTACTTTTGCAAACTAGTCCCTGTTTTTTTGCCCGATCGGAACCAAACCAGTCTAGGACAATTCTCTGGACTCTCTAGATTAATAATTATCAAAATAGTTGAACTTTTGCATTTGGATGGCTATAACAGGGTCATTTAGAAAAGAGGCGTGGCAAAATACACTCAAAAGCCTATAAATTCTAAGGGAAAGTTCAAAACTTCACGAAAATTGGTGGGCACGTGTGACATTAGATCCTTAACAAGCATTAAACGTTTTATAGAGATCGGACCATAGGTGGCGCTATAACTGTTAAAAACCTTTTAAAACCATGTTTCCTATGGTAAATTGCCTGTAAATTGACTTTTCCATCTATTATTTCAGTGTTTAAAATCTTGCTAAATAAAATGTAATGTCTTTTGATGCTTGTGTGCTTAAAGGCCTTAAAGGCTTGAACCCCGCTAAATGCTGCTTGCAGCTTTAATTATTATTATTATTCTCCGCTAAAACGCATCGTGCAGCCCAAACCGTAGAAGCTGGAGCTTTGAAACTTTGTCAGATGGTAGTACAAAAATCGAGGAGAGGTTATCAAATTATGAGCCAGATTGGCCTATAGGTGGCGCTATAGCAATCAATTGTGCGAAACTGCTCATAACTCCTAAACCGTATGTCGTAGACTCAAGTGTCTTATATCATTGGAAATCTGAATACCTGACGTGAAAAATGTATATCTCCGATTTCATTTCCGCCATTATAGATTTTCCGCCATTTTGAATTATGTCAAAAAACTACTTTTGCGAACTAGTCCCTGGATTTTAGCTCGATCGGAACCAAACCAGTGCAGAAATGTTCTCTGGAGTATGAATATCAATAATTATTGAAAAAATGTAGAAATTTCTATTCACTGTTGCTAAGGGGCGGAAAACGAACGTTGTGGGAGGAGCCTATTTTACTAAAATGGTTATAACTCAAGAACAAAATGAGATATCTTTACCAAACTTTGTACACATGTGCACGGGCTGAGTCTTGGGTCAAGATAAAACAATTGCGACGATTGAACACTTGGCGCTATAACACGAAAAAAACATGAAAATGGCTATAACCACCCGACCGCTAGTCCGATTGACTTGAAAATTGGTATGCAGTGTCTTGGTCCAAGGTACCATGTATCTCTATGAGGAGATTGGCGTATCTTAAAAAACATGGCTGCTATTGGCCAATAAAGTTTGAGCACCTCTAAGACAAGGTTAACGGAGGCCGATGGGAATGAAACTCGGTGGGCATGTTTGACTCATGGACTTAGAGGACTGTAAGAATTTTGAAAGAAATCGGCCACTAGTTGGCGCTAACGAGTTTTTTGGCTCTGTAATCACGTGGTGTTGCACACATCAACCAAATATACACATCATATGATAGGGCTCCTCATACTGAACAACTTTTCCTCTAGAAGCATTGCTGTCAATCAAATCGTTCATTAAATATTTGCAATTATGTTTAAAACCTACTTTTGCAAACTAGTCCCTGGATTTTTGCCTGATCGGAACCAAACCAGTATAGGACAATTCTCTGGACTCTCTAGATCAATAATTATTGAAAAAAAGTTGAACTTTTGCCTTTGGATGGCTATAACAGGGTCATTTAGAAGAGGGGCGTAGCAAAATACACTCAAAAGCCTATAAATCCTAAAGGAAAACTCAAAACTTTACGAAAATTGTTATGTATATGTAACATAACATGTTGAAAAATCATGCAAAGTTTCATGGAGATCGGACCATAGGTGGTGCTATAACTGTTAAAAAGCTTTGAAAACCATGTAATCCTATGGTGAAATGCCTGTATTGGCTGTAAATGGTATTTTCCATCTCTGTAATCAGGTGGGGTTATAAACATCCACATAATATGCATAAATTATGATAGATCTCCTCATACTGAACAACTTTGCCTCAAGAACCAATACTGTCAATCAAATCGTTATTTAAACATTCACAATTATGTTAATAACCTACTTTTGCAAACTAGTCATAGATTTTTCAACCTGATCAGAACCAAACCAGTGCAGTACAATTCTCTGGACTCTTTAGAGCAATAATTGTTTTTAAAAAAAGTTAAACTTTTGCATCTGAATGGCTATAACAGGGTTATTTCATGATGTGGCCTTGACCAAGTGTCCCCAAATGCCTATATCTATTCAATGAATGCTCAGATATTCTTAAAAACAAGTCAGAACATGTGTACTATGCCTCTAAACAAGCATGAAAAATTTCAGACAGATAGGACAATATTTGCCTCTATAACAGTTAAAAAGCTGAAAATTATGAAAATAATGGTATATTAAGCAATAAGTGGTTGTTTGTTGCCCCCCGCTGTTCATTTTAGTGTACTACACTCTAATATTGATCTACAAGTCATATTCAGCTTAAAATAAATCACTATTTTAACATTTGCAATCACATTTAGTTAAAATGAATCTATTAAGTATTACTATTGACAATTTTCACATTGAGAAATGTGAATCTTGAAGGAGACTGGCAGGAAACATTTTGTTTACTGCAACATCATAAAGTTCAAATGTCTGTATCTACAACAAAATGTGTGTGTGTAGTCCTATGTTTCTGAATACATTTTTAAAAATCTGATTAATAGTTACAAAGAGCTATGTTAAATGATTATAGACCATAGCATTAAAAAAGTGTGTGTGTGTGTGTGTGTGTGTGTGTCTGGCCTTGACCAAGTGTCCCAAAATGCCTATATCTATTCAATGAATGCTCAGATATTCTTAAAAACAAGTCAGAACATGTGTACTATGCCTCTAAACAACCATGAAAAATTTCAGACAGATAGGACAATATTTGCCTCTATAACAGTTAAAAAGCTGAAAATTATGAAAATAATGGTATATTAAGCCAATAAGTGGTCGTTTGCTGCCCCCCGCTGTTCTTTTTATTGTACTACACTCTAATATTGATCTATAAGTCATATTCAGACTTTAAAAAAAATCACAATTTTAACATTTACAATCACATTTAGTCAAAATTAATCTATTAGCTATTACCATTGACAATAATTGTCACATTGAGAAATGTGAATCTTGAAGGAGACTTGCAGGAAACATTTTGTTTACTGCAACATCATATAGTTCAAATGTCTGTATCTACAACAAATTGTGTGTGTGTAGTCCTATGTTTCTGAATACATTTTAATAATCTGATTAATAGTTACAAAGAGCTATGTGAAATGATTATAGACCATAGCATTAAAAAAGTGTGTGTGTGTGTGTGTGTGTGTGTGTGTGTGTGTGTGTGTGTGTGTGTGTGTGTGTGTGTGTGTGTGTGTGTGTGTGTGTGTGTGTGTGTGTGTGTGTGTGTGTGTGTGTGTGTGTGTGTATAAGCATGCATAATGGAATTAACATGGAAGACCAACTTGATATATAACTGATTTTATAGTGTTTATTGCAAAGCAACTGTGAAAAGACTTTATTAATAAGTAGAATGTCCAGCAGAGGGCAGCAGAAGACCACTCATTGGTTCATTCTGTCCACTAAGCATATATATAAACTCTAAAAAAACATTATAATAGCATTGAAAATGACATTTTGTCAATGTTTATCAATTAATTTGTTCATTTGATTAATGTTTTTACAATAATTATTAAATTACAATTAAAATAATGCCTGAAAATATGTTTTAAAGGGGATGACCTGGAATAAGCTATTTGTTACCCATCATTTATTTCAAATATTTATATCACCAACAAAATGTGCATGTGAGTTAAGCACGTTTGAAGACATTAACTTGGAAAATGTGCCCATTAAATGAAAAACAGACATTTAAAATGAAAATGAGCCAATGAGTGGTTCTCTGCTGCCACCTGCTGGGCATAAATAGTCATTTTTTCATACTATTTACTTATCATGTTCTATAATTCCTATTTAGACATTATAAAGTCACTATTACAATATTTACAATCACATTTTGTCAAATTAATTTATCTCAAATATATTATGGCGTATTACCTAAAATTGCCACCAGATGGCAGCAGAAGACCACTCATTGGCTTATCCTCTAAACTAATATTGTTCAATCATATTTAAACTGTGATCGTGCAGACCAAAGCGTAAATGCTAGAGACTTGAAACTTCATCAGATGATAGTACAAACATCGAGGCTAATGTTGTCAGAGTATGAACCCGATTGGACAATAGGTGGCGCTACAGCAATCAAAAGCGCGAAATGGCTTATAACTCCTAAACCGTATGACGTAGACTCAAGTGTCTTATATCATTGGAAAGGTGAGTCCATGACGAACAAAACGTATATCTCCGATTTAATTTCCGCCATTATAGATTTTCCGCCATTTTGAATTTTGTCAAAAAACTACTTTTGCAAACTAGTCCTAGGTTTTTTGCCCGATCGGAACCAAACCAGTGACAAAATGTTCTCTGGAGTCAGGTTATGAATAATTATCAAAAAAAAGTCGAAATTTATATTCACGGTTGTTAAGGAGCGTAAAAATAGTCGTTCAGGGCGGAGCCTATTTACTAAAAAAGCTATAACTCAAGAACAAAATGAGATATCTTTACCAAACTTGGTAGACATGTGTATAGGCTGAGTCTTTGGTCACAATAAAAAAATCGCGACGATTTAACTCTTGGTGGCGCAATAACGTAAAAAAACATGAAAATGGCTTTAACCACCCGACCGCTAGTCCGATTGACTTGAAAATTGGTATGCAGTGTCTTGGTCCAAGGTACCAAGTATGTCTGTGAGGACATTGGCATATCTCAAAAAACATGGCTGCCACAGCCAATTAAATTTGAGCACCTATTAGACAAGTCTCATGGCCCTGGAGGTCGGTAAGAATTTTGAAAAAAATCGGCCACTAGTTGGCGCTAATGAGTTTTATGGCTCTGTAATCACGTGGTGTTGCACACATCCACGAAATATGCATATCATTTCATATATTCTAAGGGAAAACTCAAAACTTCACGAAAATTGGTGGGCATGTGTGTCATAACATCATTAACCAGCATGCAAAGTTTTATAGAGATCGGACCATAGGTGGCGCTATAACTATTAAAAACCTTTTAAAACCATATGTTTTCTATGGTAAATTGCCAATATTGCCTGTAAATGGACTTTTCCATCTGTTATTTCAGTGTTTAAAATCTTGCTAAATGAAAGGTAATGTCTTTTGATGCTTGTGTGCTTAAAGGCCTTAAAGGCTTGAACCCCGCTAAATGCTGCTTGCAGCTTTAATTATTATTAGACTTGTCTGACTGGAAGAGACTGGGTTGGGGGTACGGGAGAGCCTTTAATTTCGAGAGGAAATAAGGATTACTTATACTACGGGTTGTGTTCAGCTATCTCGAGTGAGTCAAGAAGCTTTGTTAAGAAACACAAAAGGGTATAAGCGGGCGCTCTGGGTTGCCAGTAGAACTGTTACCAGAGTGAAATAGTGGCATGCGGAAGGAGAGCTGATTGTTGAAGCTAAGGTGAGGTCACCACTCCTCAGGGGCATGCGGCACTGGACAAAGGGGGCCAGTGCACACCGCAAACCTTCTCCGTCTCTTCCAACTCAGACAGGGGGCCCCCGAATTTAGGACAATAGACAGTTAGGGATTAAGTTATTAGTTAAACAAAATAAAAATAGATTCAGGGTTGTTTGCCAGGGATGCATCAGGAACGATCCCGAGTAAAAATTTAAGGTATGACCCAAATTGGAATGGACCAGTAAGTGACTTTTTCGTATAAGTGTACTTTGCAGTTTCATCACGCAGAAGCCACAGCTGTGTTGGTTAAAGATCGCCGCCTCCATCTCTGCTGGTATAATTTCAGGTGAGTATGAACTTTGACTAAAATGATGGCGAACAATTTGAGTGACATAATCAGTCCAGATAAAGATTTTGAGACGAAAGACAGCAAACGCTGTAAGCAGCGCTGCTCTGAAGCCCTGACGTCAAAGAAATTTGAAAGAATTATCAAGTAAATGGGCAGCAAAAGTTTTAATTCTAATTGGAAAAGTTAATCAGAAACTTGACTGGCTAAAAGCTAAAAGACTGGAAAAATTTTAATTCCTAACTGTTTGTGAGATAAATTGGCAGAAATCACTGAAAATTATGTAGGATTTGGTCTGTGTAGTCTGAGTAAAAGGACTTGAAGTTGTTTTTGAAAAGGAAAGGAAAAAGCAGATATAGTCACGGAGGGATTTTAAACAGAGTGCACAGATTGAAAATAAGGAAATAAGTAATAAGTTCATATATTGACGTCTTAAGGAATTCCTTTTAAAGGAAAGATCCATGATCATTTTAAAATAAATTATGAGGTTAAAAATTAATGGCAGTAACTATATAATTAGAGACATAGAGGGTTTAAATGAAAAAATGTTAAAATGATTCGTGAAAAATTCTGATAAAGTCTATTTGACTGGATGTTGGTAAAAACACCGTAGGAAAATGGGTGTTAAAAGCTAAAAACCCTAGAAGCTGATGTTTTGGTTTCAAAAGATAAGCTCCTGCTGAGCTGTAATAAAACAATTCGCTTATCTGAATCTGCCCCACCATGTCATTTCTGGTGCTGGGGCTAAAATTGGAAGAGTAACTCAGACTCAATTTGGATGTTTGAAGTTTAAATTTATTGTTTGGGCAAAAGACAAATATAAAATTATGATCATGTGAAAACGTAATTTCTGGCAAAAGATAGAGTTAAAAGGATAATGTCTGATGTTTATTGGAAGATAAATGCAATCTCTAGCCAAGTCTTATGCTGTGCTAGAGTGACAAGTTAAAAGTTTATGAAAATGCAGTACCAGTCCTGAATGCATAGAAGTCTCTCTCTTTCGAAACCAGCTCAAGGCTGATATCTGAGCCTGTGCCACAGATGATAGAAGATATTGATGAGTAAAAGCACATGGCATCACTTGAAAATAATAAGACATGTTTTAGGGAAAACAGTGTTTAAAAGGGTATGAGATGAATTTCACATTGAAGTTAAAGTCTTAGAAGACTGTTAAAAAGGTTAGAGAGAGAGAGAGACTGCTTGTGGGAACAGGGATGGTGCAATTTGTTATCGTCCTGCTAAAGCTGAAACAAAACAAAGAAATGATATCAGAACCAAAACAACCCAGCTGACTTTTGTAGAGACAAATTAATAATGAGCATACATAAAAGCTGAGTTCAAATAATAATTTGAGTAAACACTAAAAGTAAAATTTGCGGATGAGCAATTAATGTTTAATGTGTGTGTGGGTGTGACTGCACTTTATGTTGTATGTGTTCCTAGAACTGTTCTGTCCTAATTGGGTGTCAGTAACCTCTGGAATGAGTATTTGACCATTACAGATGGGTTAAGGCAAACGACAACCTTTAGAGAAACTGATAATTTTGAAGGAATCTGGTGAAAAGATGATCCAGAACACGGGACGAGCTTTAAATGGATTGTTATCCAGCTCTGTCTGTTATGACGACTTTTGTCATTTATGATGTTGATTTGAATTACTCTCTGGATTAGTTCAAGTGGAATTGTAAAGTTAAAGATTGCCATCCATCATGGGTTAAAACCCTTGTCTAAATTCAACTGAGGGCTTAAATTTAATAATGTCAATTGATTAAAAATGGTAAGCGTAAATGTTATAGACTTGACGGCAGAGACAAAGTGACAAATTGGCTGAAGTCACTATCTAAATTATCCAGAGACTCCCTCAAAATTCTGAAAGGCCGGAGGGCGACCAAAGAGATAACTTCTAAAAAAATGAAAAGTTTTATTTTTACTTTATTTTAATTTTTTATGATATTTTGATTTATATAGAGAACCACAATTAATGTTAAACAAGCAAGTGACTTTAAGTCTTTCTGTGTCACTGGGATTGAGATAAGAGGAATATAATATTTTGGTTTCTGCAGAGCAGTAGAGATAAGAAACAATAATGATCATATTGTGTGGCATCTGCAGATTGATAGAACAATAATGAGAAATAGCCCAAAGATTAATGATGTGAAATAGAATTTAGGAACACCCGTAAAGTTAAATGGAAAAACAGCTTTAAAGAAATTGATGATGACTTATAGTCCAAATTTAAAGTAATATGGGAAATTATGAAATCTGTAAGATCTTTGTAAAGTTATGACACGTTTGGGTGTAAGTGGCAAGATAAGGCTAGTGAGGATTTGATGAAGTATCACTACCAAGTGACATGAATTAAGAGGTTTAAGATTTTGGTCATTTGGAGCTTACACCTGAAGAGTTTTAATGAACAAGACATTGAGAATAAAAGAAAATTAAAAAAGGGTACTTTAGAGAAAACCCTGATGAATGATCTTGAATGTTTTACTAATAACATGGTGATTAATAATTTGGTATTTAGTATGATTAAGCATAATGTCAACAAGATAAAGATGAGTGAACAAGCTTATTGAATGGAATATGAATTGATAATTAAGTCATTTTGATGAAAAGGTTTTAACATGAACTATTTTCTTTTTATGGATAAGTTCATCAACAGTTATGTGGGCTATGAGGGGAGAAAATGAGTCTGTTGGAAAAAAATAAATGTAGCAAAAGGGTTCTTGAGTAAAAATTAGGAACAAGTTTATGTTTTAAGTGGAAATAATGAGATGGATGATATGAATGTTTTATTTTATTTTCTATTCTTTTGAGGTGGGGCATGCTATATGAGACTGAATGCAATTGGATGGACTATTATGTGGTTTATTTTTATTTTTTTTTATTTTTTTTTTTTCAGGCCACTATTGAGTTTTATACCTGAAAAGGTCTGTTTTGAAAAAGTAATTACAATCCTATTTTTAATTGGAAATTAGGAACCAGCCTAAATTGGTAGACCATTAATACCCCCACTTTGGCCTCAGGAGAAACTTAAAGGGTGGGTTCTAGAATCCACTGCCTCTCCAATATAATTGGATATATCTTAAAGGGGTGGTAAAACACATTCTTTTGAAGGCTTGACTGTGTTTGTGGGGTGCACTGTAACATGTGTTCATGCTTCGTTGTAAAAAAAAATTGCCTTATTTTTCATATATTTGACCTTTATTCTACACTGCTCTGTCCCTCCTTGTAAAACGGTCTGATGCTTTCCGGGTTGTATGAAGCCAGTCCCTCAAAAATACGCAGTGGGCTCAGATTGGTTAGCTGGCCCAGTGTGTTGTGATTCGCTAACCGCAGTGCACGTATGTCGGAAACGTCACGCCCCTTACCGGAGGCTGTGCTTTGGTCAGTGTTAGAAACAACGGCGTCAATAAAACCATATGAGCCTGAATCAGATCCAGAACATTTGAGTGAAGATGATCGAGCAGAACCTGTTCAGTCCTCAAGAGTAAAGACTGCGGATCTATAATGATCGCTACTGAATGGCACTTTAACTTTTGTATTTTTAGAATGATTACAGCCAAATATCTGTCGCAAGAACTAACCCAAAACGAACACTAAGCACTGGCTTTAACTAGTAAGTTAGCCAAATCACACACAGAACCATGTTTAGCATGCCTGTAGATTACAATACATAAAAGCTCTAATCAAAGAATCATGTACACTAATGCCAAGTTTGCTGTTGAGATTTTAAAGTTAGTGTTTGTAATGTTAGGTGTTCGTCGGATAACGTTAAGTATGAATGAGCATTTAACAAACTGGTTTGCAGAACAGCATTGTCATCCTGTAACAACCTATTACAGGAAAACACATCGATGAAAAATAAATCAGACTTACAGGTTGTGGCCCGTGAACAGCTTCTGTTTGTAAATCCAGCTTTCAGGACAAGCCGTTGTGCATATCCTGTATTGAACTCGCGAAGTTTGTGGAAGTTTGTGTTGTCCTCCGTGAAATGTGCAGCGCGCGCGTCGTGCATCCACGCACCGGCAGTGTTTTTTTCACGCAGCTGACGTTGTGCAAATCCGGCATTGAAATCGCGAAGACGGTGGATGTTTTCCTCTGTTAGATGTAGGATTATTTAGCTGCAGGAGCCCCGCGCGCGCCTGATTCCCCGCTGACTCAAACACACGTGCATATAACATGCTTTATGTTAAACGCTCTGCAACGCACCCCCGTCCCTATGAAGGCTGAACAGAGCAAGTCTGCAATCCGGATGAAAATAACAGCGTTTCCTCGGCATCGCGGCAACAACACTCCAGCCTAACTAACTTATACCACAACAGCGCCGCGATACAAAATGGCCTCACCCCCCCTTATTTAATATTCTCGGAGGAGGGGTTTATGTAAATATTGAGCCTGGTGATGTCAGCAAGCCCTGGAGGAATGTGTGTAGTCGCCTACTGGCCGTTTGCTGTAGTTCTTAGAAACTGATTTCTTTAAAAGCAAATATCTCCCTTTGCTTTAAACTTTGAACGTTGTAACTTTGCAGATGTTGTTTATGCTCAAGCAGCAACATTACACGTTAGCTAAAGTTAGAATAGTGAAATCGTGGTTTACCACCCCTTTAATTAAATTTATAATCAAAGACTTAGTCAATATTTATCTTTCTATATTATTATCATGAATTGAATTATCCTCCCTAGGTATGATTTTGTTTCTTCCTTTATATTTTCTAAAGTTTGTATTTGCTCTCTGAGTGGTGACTGAGGGTCTGTCCTAGGCGTGTGTGATGTCTCACGAGAACACTCGTATCAGGAAAACTGTGTGATCAGGAACTATTATTAACCTGTCTCCATGTTTTTACTCATTTGAAAGCAGACCCGGGGGCTCTGCTGACTCTTGAATGCACTTTCCAAAAGGCTCCAGAAAATATCGGATCCTGTTTAGGGTCAAAGATCTCAAAGCGATGAGAGGTTGAGCATGATGTGGTTGTTCCCGATGACGGGTAAGACTTCCTACGGCCTGACGGGGGGCAACCCAAGCCAGGGAAATCACGATAAGTCATCTCGGACCCCCCCCCCCCCCCCCCCCCCGAAAAAAAAAAAAAAATGGAGGAGGGGGTTTTATGTGAGGTGTGTATGAGAGGTGAGGCAGATGTCTGTGAGGCCAGCAGCATCTCTGTTGGGGGGGGAAGCTGTGTTTCGTAGGGGCCAAGGTCAAGACTGGACACGGCAGCCCCTGCCCTAATATTGGCCCCTCTATACCGCTCACCAAATACCGCATAATTGAGAGCCAGGAAACACCTTAAAGATTGGCATTCAAGGGTCAGCTGAGATCATTCTGGTCACTTTAACCTTGCACATTTCAGTCATGTGTTCAGATTTTAAGAGGCATCACACACCTCTAACTTGATGGGAATGCAGCAACAGAGATTGCTCATTTAGCCCGGCTTCCAGAGATTAAATATGGATTTGTCTTTCATTTTATTTTATTTTATTTTATTTTATATTTCCTTTTACTGAAACCCTCAAGAATTGTATGAAAACTATTGTACTATATTGTCTGTTCCCCTCTCAATGAGAGAAAGCACGTTATCAGTTTGTTGATCAGGAGTTTTGAGAAAAGAAGAACATTGGGGCCCTGTTTGTGAGTGGAAGGGGTAAAGAGCCTCAAAACGGGGACTGGTCTTTTTAGTGGCCAGCATGTCCGTGATGAGGTGAAGAGACAATTGTGACCCTAAAGGGAAACATGCGTCACCACTTGACCTTCCGTAGTGACCTCACTTGTAGACCAGACGTGGCGGTATGGGACCCCCACATATGGTCTAAAAGGGGGGAATGAAGGGTCAAGGGTCAAGCCAAACATCACTTGTCTCTTCATCAGACACATATCCTTCAAGAATGATTTTATGTTCAATATTAAAATAAGAATGAATGATAATCAAGTTATAACAGTGTCCTACATTTGATAAATCAGTTCTCTATATTCAAGGAGTGATTTTGAATATTGTAGTGTTTTAGTTGCTCTGTGCTTTTGAATCCAGCTCTGATGTCTGTGTCAAGATGTGCTGACAGGCAAATGTCCTTGGTGTTTGAAGTGAGAAGAGCTCAGCATGTGTTAACTGTATGTCTTCCTAAAGCGACCCCCGGGGTCATCTATGTTACAGCTATGTGACTCTTTTGGGGACTCAAAATGTAACAGAAATGTACCTCTCTGATATACTTTTCTTTCTTTATAGAATAGAATAAAGTCACTTCTGTACTAAATGTAGTATCAGCATGTTTTGCAGATTCAGCTTTGTTGATAGTTAGTTAAGATGTCCCGACCTTGATGGAAACTGTTTTTCTGGGAAACTTTGTGTGTGCGTCTCATGATTCTGTGCAGATCCAGTATTGGAGATGGTCCTTTCTGCAAACGATTCCAGACTTTGAGGCGTCTTTTCTGTGACCTCCGAGGTCATTGAGGATTAATCTGGGCCTGGGCGACACGGAGTCTACGCATTTTTAGTGATATATGCTCCTATCTGTCTACGTGTGGAAAGTTGCTTACATTGCATGTTGTTAGAACCAATCAGAATCATTCCACATGGCAGTAATGACGTGTCTAGACCTTGAAAACCGTATAACTGTTCAGAAAATTGTATGTACGTTAGACGGAGGCGGGGAGACTGTTAGAGGGAGCGCGGCCTACGAACTCCTCTTGAAGCTGGCTTCTGCTGATGAAACTGCAAACTATTCTTCAGTAAAATTTTTCTTTAATTAATCTGACTCCTGACTCCTGGTCTTCATTTTTCACTACTGGTCCTGGGTCCTAAGCTGTTACCCCAACAACGGGTACTTGACTGGCCTGCATGCAGTCCCGACCTGTCTCCAATAGAGAATGTGTGGCGCATTTTGAAGCGCAAAATGCGACAACGAAGACCCCGTACTGTTGCCCACCTTAAGACTTGTTTGCAGGAAGAATGGGACAAAATTACACCTGAAACACTTCATCACTTGGTGTCTTCAGTCCCTAAACGTCTTTTAAGTGTTGTGAAAAGGAATGGCAACATTACAAAGTGGTAAATGTTTTACTGTCCCAACTTTTGTTGAAATGTGTTGCAGGTCTGAATGACAGGAAAGGATGCATATTTACAAATGACATGAAGTTGACCAGACAAAACATGAAATATTTTTGTTCATATTGTCTGCAATGAAATACAAGTCAAAGTAAATTTAGAAATCACTTCTTTTTTTTTATTTGCGTTTTCAATACTGTCCCAACTTTTTCTGTGTCATGGCGAAACATAAAAATTTGTGAGGCCGCCACGGACACGCCCTTCAGCGAAAATTCACTTTAATTCGCAATTTAACTTCGCAAAGGCCTTTAGATTAGACTGATCAAATATGATGTTGATCCGATTAAATCTCTAAGAGGAATTTGTTAAAGTACAACGTCTGGCAATGGCAAAAAACCTGCACCAATTTAGGAAAGAAAATTCTAAATATCTCACTTCCTGTTGGTTTTTTTCAGATTTGATGCCCGGGCCTTTTTTGTAGGTATTGGGCTGTTGAATGCGTCTATCGAATTTTCATACTCATATATGAAAAGTAGCATGAATGGTTCTTAGTTTAAATTTTTTAGGTGGCGCTATCGAGCCATTTTGCCACGGCTAATTCTGAAACGCATATCAGATGTAAATTTTCACCACTTCTGATGCGTGCGCAAAGTTTCATGAGTTTTCGAGCATGTTTAGGCCCTCAAAAATGCAATTCACTTGGGATAAGAAGAATGATGGGCTGAGCAATTACAATATGGCCCTCACACCTCAGGCCCTAAATATCTGGTTTCCTGTTGTTCGGAGCTAATGACTGTAAATTAGAAAGTTGTCCGGCTTGAAGAGTACAATATATATACCGAGTTTGGTGACTGTAGATAAAACTAACCCCCCCCACTTTTGTCAAAAGATAGCACTACTATAATCAAAAGATGGCGCAACTGAGCCCCTCAACCACGCCTGTTTTTAAGACTTTGTCCATATCTACTGGATAGCATGTCTGATGTGTGTGTCGAGTTTCATGTAATTTGAACCATTGTAAGAGTCTCAAAAGCATTTAAAAAGAAAATTATAGTTTGATGTGTTGCCATGGCAACACTATTTAGATAAGATTAGATTAGATTAGATTAGATTAGATTAGATTAGATTCAACTTTATTGTCATTACACAAGTACAAGTACAAGGCAACGAAATGCAGTTTAGGTCTAACCAGAAGTGCAATAGCAGCAAGTGCAGGATATACAAAGGATGCGTAAGTGCAGGACATGGATATGTACTGAATATGTATAAATATGTATAAATAGAGAGACGTTATTACTATAAACAGAACTGAGTTTACAAGTGAATATGTACAGTGAATAAATATACAGATGGCTATTACTATAAACAGAATTTACAGGTGAATATGTACTATGAATACAATATACAGATGGCTATTACTATAAACAGAATTTTACAGATAGAGGTATACAATAATATGCTGGCTAATATGAGGAATAGCAGTGGATTAGGGTAGTGCAATAAATTATGGACAGAGCTATCCGGAAAAAAAAAGTGGAAAGTGCAGTGGAAAGTGGTTGCATATTACAGTTAGAAGTACAGTGCAAAATGCAAATGTAAACATTGGTACTATAAATACAGTCGGCAGTGCAAATGAGCATAATCCAGTTAAGATATGGTAGTGCAAGATGCATATGTAAACAGTTGTTACTGTGATAAACAGTCGGTAGTGCAAATAACAAAGTGAAGGAAGATGTGAGGTAGGAGAGTTATCAGTTTATGAGGGAAGTGGATCAACGGGGGTTTGAGTTCAATAAAGAGACAGCTCTGGGGAAAAAACTGTTCTTTAGTCTGCTGGTCCTGGTCCGGTGGATCCTGAAACGCCTGCCGGAGGGCAGGAGAGAAAACAGTCTGTGGGCTGGGTGAGAGGAGTCCTTGAGGATGCTGCGAGCTCGATGCAGACAGCGTTTCCTCTGGATGTGTTCGATGGCAGGCAGTGGAGTCCCTGTGATGCGCTGGGCAGTTTTCACCACCCGCTGCAGTGCCTTGCGCTCCGCAACAGAGCAGCTCCCATACCACACTGCCACACAGTTGGTCAGGATGCTTTCTATTGCGCAGCGATAGAAGTTCACCAGGATAGCCGAGGAGAGCTGATTCTTCCTCAGTGTCCTCAGGAAGAAGAGGCGCTGGTGAGCCTTCTTGACCAGGCTGGAGGTGTTGGTCGTCCACGACATGTCCGCCGAGATGTGGATCCCCAGGAACTTGAAACTGGAGACACGTTCAACAGCCATTCCATTGATGTGGATGGTGTCGTGTGTGCCTCTTGACTCCTTCCTGAAGTCCACGATGAGCTCCTTCGTTTTGGTGGTGTTGAGGAGCAGGTTATTATCAGTGCACCATGTGGCCAGGTGCTGGATCTCCTCCCTATAGGCAGTCTCATCGTTGTTGCTGATGAGCCCAATCACCGTAGTGTCGTCCGCAAACTTGATGATGGAATTAGATCCATACACAGGCTTGCAGTCGGCGGTGAAGAGGGAGTAGAGAAACGGACTTAGCACACAGCCCTGTGGTACACCAGTGTTGAGTGTGATGGATGTGGAGCAGGTGAATCCTGAACGAACATTCTGGGGTCTGTCAGTTAGGAAGTCCAAAATCCAGTTACACATTGAAGTGTTGATGCCCAGGTCTCCAAGTTTGGCTATTAACTTGGATGGGATGACAGTGTTGAATGCTGAGCTGAAGTCAACAAACAGCATGCGTGCATACGTGTTCTTATGGTCCAGATGGGTGAGCACAGAGTGCAGTGCCATGGAAACGGCATCCTCTGTGCTCCTATTGCTGCGGTAGGCAAACTGGTGTGAGTCCAATGTGGATGGTATAGAGTCTTTTAGGTGTTCCAGGACCAGCCGCTCAAAGCACTTCATGACGATGGGTGTGAGTGCTACAGGGCGGTAGTCATTAGGGCACCTCGGGTTTGAGTGTTTCGGCACTGGCACAATGGAAGTGCGTTTAAAGCATGTCGGTACAGCTGCTTGGGCAAGAGACAGGTTGAAAATGTCTGTAAAAACCCCAGCGAGCTGCTCCGCACATGCCCTGAGCACACGTCCAGGGATGTTGTCTGGTCCAGCAGCCTTGTGTGCGCTGATCCGGCTCAGTGCCTTGCAGACATCTGTGGAGGAGAGTGTGATTGGTGGGTGGTCAGCTGAGGGTTTGAGCTTGGTGGCAGTTTCTCTGTTGTCTCTTTCAAAACGAGCATAAAAGTAATTTAGCTCGTTCAGGAAGTTGACATCAGTGGCTGCGGGGGTGGAGTGGGTGGGTTTGTAGTCACTGATGGCCTGGATGCCCTGCCACATGCGTCGAGGGTCAGAGTTGGAAAAGTGACCCTCTATCTTTAGCTTGTAGCAGTGCTTGGCCTTTTTGATGCCCCTCTTCAGGTTAGCTCTGGATGTACTGTAGGCTTGTGCATCACCTGATCTGAAGGCAGTATTGCGTGACTTCAGCAGGAGTCGAGCTTCCCTGTTCATCCAAGGCTTCTGATTAGGGTATGTGGTGATCTGTTTCTGGGTTGTAACACTGTCGATGGTGGTATTGATATGATCCAATACAGAGGAAGTGAATGAGTCAATGTCCGTGTGAGCGCCACTGGTGGCTTGAGAAGCAAACATACTCCAGTCTGTGTTTAGAAACCTTTCCTGGAGTGTGGAATCAACCCCCGCAGGCCACACCTTGATGGTCTTTACTGATGGCTTCACACGGTTGATGAGGGGTGAATATTTGGGTGATAGAAACAAAGAGAGGTGGTCTGACTGTCCCAGGTGGGGGAGGGGTGTCGCAACGTAAGCGCCAGCCATGTTTGTGTAAACATGGTCTAAGGTTTTGTTTCCTCTGGTGTGGCAGGAAACATGCTGGTGAAACTTGGGTAGCACTGACTTTAGGTTTGAATGATTAAAGTCACCTGCAACAATAAACGTAGCTTCCGGGTGATCAGTCTGTTGTTTACTGATGGCTGCGTGAAGTTCTTTCATAGCAAGCTTGGCATCAGCATCCGGGGGAATATAGGCTGCAGTGATAATAGTGGAGGTGAACTCCCGCGGTAGATAAAACGGTCTACATTTAACCATGAGAAACTCCAGGTTAGCTGAACAATGACTCCCAACAATAGCAGAGTTTGTGCACCAAGCTTTGTTAATATAAATGCACAATCCACCCCCTCTGCTCTTCCCGGAGCCATCTAGTGTTCTATCCGCCCGGAGTGTGTGGCGTCCCGCTAGCTCAATAGCGGTGTCCGGTATTCCGCTGTTTAACCAGGTTTCAGTGAAGATTAGGACGTTACAGTTCAAAAGTTTCTTACTGTGTGTAATGCTGAGTCGAATCTCCTCCATTTTGTTCACTAGCGATCGTACATTGGCAAGGAAAATGCTGGGTAAAGAGAGCCGGTAAGGAGTTAGCCTTAGCTTAGCTCTTAGACCTCCACGCTTACCCCGCCTTTGTTTACGATCACAGCGCCGCCTTTTAGCACTTCCGCCCGGCCGGGCAGAGCGCATCGCCTCGGGCGTCCTAGCGATCTCAGGAAGGAGTTGAAGATTGTCCATAAAACTGTCGGAAATTCGCAAACCAATATCCAAAAGCTCACAACGGGTGTACGATGTAAAAGCACAACTGTTCTGTACGAACAGACCCGAGATGAACAAGAAAAATACCGCAAAATTGCAGAATCTGGAGAGACGCTGAGCCTCGCGATCTACTCGCGCCGCCATCTTGGTCACATCATAAGAAGTGCTTACCAGGGGCCCGTTTCAGTAAGGAGGTTCAACCAACTCTGAGTTTAAACCTGAACTCGGAGTTGACTTACTCTGAGATGGGAAACTCTGAGTTTTGGGTTTCAGAACAGCTGAATTGAGGTAGTTCAATCAACTCTGAGTTGACTGACTCTGAGTTAAGCACATGCACTCCAACTATGAAAACCCACGATCAATGGAGCTCCGAAATTATGATTCACCATGGCAACAGCACCCAACAAAAAGATGTTTGCATACTTCCGGGTCAATATGTAAGTTTAATTCTTAATTATTTTAATTAAGTTTAATTTTCATGGTATCCAAAAGGCAAAAAAAGAATGTGGCAGCAGCTAAAAATGAAAAATAAAAACATAATTCAATCAGGTAAAGCTTTAAGCATAAAATGTTCATGGGTGTTGGTTTAATGACTTTACAAACATTTAACATATTAATTAAATATCATTCAGTGTCCAATGTGCAGCAGCTTTTCCCACATAGACCCTTTACAGTGATGACATGCTTTAATGGTCATCAATATCGTAAATCCTGCAAGGTTTTGTGTATTTTTTTTTTTTTTAAATTTATGTACATTTATAACACTAATACTTTGTATTATATTACTTTTGCATCAAATCACAAAAAACAAGTTACCGCTGCTGTGAGAGTGTTTCTAATACAGTGTCTATGGGAGTGATGGTGAAAAATTACATCTTTCTCTCTTTCCACTTCCGTTATCAAACTCACTCTATTTTTTCCCTCTTTTTGAAAGTTGTTAAATCACTATTGTGGAGTTTTTCTTTTGCTATTTGAGCAAATAGGGACACAAAAAATATATATTTAATTTATTCTTTCATTCACCGCTTTAAAAGTTAACCCTATGACGACTTCCGTTCTGAGAAACCCAGAAATGTGAAAAGGGTCTATGCTCTTTTCACATAATGAAATGTTATCTGATCCCACTTGTTACATTTATTAATTAGGGTAATGACATTAAACAATTTACTTCTACTCAGGCCAGCCAAACACCAGCACCACTGACAGATGAAGAGGAGATGGAGGAAGAATATTAACATCCAACAGGAAAAAGAATAAAGTATTTGTAGGAAATAAAGATGACCATAAAAATTGTAAATAAATGTATTTAACAGCTGTGGTGGTGGTTATGGCATATATCTTGTACTACCATCTGGCAGCATCCTTCCATTCCATACAGTAATCCGTTTTCAGAAAGTGTGATGACGGGAATATGAGCGTCATCAATGTGTCCAACCACTGGAAATCCTAAAGGAAATTCTAATTATCAGGTTACTTCTAGAGGTTAATCAAGTGAATGTCAGGATCCTTCCTGTATAAAAGGACATGCCATTTTTGTCACTTTGACAGTGTCCTCATGATGAAAATATAAGCAACGAATGAATGTACCTCCACTGCAAAGAACCCAGAGTTTCCCTTATTTCAGGGTTAACATACTCAGAGTTTTCACTTAACCTCCTTTCTGAAACGGGCCCCAGGTTTACATCTGCTATGTTTTGATATCATACTGATGAAGTTTGAAGTGTTCCTGGTGTTCTCTAACAAACTAGATAGAATTATAAAAACATACAATTTCTTGACTGGCTTGTCTGACCACAATGCCATATTCTTCTCTAGAAAGTTGAATAAAAAACGATTGAGAAGTGACAGTAAAAGCTCTAATATAAAACAAACATTTATTCCAAAGAGCCAAGAACAACGTTTAACTGCAGCTCTAAATAATCTTGATTGGTCTAGTATACTATCTTGTGATGACATTAATAAATGTTGTGATCTACTATACTCCTCTATTAAAGGGGTTCTGTCTCAGTTTCAGAAAGTGGGTCACTTAAAGAAACGAGTTTATTCCTTGCCTTGGATCAACAGTGAGTGCAAACAGCTTATGACACTCAGAGACAAATTACTTAAAAAATCATTACAATTTGGATTACCTACTGATCGACTAAATTTTGTATCCGCAAGGAATAAAGTCACACAAACTTTGAGAATAGCAAAAGCTAATTTTTTCATGACTGTAATTAATGGTGCCAAAGGAAATTGTAAGCTAATTTGGGAAAATATTAACAAACTTCTTGGTAAAAGTAAGCACAATGCTGATAAAGACCTTGAACTCAAATTTGACAATGAATTGGTATCAGAGCCTCTCAGCCTAGCAACTAAATTAAATGATTATTTCCAAAGTACCATTGATGAGATTGCACAACTGTTTTGTAATTCTTGTGACTCTCAACAAAATACAGGCAACGCCAACCCCCATATGGATGCCTCAACTCAAAATTCAAAGTTTAATATTCAATTAATTACAGAAAATTAAATATAAAACATAATCTCTAAATTGAAAAGTTCTAAAGCAATGGATGTGTTTGGCTTTGATACCAATCTTCTGAAGCAATATGAATTTTGTATCTTGGTGCCTGCGAGCCATCTTATTAATTTATCAATTACGCAGGCAGTCGTCCCTTTGAGTTGGAAGGTGGCAAATGTCATACCAATATATAAATCGGGTGATAAATTAGACCCTGCTAATTATCGACCTATTAGCATACTCCCTATCTTTTCAAAGATAGCTGAAAAATGGGTCGCTAACTCTATTATTGCACATCTTAATGATTCTAATCCGGGTTTGCACCCTATGCAATTCGGATTTCGATCTCTTCACTCAACTGAAACGGCTGTCTGTGTTTTTGTTGAGAAGGTGAAGTCTTATTTAGACAAAAACAGTTATGTTGCGGCTGTTTTTGTTGATTTTAAGCGTGCGTTTGATACTGTGAATCACCTGAAGCTTTTGTCTAGACTGTCAGCATTTAACTTTAGCAATCATACCGTTAAATGGATACAGTCATATCTATCAGATAGAAAACAATGTGTGCAAATAAAAAATAGTAAGTCACCCTGTCTTCATTATACGCAAGGTGTCCCTCAGGGATCAATTTTAGGTCCCCTGCTATTTTCACTCTATGTAAATGACTTGCCCAATGTGTGTAAAAATGTGGACACGATTATGTATGCAGACGACACGGTAATTTTTACACAGGCCAAAAGTGCTGATGATGCAGTCCATCAGCTTTCATTAGCCTTAAATGACTTACAAAAATGGCTGAACGATTCATGCCTGTGTCTTAATGTTAAAAAGACTGTATCAATGTTTTTTAGTAAACCTAAAACAACCGTGGCCACAGTAAAAGTTCACTTGGGTGGACAAGAATTAATGTTGTTTAATGATGTTGAGGAATTTAAGTATTTGGGAGTGCTAATAGACTCGAAATCATCCTTTAAAAAACACGTCAAAAAAGTAGTGAAAACTGTAAATGTTAATATACGGAATTTTAGACATATTCGTACATCATTAACAGACACAGCAGCGATTACATACCTGCACTCTATGATACTGGCTCATATTGAGTACTGTATCACAAGTTGGTCCTATACGAGTCATGCTGCTATTGGGCCAATCGAAGTATGCTACAAAAGAGCACTGAAAATATTAGACAAGAAACCTTCGTCATATCACCATTGTCAAATTTTAGATAAATATAAGTTTTTAAGTTTTGCTAATTTCAAATTATTTAAATCAGCCTGTCTAATCTATAAGGTTATACATGGTCTGGCGCCTCCACCATTGAGTGATTTTATAAAACAAAAGTCTAGCACTGTTTCCGGGTCTCGAGTGACTAGAGCCAATGTGAGAGGTGATTGTGACTTGGCATTTAGGCGGACCGCCTTTTCACAGAATGTCCTGTCATATCAGGGAGTGAGTTTCTGGAATAGTATTACACTGTCAATGAGGGAAAGCACAAGTCTTCCTACCTTTAGGAGTAATTTAAAAGTGTGGCTGAGGGACACACAAATATGCGATCATGGTTAGTCAATCATTACCAGACGTAAAATAAGTGCATTATAAAAAGGGATACGATTATCAGTGTAATACGGATTGTGCAGTAAGAGTCAGTATAACATGGGTTGTGCAATAGGGGTCATGCGGGTCAGTGTAATGTCAGGGCATGTGCAAAATTGTGGTTTGTGCAATACAGTCGATGCTTTCCTGTTTTCTATATGTCCTTTGTTGTCCACTCTTGTTGTTATTGTTTGTTTTAACATGAGGTGATCAATGTTCTTGTCCTTGTGTATATAGTCTGTTTATAGTGTATCTGTATGTATTTATTAACTTGTGTGTAGCACCAACCTGTGGGGGTCTGCAGATGGAAATTAGCCAAAGGCTATAATCTGGCATATTTACATTTGCGAAAATGTTCATTAATATGTATTGTCCCCTTTAATTTTTTTTTCAAATAAATAAAAAAAAAAAAAAAAAAAAAAAAGAAGTAAATCGGGTAAAAATAAGATGATGATTATAAAGCATTTTGAAAATGACACACTTCCTGCTGCCAGTTGGTGGCGCTATAACTTTGACTCACAATAGTGACACCCATGTGATCGGCCTCTTAAAACGAACACACAGCTGAAGTTTCATCCAAATCAGTCAATGTTTGCAGAATTTATAACACACTTCCTGTTTCACTTTTCTCGCCATAAATTCGTCTCCTCGCCACGGCCAAACCGTTTGAGATATCAAAAATCTGCTCACAATTTAGCATCCTCAATGCCTTGACCTCATGCTGACCGAGTTTGGCACTGATTGGGTGAGTCTTCTAGGAGGAGTATATCAAATTCCAGAGCATGCGTTTTCCGAACAACCCATAATAGCTCACTTCCTGTTCGGCTGACGTATAATATAGAGCACGAAAGTTGTTCGGCCAGATGAGCACCATATGTGTACCGAGTTTCATACATGTACGTGTGCAAGTGTGTTTGATATATGGACCAAGTTTTCAGACCCCACTTAAGATGGCGCTGTCGAGCCCCCCTGCCACGCCCGGGTACCAGCTTTGGTCTGGCCCTGATGGCCGCAGATTCCAATGTGTGTGCAAAGTTTCAAGAGTTTTTGAGCATGGTAAGGGCCCCAAAAGTGCCCGAATAGTCGAAAAAACTAAATTGTCCTTAGAAGAACAATAGGGCTCTGCGCCCTTTCAGGGCTTGGGCCCTAATAATCTTTAGGGGAACAATAGGGCTCTGCGCCCTTTCAGGGCTTGGGCCCTAATAACCGTTAGAAGAACAATAGGGCTCTGCGCCCTTTCAGGGCTTGGGCCCTAATAACCGTTAGACGAACAATAGGGCTCTGCGCCCTTTCAGAGCTTGGGCCCTAAAAACTAAAAATAATCTTTAGGGGAACAATAGGGCTCTGCACCCTTTCAGGGCTTGGGCCCTAATTAATAATACTAAGGAAAATAATAGGGCTCTGCGCCCTTTCAGGGCTTGGGCCCTAATTAAATTTTAAACGACTAACCGTCACAATTTTATCGTGAAACCGGTAATCGTTTTATCCCTACTTGCTTTTAAAAGTACTTAAGTATCAAAAGTAAAAGTAAACGCATTATTTTATTATTGTTGTATGAATGCATGCTGTTCCATCACGGTGGTTTAAGCCAGTCATGCTCCATCCGACATTCTAGCATACCTTGAACTCATTTAAATACTTTAAAAGTTACAAAGCTCTTATCAAAGTCAAAATCATACTAGAAAAGAAAGGTTTCTACCCTGTTTATTTGACAGGATTATGTAAAAAAACATTTCTGAAAGGACTTCAGTTAACATTATTAGCTATGTTTTTGCATGCTAACTAACATCATTGTCAAACGTTACCTATGCGTTAGCGCTGTATCCACAAGGCAATGGCAACTTGGCGGGTAAATCTATAAAAATCATTTGACCAACCATACTTCATACCAGTGTTAATTTTGACAGCAAATTTTGATTTAGTTTTAGTCATAGTCTTTTGACTATAACATTTTAGGCATCTGAATTGTTTTAGTTTTAGTCTATATAAGATTTTAGTAGAATTAGTAAAACTAAAATTCAGTACTTGTGGTCTGGCGTCTGAGAGGCAGCTTTCTGTGTGCACTTTCGTGCATCACACTTTTTCAGACTTATCAACGTCTGCTCTTCTTAATTTTAACTTTTAAGTATGACCATGGTTGCGCGCACTGCGTCTGGGAACTGCCGCCTTCTGTTTTGCTATCAATTGATTAGTGTTCAAAAAATACTTGGAAATCATTGAACTTCATGTGATCCTACAAGAGTGATTAATGATCGGCTGTCTGCACACACAAAAAAAACGAATCATCCACTGACTTTCAAAGCGGCTACGACTTTCTACTTCGAGGGCCTTGATAGAAATGTAGTGGAGTAAAACATTCGATATTTGTCTTTCAAATGTAGTAAAGTAAAAGTCATAAATTTCCAGAAAAAAATACTACTCAAGGAAAGTACAAAAAGTGTACTTAAGTACAGTACTCAAGTAAATGTACTTAGTTACTGTCCACCTCTGATTATGATTTATTGTCTCTTCTTCAGTGTAGCAGTCCAAGCTTAATCAGAAGTGAGACACACAGTGACCCATTCCACTCGCAGTCATCCACTCTACGCTGTGTGTCAGCTGCAAATTAATGAGCTGATATGTAATCAAATATTTCTCCTCACTAAGTCATGACTAGAGTCAGGACATAGAAATCCTCAATAACTGCAAACCCCCAGTGTTCCTTCTGATTTTTTTTCACAAATTTCTCGAAGTGGTTTCAGTAAACTCCTCCTTGAACTGCCACCTTAACGTGGTGGAGGGGTTTGAGTACCCGAATGAACCTAGGAGCTATGTTGTCCGGGGCTATATGCCCCTGGTAGGGTCTCCCAAGGCAAACAGGTCCTAGGTGACGGGTCAGACTAAGACCAGTTCAAAAAAACCCTTATGATGACCAAAAAAAAGAGGACCGTGACGTCGCCCGGTACGGCGCGGCCACCCTGGAGCCAGGCCTGGGGTTGGGGCTCGTATGCGAGCGCCTGGTGGCCGGGCCTTCCCCACGGGGTCCGGCCGGGCTCAGCCCAAAGGAGCGACGTGGGGACACCTTCCCGTGGGCCCACCACCCACAGGAGGGACCGTAAGGGGCCGGTGCAGAGAAGATCGGGCAGCAGTCGAAGGCAGGAGCCTAGACAACCCGATCCCTGGACACGGAAACTGGCTCTTGGGACATGGAATGTCACCTCACTGGCGGGGAAGGAGCCTGAGATTGTGCGTGAGGTTGAGAGGTTCCGACTAGAGATAGTCGGAATCACCTCTACGCACGGCTTGGGCTCTGGAACCACACTCCTCGAGAGAGGATGGACTCTTCACCACTCCGGAGTTGCCCATGGTGAGAGGCGGCGGGCTGGTGTCGGCTTGCTTATAGCCCCCCAGCTCTGCCGCCATGTGTTGGAGTTCACCCCGGTGAACGAGAGGGTCGTTTCCCTGCGGCTTCGGCTCAGGGATAGGTCTCTCACTGTTGTTTGTGCCTACGGGCCGAACGGCAGTGCAGAGTACCCGGCCTTCTTGGTGTCCCTGGGAGGGGTGCTGGAAAGTGCTCCGACTGGGGACTCCGTCGTTCTATTGGGGGACTTCAACGCCCACGTGGGCAATGACAGTGACACCTGGAGGGGGGCGTGATTGGGAGGAACGGCCCCCCTGATCTGAACCCGAGTGGTGTTCAGTTATTGGACTTCTGTGCTAGTTACGGTTTGTCCATAACGAACACCATGTTCAGGCATAATAGTGTCCATCAGTGGACATGGCACCAGGATACTCTAGGTCGTAGGTCAATGATCGACTTTGTGGTCGTTTCATCTGACCTGCGGCCGTATGTCTTGGACACTCGGGTGAAGAGAGGGGCGGAGCTGTCAACAGATCACCACCTGGTGGTGAGTTGGATCCGATGGCGGGGGAGGAAGCTGGACAGACCCGGCAGACCCAAACGTACTGTGAGGGTCTGCTGGGAACGTTTGGCCGAGTCTCCTGTCAGAGAGATCTTCAACTCCTACCTCTGGCAGAACTTCGACCGGATCCCGAGGGAGGCTGGAGATATTGAGTCCGAATGGACCATGTTCTCCACCTCCATTGTCGCTGCGGCCGCTCGGAGCTGTGGCCGTAAGGTCTCCGGTGCATGTCGAGGCGGCAATCCCCGAACCCGGTGGTGGACACCGGAAGTAAGGGATGCCGTCAAGCTGAAGAAGGAGTCCTATCGGGCCTGGTTGGCTTGTGGGACTCCTGAGGCAGCTGACATGTACCGGCAGGCTAAGCGGACTGCAGCCCGGGTGGTTGTGGAGGCAAAAACTCGGGCCTGGGAGGAGTTCGGTGAGGCCATGGAAAAGGACTATCGGCTGGCCTCGAAGAGATTCTGGCAAACCGTCCGGCGCCTCAGGAGGGGGAAGCAGTGCCCTACCAACGCTGTTTACAGTGGCGATGGGCGGCTGTTGACCTCAACTGGGGATGTCGTTGGACGGTGGAAGGAATACTTTGAGCATCTCCTCAATCCCGCCATCACGCCTTCCATTGAGGAAGCAGAGGCTGGGGGCTCAGAGGAGGACTCGTCCATCACCCAAGCTGAAGTCACAGAGGTGGTCAAGAAACTCCTCGGTGGCAAGGCACCGGGGGTGGATGAGATCCGCCCTGAGTACCTCAAGTCTCTGGATGTTGTGGGGCTGTCTTGGCTGACACGCCTCTGCAGCATCGCGTGGCGGTCGGGGACAGTGCCTCTGGGATGGCAGACCGGGGTGGTGGTCCCTCTTTTTAAGAAGGGGGACCGGAGGGTATGTTCCAACTACAGGGGGATCACACTTCTCAGCCTCCCCGGGAAAGTCTATGCCAGGGTACTGGAGAGGAGAATACGGCCGATAGTAGAACCTCGGATTCAGGAGGAACAGTCTGGTTTTCGTCCCGGTCGTGGAACACTGGACCAGCTCTATACCCTCTACAGGGTGCTGGAGGGTTCATGGGAGTTTGCCCAACCAGTCCACATGTGTTTTGTGGATTTGGAGAAGGCATTCGACTGTGTCCCTCGCGGCATCCTGTGGAGGGTGCTCGGGGAGTATGGGGTCCGGGGTCCTTTGCTAAGGGCTGTCCGGTCCCTGTACGACCAAAGCAGGAGTTTGGTCCGCATTGCCGGCAGTAAGTCAGACTTGTTCCCGGTGCATGCTGGACTCCGGCAGGGCTGCCCTTTGTCGCCGGTTCTGTTCATAATTTTTATGGACAGAATTTCTAGGCGCAGCCAGGGGCCGGAGGGTGTCAGGTTTGGGGACCACGCGGTTTCATCTCTGCTCTTTGCGGATGACGTTGTCGTGTTGGCCCCTTCTAACCAGGACCTTCAGCATGCACTGGGACGGTTTGCAGCCGAGTGTGAAGCGGCTGGGATGAGGATCAGCACCTCCAAATCCGAGGCCATGGTCCTCAGTCGGAAAAGGGTGGTTTGCCCTCTTCAGGTTGGTGGAGAGTGGTTATGTGACAAAAAAAGAAAAGAAATACATGGCGAATACATGTTTATTTTTCCAGTGACAATTATGCACTGATTATACTTCTCATTTCTTGATCACAATCTCTAATATTAATCATTTCTTGATCAAGATTTTTAAGTGTTTAATATGCAATTCAAAATAAGCATTTACGTTAGCCCTCAATTGTTCCTCTTTACATTTAAGTATTTAGGAGAGAGCAAAGCTAGCGAAGCTCTTCTGTAACTAAGGGGCCATTTACACAACACCATTTTCGACTACAAACGGAAAACGTTTTATGCATTTAGCCGTTCATTTACACGACAACACCGTTTTGGAGACCTGAAAACGCAAACATTTGAAAACAGGTTTCAAAGTGTACGTTTTGAAAACTATACAATTATCGCTCCCCCTAAACTATACAATTAACTATACAATACTAAAACTATACAATTATAACTATACAATTATATATACTAAAACTATACAATTATCGCCCCCCCCCCCCCCCCCCTTTAGACTTAGCTATGTGCAGAGCATACTGGGAATTAACAAGCCCCGCCCAGTTTCAGTAAATGCAACACAAATCATTCATGTAATCTCAACACAGACGGATTAAGTAAACTTCAATTTTACATTTTAAGTGTATAGAACACAATCAAATTAAGTTAGGACAAAATGTATAGCAATTGTGTTGTTTTGATTAAGCAATTTGAACAAACAATGGCAAAAATTATTTTTCTCAGTGTAAACTACAAAAACGCAAATCACAATTCACAACCGACTCTACAGTAAACAGCAAAGATGGAGAATATTTGTCATCGAAGTCAAACTTGAACTCTCTGCACTCTTGGCGCAGATGTCCTTGTGTTCTCCTGTGTGCGAATTGAGTCAAGACTGAAGCTGGAATTGAATAGATGATATATATATATAAAGCCTCTGTCCCAGAGCAGTCTGAAGAACCTTAAAGGGTTAGTTCACCCAAAAATGAAAATTAACCCATGATTTACTCACCCTCAAGTCATCCTAGGTGTATATAACATTCTTCTTTCAGACGAAGAAAATCGGAGTTATATTAAAATAAAGTCCTGGCTAATCCAAGCATTATAATGGCAGTGAATTGTTGCATCGTTTTTGAAGTCCATAAAAGTGCATCTGTCCGTCATATAACTGCTCCACACAGCTCCGGGGGGTTAATAAAGGCCTTCTGAAGCGAATCGATGCATTTGTGTAAGAAAAATATCCATATTTAAAACTTTAAAGTAAATGATCTAGCTTCCGGACGATTGCCTTCCATATTCAACTTACGAGAAAAGTTTAGTGACTCTCACAGTTCAAAGTGCTTACGCTACGTCTGACAACATTGCACACCAGCTACGCTCATGCGTTTTTTTATGCACATTTTTAGAATTTATGCACAGCTTGGTGTTTCCATCCAGTGTTTTTTTATGCAATACTCCAAAATGTGCATACAAGGTGAATGGAAACAATCAGGGGGAGCAGATTAAAGTGAAAAAGTGACATGTAAAGTCCAAGTATGGTAACCCAAATTCGGAATTTGTCCTCTGCATTTAACCCATCCAAGTTAGTGCACACACTACTTAGGAGTAGTGAGTAACAGAGCTGTGGACAGCCATTTTGTTCCTTGGGGTTAGGTGTCTAACTCAAGGGCACCGCAGTCATTTCCTGCCAGTATTGAGAATCAAATCTAAAAAAAAAAACCTTTGGGTTACCAGTTTGACTCTCTAACCATATAGGACACGACTGCACAACTGTGTAAAAGATGAGGCGGCAGGCAGAGACATGGATCTAAATGCAACGGATGTTTATTAAACACACAAAAAAAACAAGAAACGCAGGGAACAGGGACACTGACCATCTATCTACATTTAATGACTGACAAAGAACAAGGGAAACACAACCTAGACAGCAAATGTCAGCTCAGATCCAGGCCATATTTGGTACATGTGGATTCTGAGCCGACTGTCTGGGAAGGGCTAACAAGATACACCTGGAAACAATCAGGACTAATCAACAGGAAAAACTACAATGGACTACAAAGATGGCACACGGGACAGGAAACAGGAAATATAACAAATGACACAGTGAACATATAACAGGAACACACAAAAATTATGTCACAGCGCTGTTGAGTAATTATTTTTTAACACTGTAAAAAGTAAAATTGCACAGTATACCTTAGAGTCCTATTTCTACCTGATTGGACCTAAAAAAAATACTTTGACTGGAACCATGAAACACATTTTTTCACATGGTGACCTGAGAAAGCTATTACATTGACCATTCTGAAAATTAAAACACAGATGTCATTTAAAGTGCTGGCTGATCTTATTGGCTGTTCTATTTATTTGAACTGCTTGACCTGAGGTTGCTCAGACACTGGTGAACAGGCCAGGATATGGATGCATTGAAGTGAATGCCAATGAATGAATGCCTCAGCCCAGGAGATGCCAGATGGGCTGATGTCAAACTAGTCAAAGGTCACACAATGACAGCACAGTGAGCATCACATGGGTGTTATTGTCACAGTGTTAAATTCATACATCCACCTGCAATTGTGACAAGCAGGGATAAAAAGTGAAAATCAGTACAAGATTTGGAGCAGGAAAGGTAATCAGGTATCTCTGACACATAGAAACAAATACGCATGCCTATTAGTCCGACTGACTTGTGTAAAAGATTTTGAAATAAAAAAGTCTTGTGTAAAAGGACAGTGATTGATTGTCTTCGCATCAATGATTAGGACACACAAAAAGAACTTGGTTGGAAGCAGACAGAGAGTTTGCATCATAATGTATTATACTTATTTCTGACTCATTGCATGTTTGATGGAATTGATGTGAACTGTGGGTTGAGATATAAAGTCTTTGTTGCATAAATGTTCCAGCATTTTCAAGCATTTCAATATTTTATTCAGCTATGATGGCATTGGCGTGAGTGAGAGAGTGTGTGATGTACAAAGTCAAAGTTGAAAAATCTCTCTGCGGTTTTGAGGGCAGGTTGCCCAGTACAGGAAGTGAGAAATGTAAGGGCCAATATGTCACACACCGAGATTCAGAAAAGCAAGCTACTGCAATTAATCCTGCAGTTGTGCAAATGTTCTCAATGTTGAATAAGCATTTAACCACAGAAATAATCATTTAAAACAATTTTTTAATATATTAAAGAAACAATACATTAAATACATGTTCATTTGACTCATATGCTGAACCATGCCCTTGCCCGCTTGAATATATATATATATATATATATATATATATATATATATATATATATATATATATATATATATATATATATATATATATATATATATATATAATTTAGATATAATTATTATGATATATCTCTCTCTAAAATAACAATGTGTGCCAGTTATATGTTGAATTTAAAACATTATTTTAAAGTTGGCCCTAATTTGTCCTAGACAAAGTCAGTTTGGCATATATATATATATATATATATATATATATATATATATATATATATATATATATATATATATATATATATATATATATATATATATATATATATATATATATATATATATATATAATTTTATTTAATATTATTTTGTGTGTAATTGGTGTGTGTGTGGGGGGGCCTATTGATGATTTATGTTGATTTAAATAAACTTTTTATAAACAAAACATTGCATGGTAGCTTAATTGTACACTACCTTTTTGCTTATTTAAATAAAATTATATTAAATAAAAACATTTGCGTTACAATAATGTGATTCTAATGAATAGATTTAGCTTTAGAGATGTTTGTTTTTGCCATTACTCTATAAACAAGAGTTCTCTACTGCCACCTTCTGACACGTTCAAGACGTAGCCTACTCTCAAGTGTTCTCATAAACAGATCCAAAAGTGACATGTGATTAAAGTTTAATCCAACTACGAAAGTAAAAGGTTCTCCACGAGTCTCTAAAGGAAGCTTTGTTAAAGATCGTCGCGGTTTAATCACGTTCATTTCACTGCTGCACAAACTCCCATGGTGCACCAGGACGTGCAACATCACGTGCTTGGACTGTCACAGGTGACGTATAGTCGAGAACTGGACAGCAGCATGGCGAGTAAAGATCCCGCTGTAAGTTACTTAATATTTAAAATGATAAAAAACGTATTGGGAATGTAAATGAATATTTTGTTTGCAGGTAATAACTGCAGTTTAAATAACTGAGGTCTAGTATTTTGCATTTAATTGTATAGGTTTATTTATGTCTTTAAAAAGCTATGCTAGTATCTTAGTGTGCTAGCTTTGCAGGGTTCAGTTATGCCACTATGACGCACCTTGTACAACATTGTGTGTGACCTTCATTGAGATATAATTATTATGATATAGCTCTCTCTAAAATAACAATGTGTGCCAGTTATATGGTGAATTTAAAACAGTATTTTAAAGTTGGCCCTCATTTGTCCTAGACAAGGTCAGTTTGGCACACTTGAATTGCATTACGTGTACTCGTACCCCACATTCATTTATTCATTGAATTCGTACTCCGCAGGCTACTGGTATCTTGCACAAAAAAAACACTAATGGCATTATTAAGAGTTTTTATAAGATTTTATCAAATTTCATGTCTTTTTGTAGTCTACTAAGAAATTATTTCGAATCTGAGTTGAATCAAATTGGCTTGAGATCAGCTTTATGTCTTTAAAGTATTTGATTTATACATTCAGTTGCATTAAATATACATTTTAAATTTAATAACACTGCAGTCAAGCAACCAGTAAAAAAAAAAAAAACTTTTAGCAGCAAAATTAAATTCTAAATGTTAAATTGAGCAGCAATCTTCAACAGTCGTTACAGGTCTATTCAAATCGCGTCTGGTCTCGCCGCTATCTTGAATCGGCCCCAACGCGGGCTAGTGAGAGATTTTTTAGCAACCACCGTTTTTAAGACACAATAAAGTAAAAAAAAATCACAAGCAGGTTTTAACTAATGTGTTTTATGTCATAGATCAAAACGTGAAAATATTTAGAGGCTTTGTTAACCACAGACCTTATTTCAGGCGATTTAGCAAAAACCCATTTAAAAAACCCATAGACTTTAGGGCGAGGGAACCGGAAGTGCTAAAATGCTAACTCACTTCCGCGTTTTGGCCTACAAAGTGACATCATAACTTCGGCACTCTATGGCCCTTATTTATCAAAAGTGCGTACACCAAATTTCCAGTGTACGCCTGGCGTACACCCAAAACCACGGTGACTTTGAGATTTATCAATATGGACGTTGGCGTACGGCACGCTCAAATCCTACGCCAGCTCAGGAGGTGGTGTACGCACGTTTTGAGTTATTGCGAAAATGCGCAGAAAAACAATTGCTAACACCACAAAACACACTGACAAAGATATGCTATATTATGACCTGTAAAACAACAACAACAACAACAACTAAAGCCCTATTCACACGGGATAAGTACGCTATTATCTGGGGACCTCGTGTGATTTAGAAATTACTCCCCCACATCTGAATTTTGCGTGGCGCATTCGCACGAGATTAGCTGTGATTTTACTCGAATTTACTGACTTATCTCCCGGATATGATGTAAAGACTTGAAAATGTTTTTTCGTTATATCTGTATGAAATTATAAAGCGTCGTATCGATATCATTTTGATTGTTTTATAGTAATAAAAATTATTTTGTTCAGTTAGAGAACAGACGCAATTAAAAACGTAACTGAGCAATATAATAACAATATACGACGGAAGATTCAGTTTCAAAGCTAAATGTAAGTGCCCATTTAAGCGAGTTGTCATTGTACTGTTCTGTTTTTGTGTTTTTCATTAAGAATAATATTAAACACACCATTCAAGCAATTTACTCCCAAATTGGTGCTCATTCTAAAGTGAAAGTATAATCGGCGCGGCCGCACGGGACTTCATAACGGTACGCATTATATGCAGCCTAGCTCCATTCTTCGTGAAAGATAAAGATAGAAATGCGCACAGGACACAAACCTTGCAAAAATGATATACGATCCGCCTAATCCCGGCCAAATCACAGAGATGGCGATTCGCACGGGACTAATGTTATCACAGGACCTCTGTGTTTCGCGAAATTTGGTAGGTAATTTGCGGGGGAATATTTACTTTACATATTACAGACATGGCCGATTCGCACGGGATTAAGATCATAGACATTCTCTGCAATTATTACAAATCACCAGAGGTCCCCACATAATAGGCTACTAATCCCGTGCGAATAGGGATATAGTAATTATAAACTTCAGTGTTTATTTGTGTGCAACATGGACTTCAATGTTTAATTTGTGTGACTTTACCAAAGCATTTGATTTGTAGGCATATATGTATTCCTCCAGTTGTGAGCCTCTGTCGTTTCAGGGTTAGGCACGCTGCGTGGACTGGGACTGAAAATAATTCAGACTGACAAAATAATAAAAATGACATTCTTCTTCTTTTAAATAATAATAAAATAAATAATAATAATAACGACATTCTTCTTCTAAATAACAATAAGCGTCATTAATAATACAAATCATAATAATACGAAGAAGAATCTTACAAATTGTCATGCAATTATTAATGTGAATGAATGGTACTCCACATCACATCATCATCATCACTATTGTACACCCCAATACATGTGACGTGATACGAAATTAAATGCTAATTATTTCAAAACACGTGCTGTAAAATAATGAATTGTGATTGGTAATTTCTCATCCAAACAGCTATTTAAACTGGATTTCCACCGTACACCTTTTTGTGGGCGCCTTTAATCCCACTCTTTAAACTCCCAAATAAAACAATTTAGTTTTTTTTCCCACTTCCCTGGTGGTGATGGTCTGGATCTCCACGACGCTGAAGTTTCGCTTCTTTGCCGTCTTCCGTGTGTCCACGGCGTAAAATGAGGGCGTGGGGGAGGCAGAGACTTGAATATATAGGGGCGTGTTATTCTAATGACGATCGTTTTCAGCCGCGGCATTTATCAAGGGCAGGTTTTGCGTACGCCTGGATTTCAGAGGTGCGCACAGCTTCATAAATCAGGCGGTGAGAGGAGTGTAAGCATCATCTTACGCCAACATATGCGCCCGTTTCTACGCAAGATTGATAAATGAGGGCCAATGTCTGTGCATTAGTAAGAGGAGGATCAAGCATGTTGAATATGATATATCATGCTGTCTAGTTATAAGACAACATCATTCATATAATGTAAATAACCATTTGAATATATATTTGAAAACTGACTTGACATTTCTGTTTGTCTCAGAACTTTTTGCAGCAGCTGAGGCAGATTGTCGGCAGGATGGGGTCTGGTCCTCGAGGGGTTGGGCTTGGCGTGAAGCTGCTCATTGGAGCCGGAGCCCTTGCCTACGGGGTCAAAGAAGCCACATACACAGGTAAAGCACACACTGAAAAAATAAAGGAGGATTACATAGTTAGGGTGGGCAAATTAAATAATGAATGAAAGTTCACACAAAAGTAATAATTGCTGCACATCAGGTACATTACACATGACTACTGTCATTCAAGCCATGAGCTTTCATTATATTAGTTCGTTGGTGCTTCTTCTTCTTCACATGTTCTGAACTCATACATGATTTATTGGGAGTTTAGTAACTAATTGTGTTTTGCTGTGTGTGTGTGTAGTGGAGGGTGGCCAGAGAGCCATTATCTTCAACAGAATTGGAGGGATGCAGATGGACACTGTGCTTTCAGAAGGATTGCACATCAGGTACATTACACATGACTGCTGTCATTCAAGCCATGAGCTTTCATTATATTAGTTCGTTGGTGCTTCAGTGACGACTTTGCTCACAGAAGCTGTCAATTTCAGCTGTCAAGCCCCGTTTTTATAGCATCAAATAACGAACTAAAACCAAACTTATTAACACTTGAACTTACATTAGCGTGATGATAACTACCTAAAAGGAACCCAGCATATCCTTCAGTTTTTCATCCTCAGTATTCACATTTGTATGAAGACAGACCCACATACATCAGTCCTTTTGGAATTCGTATAAAATCACACTTGGAAAATATGGACATTAATTTGGATATCCTTACATTGACGCATCTGTGTCCTATACCGCCTTGGAATATTAAAAAACCCATCTTCATGATGAACCTGGCTCAGTTTATAAAAAACATAAATCATCCAAATGTCTATCAGGAGGAATTTTTGGATATAAGGCACAGCTTACCAACTCATGTACCTGTGTACACAGATGGATCAAAGTCAGACAGTCGGGTATCTGCTGCAGTAGTGATTGGGTCAAAACGCTATGGCAAGTGTATCTCTGGACAAAGTTCAGTCTTCACAGCTGAAGCATGTGCATTACTTCTAGCTCTTGAAAAAATAGAGAAGGAACAACTACGTAACTTTTCAATTTGCACAGATTCTAAATCCTGCCTACAAGCACTTGATTCTTTGAAAACTGAACAAACTATAATTACCAGCATAATAGGAAAAGTGGACTCTTTAAAGAAACAAGATGTTAATATTGTTTTTTGTTGGATACCAGGCCATATGGGTTTGACTGGTAATGAACAAGCAGATAAAGCAGCAAAGGAAGCACTTCAGTTGGAAAAGACAGAATGTAAAATACCAGCATCTGACGTTAAACCCATATCGAACCTGTACATTTACAAGAAATGGCAAATGGAATGGAATGAATGTGTAAATAACAAATTATATGAGGTGAATCCAGTTTTAAATCAAGGAGTTATTACTTAAATAGATATGACCAGGTTGTATATACGAGGTGCAGAATTGGACATTCAAGACTCACTCATTCCTATTTATTGAACGGGGAAGAGAAACTGGTTTGTGATCTGTGTAAGAATTTCACGAGTGTAAAACATATTTTAATAGAATGTCCTTTTTTAAATAATATTAGAGAACGGTTTTATTCAGAAAACACATTAATGGACATTTTTAAAAAGGTTTCTCCTGGAGTAATTTTAGAATTTCTGTCAAATATTAAATTGAAAGATGCTATGTAATTAGGGCCCGAGCACCGATGGTGTGAGGACCCTATTGAAATTCGAAAGTTTATTAGGGCCCAAGCCCTGAAAGGGCGCAGAGCCCTATTGTTCTTCCTCAGATTATTCTTTTTTTTATTAGGGCTCAAGCCTGAAAGGGCGCAGAGCCCTATTGTTTTCCTTAAGATTATTATTAGGGCCCAAGCCCTGAAAGGGCGCAGAGCCCTATTGTTCTTCCTCAGATTATTCTTTTTTTAGGGCTGAAGCCTGAAAGGGCGCAGAGCCCTATTGTTTTCCTTAGGATTATTATTAGGGCTCAAGCCTGAAAGGGCGCAGAGCCCTATTGTTTTCCTTAGGATTATTATTAGGGCTCAAGCCTGAAAGGGCGCAGAGCCCTATTGTTTTTGCTCAGATTATTATTAGGGGCCAAGCACCGAAGGTGCGAAGGCACCTATTGAAACCGTTCCCGTTCCTATTATTATTATTATTAGGGGCCAAGCACCGAAGGTGCGAAGGCACCTATTGAAACCGTTCCCGTTCCTATTATTAGGGGCCAAGCACCGAAGGTGCGAAGGCACCTATTAAAACTGTTCCCGTCTTTTTTTCTTCCGCCATGGGAGTCTATGGCAGCCCATAGAACCGTATGGTAAAAAGTTATGAAATTTGGCACACTAATAGAGGACGGTCTGGTATGTCACCATGGCAATTTTGGTGTCTCTATCTCAATCCCTCTAGCGCCACCACCTGTCCAAATGTGTACTCATGTTTATGCTAATAACCTTTGAACCGTAAGGGCTAGAAACGAAATTCTTTTTTCCTCTAATTTCTGAGCTCATGCCAATTCGATTGCACCTATGACGTCATTTCCCCGCCATTTTCAATTAACCGAAAAACCTACTTTTGCGAACTCGTCCTAGACGGTTCATCCGATTTGCACGAAAATTGAACCAGATCATCTTCAGACAATATTAACAAAAAATCTTGCAAATCAAGTTGATTCGTCTAATCGTTTTCGATAAACGCGCGAACAAATTTTACATAACGTTTGCAAAAACACACTTAAGGCAATATCTCCGCAACGCTTTATCGTGTTCAAACCAAACTTGGTACATGTCATCACAAGCATGACCTGAGGCAACATGCAGCGTTTCGGCGCAGCGCCACCTACTGGCTTATAACTTTTGAACCGTTTGTCCAAAGATCATAAAAGTTGTCTCGTTAGATTCAGGACGGCATGCTGAGTCGTTTGATATTCAATTTTACCATTTCGGCCATTTTGGCTGTCGGCCATTTTGAATTATGTGCTAAAATAATATATTTTACAAACGCATTAGTCTATTGTTACGAAACTTGGTATGTGTCTTCCGCACCATGCTTTGAAGGTACTCAAAGTTTTGGGGCAGTGCCACCTTGTGGTCAAAGGTTATAACAACATTTACAAACATGCTAATAACTTTTGATTAAATTAGCCTAGTTTAATGAAACTGGTCATAATACATTTATTGGCTCATGCCGAGAACATAGATACTAATTTTGTCATATTTGGTCCAACATCCTGTCCTCAATGTTCTTATTTGATCAAAACCTACTTTTTCAAACTCATCCTAGACCGTTTGTCCAATTTCCACCAAAATCGAATCGTATCATCTTCAGACTGTGTCAACAAAAAGTTTGGGATTTTGCATCAATAGATGAAACTGTTTTTGTAAACCGCAGCGACGAAGTTGAGCCATGATGCCAAAATGACTCTTGAGGCTGTATCTCTGCAATGCTTTAACATATTGGCATCAAACTTTGCATGTGTCATTGTTCCCTTATTCTGACCACACCACATCAATTTCGTAACTGTGCCATCTATTGGTCAAAAGTGATAAACCATTAACTTAGATTATCAGTGACTCTATATATATTTCAGCCATTTTGCCTAATCTTCTTAAACTGTATAATTGTTCATTGTTGCAGTTGGTCTGACACTCTCAGACTACAATGCATTTTTCAGCCTTTTGCCTAAAATCATCTTAAAACGTGATTAATTGCTCATTGCTGTAGTTGATCTGACACTGCCAGCCATTTTGGCATGTCTTGTCTTCTTCTTTGCGCTTGGCCCCGGTATTGCTGCTTGCAGCTATATTTAGGGGCCAAGCACCGAAGGTGCGAAGGCACCTATTGAAACCGTTCCGGTTCTTATTATTAGGGGCCAAGCACCGAAGGTGCGGAGGCACCTATTGAAACCGTTAGCGTTCCTATTCTTCTTCTTCTTCTTCTTCCGCCATGGGAGTCTATGGCAGCCCATAGAACCATTTGCGGGAAAGTTATGAAATTTGGCACACTCATAGAGGACAGTCTGAAGTGTCAACATAGCAAATTTGGAGTGTCTAACTCAATCCCTCTAGCGCCACCACCTGTCCAAAATTTTACTCATGTTTATGCTAATAACTTTTGAACCATAAGGGCTAGAAACAAAATTCTTTTTTCATCTAATTTATTGGCTCAAGCCGATTCGATTGCACCCTATGACGTCATTTTCCGTCATTAAAATTTTCCCGCCATTTTGAATTTTCCGAAAAACCTACTTTTGCGAACTCGTCCTAGACGGTTTATCCGATTTTCACGAAAATTTAACCAGATCATCTTCAGACCATGCTGACAAAAAAAACATGGAATTCAAGTGGATTCGTCAAATCGTTTTCGATAAACGCGCAAACAAATTTTACGTAACGCTTGCAAAAACACGCTTAAGGCAATATCTCCACAACGCTTTATCGTTTTCAAACCAAACTTGGTACATATCATCGCAAGCATGACCTGAGGCAACATGCAGCGTTTCAGCACAGCGCCACCTACTGGCTATTGTGGAATGGCTATTTTGGCGACACCAAAAATGGCTATTTTTGCTTATAACTTTTGAACCGTTTGTCTAAAAGTGGTCTCGTTAGATTCAGGACGGTATGCCGAGTCGTTTGATATCCAATTTTACCATATCGGCCATTTTGGCTGTCGGCCATTTTGAATTATGTGCTAAAATGCTGTATTTTATGAACGCATGAACGGATTGTTACGAAACTTGGTATGGGTCATCAGCACGATGCCCTGAAGGAGCCTGAGAAGTTTCGAAACAGCGCCACCTAGTGGAGAATTTTTTTTTTCAAATGCTTATAACTTTGGGTAAGATTGACTTATTTTCATGGGAGTCACTTTTTTTGCCTCCTGAATCCTTGCCGAGTCCAACGATACCAGATTTGCTAGGTTTCGGCATATGGTCTTTGCAGCGTTCCAATTTAGCGCTTAAAAAACATTAGCTGATATCTGCTCACCACCTGCAGGAGGGAGCGTAAGGGGCCGGTGCTTTGTGAATCGGGCAGCAGTCGAGGGCGAGGCCCCCGACGACCCGATCTCTGGACACGGAATCTGGCTTTAGGGACGTGGAATGTCACCTCGTTGGCGGGGAAGGAGCCTGAGCTTGTGCGGGAGGTCGAGAGGTACCGACTAGAGATAGTCGGGCTCACCTCCACGCACAGCTTGGGCTCTGGAACCACATGAAGACATTGGGTGAAGAGAGGGGCGGAGCTGTCAACTGATCACCACCTGGTGGTGAGTTGGATCCGATGGCGGCGGAGGAGGCTGGACAGACCCGGCAGACCCAAACGTACTGTGAGGGTCTGTTGGGAACGTTTGGCCGAGCCCCCTGTCAGAGAGATCTTCAACTCCCACCTCCGGCAGAACTTCGACCGGATCCCGAGGGAGTCTGGAGATATTGAGTCCGAGTGGACCATGTTCTCCACCTCCATTGTCGCTGCGGCCGCTCAGAGCTGTGGCCGTAAGGTCTCCGGTGCCTGTCGAGGCGGCAATCCCCGAACCCGGTGGTGGACACCGGAAGTAAGGGATGCCGTCAAGCTGAAGAAGGAGTCCTATCGGGCCTGGATGGCTTGTGGGACTCCGGAGGCAGCTGACCGGTACCGGCAGGCCAAGCGGACTGCAGCCCGGGTAGTCGTGGAGGCAAAAAATCGGGCCTGGGAGGAGTTTGGTGAGGCCATGGAGAAAGACTATCGGTCGGCCTCGAAGAGATTCTGGCAAACCGTTCGACGCCTCAGGAGGGGGAAGCAGTGCCCTACCAACACTGTTTACAGTGGAGATGGGCACCTGTTGACCTCAACTGGGGATATCGTCGGGCGGTGGAAGGAATACTTCGAGGATCTCCTCAATCCCACCGACATGTCTTCCGTTGAGGAAGCAGTGGCTGGGGACTCAGAGGTGGACTCGTCCATCACCCGGGCTGAAGTCATCGAGGTGGTTAAAAGCTCCTCGGTGGCAAGGCACCGGGGTTGGATGAGATCCGCCCTGAGTACCTCAAGTCTCTGGATGTTGTGGGGCTGTCTTGGCTGACACGCCTCTGCAGCATCGCATGGCGGTCGGGGACAGTACCTCTGGACTGGCAGACCGGGGTGGTGGTCCCTCTTTTCAAGAAGGGGGACCGGAGAGTGTGTTCCAACTATAGGGGGATCACACTTCTCAGCCTCCCCGGGAAAGTCTATGCCAGGGTACTGGAGAGGAGAATTCGGCCGATAGTGGAACCTCTGATTCAGGAGGAACAGTGTGGTTTTCGTCCCGGTCGTGGAACACTGGACCAGCTCTATACCCTTTCCAGGGTGCTGGGGGGTTCATGGGAGTTTGCCCAACCAGTCCACATGTGTTTTGTGGATTTGGAGAAGGCATTCGACTGTGTTCCTCGTGGCATCCTGTGGAGGGTGCTCTGGGAGTATGGGGTCGGCGGCCCCCTGCTTAGGGCTGTTCAGTCCCTGTACAACCAGAGCAGGAGCTTGGTCCGCATTGCCGGCAGTAAGTCAGACTTGTTCCCGGTGCATGTTGGACTCCGGCAGGGCTGCCCTTTGTCACCGGTTCTGTTCATAATTTTTATGGACAGAATTTCTAGGCGCAGCCTTGGGCCGGAGAGTGTCCGGTTTGGGAACCACACGATTTCGTCACTGCTTTTTGCAGATGATGTTGTCGTGTTGGCTTCCTCTAACCAGGACCTTCAGCATGCACTGGGACGGTTTGCGGCCGAGTGTGAAGCGGCTGGGATGAGAATCAGCACCTCCAAATCCGAGGCCATGGTTCTCAGTCGGAAAAGGGTGGCTTGCCAGCTTCAGGTGGGTGGAGAGTTCCTGCCTCAAGTGGAGGAGTTTAAGTATCTTGGGGTCTTGTTCACGAGTGAGGGGAGGATGGAACGGGAGATTGACAGACGGATCGGTGCAGCTTCTGCAGTAATGCGGTCGATGTACCGGTCTGTCGTGGTGAAGAAGGAGCTGAGCTGCAAGGCAAAGCTCTCGATTTACCGGTCAATCTACGTTCCTACCCTCACCTATGGTCATGAGCTGTGGGTCATGACCGAAAGGACAAGATCCCGGATACAGGCGGCCGAAATGAGCTTTCTCCGCAGGGTGGCTGGGCGCTCCCTTAGAGATAGGGTGAGGAGCTCAGTCACTCGGGAGGAACTCGGAGTAGAGCCGCTGCTCCTCCACATCGAGAGGGACCAGCTGAGGTGGCTCGGGCATCTATTTCGGATGCCTCCTGGACGCCTTCCCAGGGAGGTGTTCCAGGCACGTCCCACCGGGAGGAGGCCCCGGGGAAGACCTAGGACACGCTGGAGGGACTATGTCTCCCGGCTGGCCTGGGAACGCCTCGGGGTTCCCCCGGAAGAGCTAGAGGAAGTGGCTAGGGAGAGGGAAGTCTGGGCGTCTCTGCTTAGACTGTTGCCCCCGCGACCCGGCCCCGGATAAGCGGAAGATGATGGATGGATGGATGGATAGCTGATATCTTCGAAACCGCTAGTCCCATTGAGACGAAACCAGTGTCAGAAGTTCGGAAACATAGGTCGATAGCTATACACTAGTGTTAATTTTGTCACCTATTTTTAATTTAGTCTTAGTCTTAGTCTTGTGCCAAATGTCCTTGTTAGTTTTAGTCATATTTAGTCATTCACATATATTTTTTTGTTAGTCAAGTTTTAGTCGACTAAAAGTCTTGTCATTTTAGTCTAGCTTTAGTCAAAGGAAAACTCACTATATTTTGTGGCAAAATAAGTTACATAAAGTACATATAACCTGCATAATGTGTGTGCCACAACACCACAGCTAACTGGTTGATTTACAGCTGCCTTAGATGCCTAAAATCAGCATTAGCTCATGAGACGATGGGCACAAATATTGATTTCGATCTTGATTCAGTATGAATTCATATGTATATAGCCTACTGTACATATAAGGAAAAATAAGTTTTTTACACTTTTTTTGGGTTATATTATATTTGCTTGCATTCTTTACTATTCACTATTATTAACATTTCAAAATTTCACAAATAAGTAAGCAGTTATGATCTGCAATACATTTTTGAGCAACTAGACTACATGTATATTTATTAAAGAGCCATACAGGCACCCAGTGGGTAGGCTAATGGCATTACAAGTGACATTTTTCATTTTTCCAGCCACAAAATGGCTCTAATTTGCCTCTTTGCAGTGGAATTCTCTATTTTAACCTTAATTAACACACTAATTGTAATATAAATAATAAAAATATTAGAAGAAAAATATTTTAAGTGGTCATTAATGGACCATAAGTATTGCAAAAATAGTATTTAGAACCAAAAGATCTCCTCAAAATATTCAATAAATATTATTGAATTAAAATATAGGTTATTTATTTTTAAAATAGTTAAGGTGTATGATCACATTTGACCATCAATGAGTATAAGTGTGACTTATAATTAGTAAGGAATACCTGAGGGCTAAATACAAGAAAAACATTAATATTAATGTTAACAATGTTGCATCTCTATCACTCTCCATAATAAAATGATACTGTAAATGTGGCTGACGCACACTATGCTGTTTGGTTTGCCAAAAATTGCTGCAAACACCTGTATAGTGAAGCTGTTGTGTAACTTACGCGGCTTAAGCCATTCAAATGTACGGACACAGCGCTAGAAGTATTGAGCGCTCCGGGAACCACGTGACCATGCGCACCGCTGCGAGAGATTACAGGCGGAGTCTAGAGACCTGTAGCCTACTCGAGCATCAGCGGGAACTCTTTCGGAATATTTTGAACAGCTGAATATTCATCTCATGATGAAAAAGTAGAGACAATTGTAGACGAAAATGAAGAGAGATTTTATCTTAGTTTTTATTGTATGCAAAACATTTTAGTCTCGTTCTTTTTCGTCAACAATAATGCATGTTAATTTAGTCTTAGTCAGTGTTTTTGGACATTGGTGCAGTCTCGTCATCGTCTCGTCTTCGTCATGGAAAAAAAGGTTGTTAACGAACATATTTAGTCTCGTCTCGTCTGACGAAATTAACACTACTATACACTAATGCCCAAATGTCAAAATATTGATAGTAAGGGGGTGTAAAATCCAATCAAAGTCAGGTGTCAGTCATTTTTCATGTGTTTTTTCATATAAATGTCTATAACTCCAAAACAAAACAAGATATTTTCACCAAACTTGATACAGACATGTATGGGCTCATTCCGAGGACACATAAAAAAATGGTAGGATTGTGCCACTTGATGGCGCTATAATAGAACAACATGAAATTCCCATTGACTACAATGCAGTATTATGATATAAAATGCTATGCTTCACAAATGAATTGTTGTATCATTACGAAACTTGGTATGTGCCATCAGCACCATGCCTTTAAGGTACTTAAAAGGTTTCAAATTGCAAATCAAGGTTTCAAAAGGCACCGCATGTGGTCCATACTTATAATGAAATGGCCTCTTGAGGCTATATCTCTGCAATGACATATTGACACTATATTGACTCCCTGCTTTGATATATTGACACCAATCTTTGCATGTGTCATTGTTCCCTTATTCTGGCCACACCACATCGTAACAGTGCCACCTATTGGTTGAAAGTGATAAATCATTTTTTGGGAGTTCATTTTAGTCCATCTCTGCAAAACGGACTTCAGGATGGACTAAAATGAACTCCCAAAACGTACTGCCAGATTCTGGAAGATGAATTCTACAAACAGTGGTACTAGAGGATGTGGTGCTGGTCCTTCAAGAGTCACACTCAACCTATCTGTCCATAAAGCCTATAAAAAAACCTTCTTCATGTATTTTACAACACTTCAGCTTGTGATTCTTATCTAGTGGGGGTCATTTTTTAGGATTCTTTACCTAACTGAAGTCTCTGAGATCCTGACACCTTGCACTTCTGGAGACTCCAGGTAGGTTGCAGCTTTGGAAAATGGTGGCGCTGGAGACTAAAGGGTTCCTGATGGTTTCACCCTTAATTCTTCACCTTAATTCTTAATTCTTTTGCAGTTAACAGGTGTCTTTTCTTCACCACCTGTTTTTGTCAGATCCTGCTGACCCAACGAGCATTTCACTGTCCAATGGTCATGCCTTAACTGCAATGTCTAGTATTGCATTAGTATTGCATCCTTCTCATGGGCATTTAATACTTTTTGACTTTTCAGTCTGAGTTAAATCTCTTTTTTGGCTCAATTTATCTGTAAAAGAAAACATGCCTAATAATTCTGCACACCTGAATATAAGGTGATTTTCATTTCCATCCTTCATGAACAATTATATATCACTTATACATTATTAAATACTAAATCAATAGTAGTTATTAGGATTACTGTGGTTTGGAATTGGTCAAATGTGCCTGGAAAAAAAATATGATCAGAAAATCAACGTGCCTAATAATTCTGCACTCCCTGTATATGAAACTCGGTACACATATAGATCTCATCGGGCCGAACAACTACCGCACTCATAGTCATAAACTTCGCCCAACAGGAAGTGAGCTATTTTGGGTTTTTTGTAAAAAGCATGCTCTGGAATTTAATATACTCCTCAGAGGCCATTGTTTCGATCAGCACCAAACTCGGTCAGCATTAAGTGAACATATTCAGGATGCTAAATTGCGAGCGGATTTTTGATATCTTGAATGGTTTGGCCGTGGCGAAGCAACGAATTTATGACAAGAAAAGGGAAACAGGAAGTGTGTTATAACTTGTGCAAACATTGACTGATTTGGATGAAACTTCAGCTGTGTGTTCGTTGTAAGAAGCCGATCGCATGGATAGGACTTTTGTGAGTCAAAGTTATAGCGCCACCAACTGGCAGCAAGAAGTGTCACTTTTTTTAAATGCTTTAAATCACTGTCTTATTTTCACCCGATTGACTTCAAACTTCATCAGTATAATGTGAAAACATGGCAGATATAGACATATGAATGGATTTCTGAAATTTCCAATACTGTTGCCATGGCAACGTGTCAAAGTTTAATAATGTTTTTGGCTGTTTTTGAGACACGTAGCATGCTTGAAATTGCATGAAACTTAACACACACATCAGAGATGTCAGTCAGTACACATGGGCAAAGCCTCAGAAACGGGTGGGGATGAGGGGCTCTATAGCGCCACCTTTTGACAAAAGTGGGGGGGTTAGTTTTATCTTCAGTCACCAAACTCGATACATATGATGTTCTCTTCGAGCCGGACAACTTTCTAATTTACAGTCATTAGCTCCGACCAACAGGAAGTCAGATATTTTGGTTTGAACGTGAATATTGGTATAATTCAGGCTCTGAGTTTTTACGTTCTCCTCGTAGGCGATTTATTCAATCTCCACCAAACTCGGTCAACATGAAACAAAGATAAGGAAGATGCTAAAATGCGAACGGATTTTGGATATCTCAAACAGTGTTGCCATGCCGAGGGATTAAATAAGGACAAAAAAGGGGAACAGAAATTCTCTCATATCTTGTAAAATTATGTTTTGATTTCAATTAAATTAAGATTGTATGTTTGGTAATTGAACTTAGATTTATTTAAAATGACTATACTATTTTTCAGATGAATATTTATATATTTTATAAATATTTCTTTGTATATTGTATTGTGCCTGTGTGTGCTGCCCTTCCCTCAATGAACACAAGATAGCAGCATTGTGTTAGTTTTGAAGCAGGATAAAAAAAAACTCTCTCTCTCTCTCTCTCGCTCTCGCTCTCGCTCTCGCTCTCGCTCTCGCTCTCGCTCTCGCTCTCGCTCTCGCTCTCGCTCGCTCTCTCTCTCTCTCTAATTTAACTAATCTAATTTAACTAATTTAAAACGTTCTAATTTTAAATAAAAACGTCATGTGCTGTGTTTGCCAAGATCACGTATGATGTATATGCAGGAATCCTGAAGTAAATTTTAATACCTTTTTAAGACCTTCTCAAAATATTTAAAGACCTCATCGGCGATGAGAACTACTGTTGAGCAATAAAATAAAAATATATAATCATAAGCTATGACAAAAATATATATTAAATTAGGTGAGTGGATAGTTAAAAGACATTGCAATTACAAAAAGTAATTCTTGAAAAAACATCTCTGGACTAATTTTATAAAATCTAAAAATGTTAATGAAAAGGTACAAATTACTTTGTGTTCTTATTAAATACATTTATAAAAAAACAATTTATATTTAATTTATATATGAATGTAAATAATTATATGGGCCTACACAAATATAACATTTCAAGATTTATAGTTTATTGTAAACGTAATGTGCAGCTCTGTAAAGGGACAACAAATATATGATAGATACGTGAGAACAAATATTTTTTTTAATCATCTTTAAGTGCACAAAACTATGAAAATATATGAAAGCGTGGCACAATGCGCTTATGCGCATCCCGGGTGCAGAATGATGCGCTTAAAGCAACATGTAGTCAGAGGGCGCAGTGCACCGCGAGTCTACTATGTATGTCGGTCCAAAAGGTCACTGATTATTCGTTTCCTCACAGTTTTAAATTCCGGTTAGTGTGCGTGTGATGCCTTGTGTTGTCACCCGGGTAGGGAGCACAACATCGTTCAGAAACCGCTAGATAAACTCCAGGAAGATAAATTATTTTATCTACATATCAAGTATTATAACGGGAATATATCTGTCACGAACCACACACGGGAAACAGGGGTTAGATCCAATAGCAGTTTTATTGGGATATTCCGTAACGTAATCCAGTCCAAGCAGGGGTCAACATCCAATAAAGCAATCCAAAATACAAGACCAGAACAGGTAAGAAAACAGAACACAGAAGTGGCGTGATAAATACAAGGACTCCGTAACAAACACTAAAACAGACATGGTATAAATACACAAAGAACTAACAATCATGATGGGGAACAGCTGGGAACAATGACGAGTGCAGTGATGAGTGCAGACAAGGATTGTGGGAAATGCAGTTCCAGAATGAATGGTGACAATAAGAGAGAGACCTCTAGTGGACCCCCGGGGAACACAAACCAGACACTGTGACATAACCCCCCTTCTACGGAGCGGCTACCAGACGCTCCAAGACCCACAGAAAAAAACCAGACAAAACAAGAGTCCAGGAGGGTGATCCTCCAGAACGCTGGAGGATCAGGGGGAGGGATGGGGGGCCAGGTCCATGGAAGGGAACGGAAACGGGGTGACTGCTTAGCCGGCTGCCAGGGCGAAGCAGACGACCCATCGGGTGGCCAGGGCGAAGCAGACAGTTCATCGGGCGGCCAGGGCAGAGACTTTCCCTTGGGCGGCCAGGGCAGAGCAGACAGTCCATCAGGCGGCCAGGGCGGAGACTTTCCCTCGGGCGGCCACGGAACAGGTACCTGCTCAGGGACACACAATGGCTCAGGCACAGAAACAGACACTGGCTCATTAACAGGAACAGACACAGGCTCAGGAACAGATATCTCCTCAGGAACAGACACCGGCTCGGCGGCGGCCATCTTGTCCAGAGACACAGGCTCGGCGACGGCCATCTTGTCCGGAGTCACCGGCTCGGCAGACGAGACCTGAACCGTCTCTGGATCGGCAGACATGCTGTGCCTCCTCCACGCATGCAGTACCGCGACTGCATAAAAGAGGAAGACAGTCCTCTTGGCCATGGCAGGACTGATGGTGGGCTGCATGGGGACGACCTCTGGGACGACAGCGGGCTGCACGGGAACGACCTCCAGAACTGTATCCACTGGAATGGAGACCACCGGAACACGATCCACCACCAGAACTGGAACCACCAGAACTGGGACCACCGGAACACGATCCGCCGGAACTTGGACCACCGGAACGCGATCCACCGGAACTGGGACCACCGGAACACGATCCACCGGAACTGGGACCACCGGAATTGGGTCCCCCGGAACTGGGACCACCGGAACACGATCCACCGGAACAACCTCCGGAGCTTTGGAGAAAGCTCTGTGCTCCTCCCAAGCACGCAGGACTGCCACCACGTAACATCCCATCACAGCCCTCCAGGCCGTGTCCGGACTCGGGACCACCAGAGCAGGGACAACCGGAACAGGGTCCACCACCGGAACAGGGTCCACCACCGAAACAGGGTCCACCGGAACAGGGACCACCGAAACAGGGACCACCGGAAGACGGACCACCGGAGCAGGGACCACCAGGGCAGGGACCACCGGAACGGAGTCCACCGGAGCACGGACCACCAGAACTCGGACCACCGGAGCAGGGACCACCGGAGCAGGGACCACCGGAGCAGGGACCACCGGAGCAGGGACCACCGGAGCAGGGACCACCGGAGCAGGGACCACCGGATCAGAGACCACCAGAGCACGGACCACCGGAACCACCGTGGGCTGCAAGGGGACGACCTCCGGGACTACAACGGGCTGCACGGGAACAGTGGACGCCTGCTTCCTCCTCCTCCTCCTTCTCCTCCGTTCATGATGGGGAGGTGCAGGCTCTGGGCTGGACGGCTCTGGTTCGGGGCTGAAGAGAGGGGAGTTGGCCGCCATGTTCTCCTCAGTTCTACGAGCCCATAAGGCAAAACACTGGAAAATGTTCATACGAGGTGGAACCTCTCCTGATGGAGAATTCCCCCTCTGCTGCCTCCTCTCCCTCTCGGTGGCTGGGGAAGAGACACGAAAACCCATACCGCTGGATCTTTGCATGACGGAGTCCTTCTGTCACGAACCACACACGGGAAACAGGGGTTAGATCCAATAGCAGTTTTATTGGGATATTCCGTAACGTAATCCAGTCCAAGCAGGGGTCAACATCCAATAAAGCAATCCAAAATACAAGACCAGAACAGGTAAGAAAACAGAACACAGAAGTGGCGTGATAAATACAAGGACTCCGTAACAAACACTAAAACAGACAGGGTATAAATACACACAGAACTAACAATCATGATGGGGAACAGCTGGGAACAATGACAGTGATGAGTGCAGACAAGGATTGTGGGAAATGCAGTTCCAGAATGAACGGTGACAATAAGAGGGAGACCTCTAGTGGACCCCCGGGGAACACAAACCAGACACTGTGACAATATCATCTTGGAGTGAGCTTTACCGAGCAGCTGACTGACTGTAACCAAACGCGACGCGCAGTTTGAATGCTGAACGGAGAATGATGGACAGCTACAGCGGAGGAAAGACATTCAGCTATGGAATGGCTTTAGATGACTTTGTACTAGCAAATCATAAAATACTAATAATGATTGCTGAAAGATCATGTGACAATATATATTTCTGATGATTATTTAATTACCACGACATACCTAATCTGAGCAAGTGACTGCCTGTCTTGAGTTTTGTCGACAGACGGAGGTGGCACGAAATTTGACGGAGGCGGCCGCTATGCAGGAAAAACCATATAAAAACCCTGAGGCCATTGTTTAAACTCATCCTTCTCCAACCAGGAGTCCGCAAATTTACATTTCCCCATTTCGGAGTATGTTTCGCAACGTGTGGAGGGCGACACATCACCTAACCGCGCATTTCGCAAAATACGTGACCTCACCCATAGACGGTGCGCGCGCCCCGAGCTGATCTCACTGACATATCACTATTCAGACAGGACTATTTTTCTAAATTATATTTGAGTTACAATTCTCATCACCCAACATCTGTGATTTCAAATATATTCAAAATAATGTTTTCAGAGATTGAAGTAAAAAAACTTTCTCCCACCATTTAGTTTTTATTTCTTTTTGTTGTTAAAATCTTGTGAATCTTGTTCAATGTGCAGATTGCCTCTCTCTCAGTTCTTCCCCTCCTCCCTCACTCTCAGGCTCACCCTGGGTGTGTGTGTGTGGGGGGTCTCTCTCTCACCCTGTGAGTTTGTGTGTGTGCCTTTCTCTCTTGATGATGATAATTTACCCCTTTCATATCATAGACTATCACAAATAACTATCACTTGTGAATAAGTAAAAAAAGAACTATACAAATACCTTAAATTAAATACTGGCCTTCTGGACTTATAACATTTTGAGCAGGAAAAGATAACTTTTCACATATTTGAAAGAGATCTATTTTATCCCATGACATTAAAAATCATCTACATTTAAATGACATCATGGGTGTGGCTTGTGGTGATAGTGGCACCAGCTGCTGCGGTAAATGTGACATTCGAGCGATTTAAAAAAATTATCCTGTTTAAATGCATATTGCCTGCCGTGCACAGTTATGCTGATGCCACCGGCGTGGCGGTGCCACCGGCTTGGGCCCGTCATCGCTGCTCGCAGCTTTAATTAGGGCCCAAGCCCAAAGGGCGCAGAGCCCTATTGTTCTTCCTCTGTTTCTTATTAGGGCCCAAGCCCTGAAAGGGCGCAGAGCCCTATTGTTCTTCCTCTGTTTCTTATTATTATTATTAGGGCCCAAGCCCAAAGGGCGCAGAGCCCTATTGTTCTTCCTCTGTTTCTTATTATTATTATTTTATCGACTTCTCGGGCACTTTTGGGGCTCTTACCATGCTCAAAAACTCTTGAAACTTTGCACACACATCGGAATGCGCGGCCATCAGGGCCGGGCTGAAGCTGGTACCCGGGCGTGGCAGGGGGGCTCAACAGCGCCCCCTAAAGTGGGGTCTGAAAACTTGGTCTATATATCAAACACACTTGCACGTACATGTATGAAACTCGGTACACATATAGACCTCATCGGGCCAAACAACTTTCGTGCTCTAAGTTACGTGTCAGCCCAACAGGAAGTGAGCTAATATGGGTTGTTCTGAAAACACATGCTCTGGAATTTAATATACTCCTCCGAGGCCATTGTTTCAATCAGTGCCAAACTTGGTCAGCATGAAGTCAAGACACAGAGGATGCTAAATTGCGAACGGATTTTTGATATCTTAAACGGTTTGGCCGTGGTGAAGCAACGAATTTATGGCGAGAAAAGGTAAACAGGAAGTGTGTAATAACTTGTGCAAACATTGAATGATTTGGATGAAACTTCAGCTGTGTATTCGTTGTAAGAGGCCGATCACATGGATATGACTTTTGTGAGTCAAAGTTAAAGCGCCACCAACTGGCAGCAGGAAGTGTGTCACTTTCAAAAATGCTTTGAATCCCCATCTTATTTTCACCCGACTGACTTCAAACTTCATCAGTATAATGTGAAAACATGACAGATAGAGACATATGAATGGATTCCTGATATTTCAAATAATGTTGCCATGGCCACATGTCAAAGTTTAATAATGTTTTTGGCTGTTTGTGTGCCCTCCCCTCTATCACCAAAAGGTGGCAGTGTTGTATTATTTTTGAAACTCCCTTTCTCTCTCTCTCTCTCTCTCTCTATCTCTGTGCTTGTTAATGTGATTTATGAGGACACAAATGTTTATGATGACATGGGTATTACACTGGTATTACAACGTAGTGGTTAATGTGGACATGAACTATGACACTATATCACTACTAATACAGGACTAATTTTCTAAATGACATTTGAGATACAATTCTTATCACCTGACAGCCGTGATTTCATGTACTCATTCAGACAGAACTCTTTTTTAAAACAGAGGAGTGTGAGTGTGTTTTCTATACATGTGCTTTACAGAATGTCATGTGCTGTGTTTGCAAAGATCACTTTTGACACATTTGTCTTTAAATTCATTATTTACTGACATAGTTCAAATTTATTTTAAAACAAAATTCACATTATTTTCTACAAGTGTCTGTTTATAAGTGTCTTTTTTTCACAGAAAGTTTTTGTTTGAACGTGAATATTTGTATAATTCAGGGTCTGAGTTTTTACGTTCTCCTCGTAGGCGATTTATTCAATCTCCACCAAACTCGGTCAACGTGAAACGGAAGCTTAACGCATTAAAAATATTTAACGCAAATAACGCAGCGTCCGTTTTTATATCCATTTTTGCTTAGCGTTACATGATCACGCTCCTATTCATGTAAATGCTCCAAGCGCGACAAGACACAAGAGAGCGCGCTGTATGCCAGCGTCCTGTCTGTGTGTGTGTGTGTGTGTGTGTCAGTGTCCTGTCTGTGTATGTGTGTGTGTGTGTGTGTGTGTGTCAGTGTCCTGTCTGTGTGGATGCTTCTCATTTCAGCTAATCAAGGGACACTGACACACACACACACACACACACACACACACACACACACACACACACCAGGCCCGTCGCGACAAGGCAGGCAAACCAAGCAATTGCTTGGGGCCCCGAGCTGGCCTGGGGCCCCAAGACAGCGACAGGTTAAGAATAAAATGAAACGACAAACTGTGTGAGCGCCCCATTGATAGTCAATGCAGTAAAGTGCAATGACACTGTTATCGGGATCCCCCTTAAAAGGCCCCCTCTCAGTAGTCGCTGACAGCAGCCAGCCAACCACGTGATCTCTGCTGCGGCAAAATACAAAACATCCTCGGATTTGAAGCGGAATTTTATGCTTCAGGAAGCCAGAAAAGAAAATAGAGAAAGGAAGAGGAGGATAAGAAAAAAAACTAGATAGTGGTATGTGATAAATTACACTGGATAAAATAGCTCTACTTGTCTTGTACAAAAATGGTGTAAGTTTGCAGCAGGTAGGCTAGCAAAAATATGTTTATGTTAGCTATCGTTACCTGCCTGACGGCAAATGCTGCTTGTAACGAACAGTTAGAGCAACTTTTTTTTCGAACAGACGAAATTACATGAGATTGCTATAGCTTTGTAATATGTTTTGATGAAAGTGGCATAGCATGCTATACTAACTATTATTTATGCTATGCATAAATAACCTGGAATAGTTAATATAGCATGCTATATTAACAATTATTATAAACATTATTTAACCAGAAAGAGGCAGAGGAACATTATTTTTTTCATAGCTTATCTTAGTGTGCTAGTGTCGGGATATATACGGTAGTGACAGTTTGCAAATATGACATTATTTTTATAAGTTACCAATGGATCTTGAACAATTACTTTATTCTGTGGCAATTTTTACACTGTTACATTTTGAAGTACAGTATCAGGACAACCCACATGTTTTACTGGTACTGTTTATTAACTATTTATCAAGGTATTATAGTCATCTGTTGCAACTTTATAATAACCATCTAGATAATGTTTATAGACAGTTTACAAACCAACTAGTAACCCTTAAGTATTCCCAAAGTGTTAGGAATATCTGGTCCGTCTATCTATGTAATGTTTATAGATGTTTTAAAAATGGTTAAAGGTTTACAATTTTTTTTTTAATGATACAGTGGTGTTTTTTGCAAATGTTTTCAAATTTTATGGACAGTATATGCAACAACAATATTTGCACTGTCTCTATGTCCATTTTGCTTGGGGCCCCCAAATTTCTTCAAACGGCCCTGTGTGTGTGTGTGTGTGTGTGTGTGTGTGTGTGTGTGTGTGTGTGTGTGTGTGTGTGTGTGTGTGTGTGTGTGTGATATGTAGGTTTAGGGGTAGTGTAGGGGGATAGAATGTACAGTTTGTACAGTATAAAAACTAGGGGTGTAACGATTCATCTACTACATCGATGTATCGATTTATTTTCCTATGATCTAACTACATCGATCTGTGCTCGGCAAGTTGGCCTTCCGGACGACATATATCGATCTAACATCGTTTTAAAAGGTAATCAATCGATTGTATCGATCATAGGAAATAACGCATTGGATTTAAGCACATCAGACTTTATATGGATGTTTTTTCTTAGCACTTTTAATGATAAAGGCGTTAAACGTTACTCGATTCAGTCTGCCTATCTGTGACATCATCGCAACGCACCAGCAGCAGCGCTCATTGAAATGAATGGGATCGTGTCGCTTTGTCGCTGCGTGTCGCTGGCGGTGTGAACGGGGCTTGAGAAAACAAAACATAGCATGGCGGATGGGTTAATTTTTTTATCTTTTGTTAAATATTGTTTGTTTATTAAACTGAGAGTAGTAGCAGGCCAGTTTATTCAATCTGAAGAAATGTTGGTTGCACTTTATTTTTGATATTAATATTGTATTTGTATTATTTTAATGTTGAAAAACAACAGCAAAAGTAGCAGGTAAACTTACTATTAATTAAACCTGAAGAGAAGTTAGTTGCACTTTATTTTTTATATTAATATTGTAATATTTTTATGTTGGAAAACAAAAGCAGAAGTAGCAGGTTAACCTACTGTTGAAATGTTGGTTGCACTTACTGTGCTTTTATTGAATATGTATTGAATATTGAAAATGAGAGCAGAAAAGGTTATCTTCCTGTTAATTCAACCTAAACTGTTGGTTGCACTTTATTCAAATAAAATTTTAATGCATTTGCCATTAATTGTTGTTTACTTGTTTGTTTATATCCATAATTAATTGATATACCGGATTCCCTTACAAGAAACAACAGGAATCTTGGAAATTTCACCTGCACTGACCAGTATCCAGATATTTATTTCAGTCACACAATTTTTGGCTAAAAAGTTACTGAATCGATTTCAAGTCACTGAATCATTTCGGATCGTATCGTTCTAAATTAACCAATATCGTCCTTGAATCGTATCGACAACCTCAAATCGTGATACGAATCGTATCGTTGTTAAAACGAATCGTTACCCCCCCTAATAAAAACCATTAAGTCTATGGAATGCCCTCTGCCTGTCTTTCCCCTTCCCCCTCACTCTCACCCTGTGAGTTTGTGTGTGTGCCTTTCTCTCAGTCCTTCCCCTCCCCCTCTCCCTCACTCTCACTCTATCACTGTGTGTGTGTGTGTGTGTGTGTGTGTGTGTGTGTGTGTGACTTTCTCTCTTGATGATGATAATTTAACCCTTTCATATAGGCTATCACAAATAACTTTCACTTGAAATAAAAACGTCATGTGATGTGTTTGCCAAGATTACGGATGATGCATATGTCTTTAAATTAATTATTTACTGATATAATATAAATGTATTAAAACATAAATTTCACATGATTTTATAAAAGTGGCTATTTATAATAAACTTCCATAAAATGTAGACACGCATCTTACTCTTACCTAACACTGATATTAAAATCATCTTTGCTGTTTCTGTGATTTGGTTCCATTTATTAATTTTGTCATTTATTTTTTATATTGGACCACACATATTGATTTCAAATATATTCAAAATAATTTTTTCAGAGAGTGAAATAAAAAAAACTTTCTCCCACCATTTAGATTTTATTTCTTTTTGTTGTTAAAATCTTGTGAATCTTGTTCAATGTGCAGATTGCCTCTCTCTCAGTCCTTCCCCTCCCCCCTCACTCTCAGGCTCACCCTGTGTGTGTGTTTGAGTGTGTGTGAGCGCACGTGTGTGTGGGGGGGAGGGGGGTGTCTCTCTCACCCTGTGAGTTTGTGTGTGTGCCTTTCTCTCTGGGAAAGATAATTTAACCCTTTCGTATCATAGACTATCACAAAAAACTATCACTTTAGTGTGAATTAGTAAAAAAGAACTACAAACACCTTGAATTAAATACTGGCCTTCTGGACTTACAAAATTTTGAGCAGGAAAAGATAACTTTTATCTATTTTATCCTATGACATTAAAATTAATCTAGATTTAAATTACATCATGGGTGTGGCTTGTGGTGATAGTGGCACCAGTTGCTGCGGTAAATGTGGCATATTCGAGCGATTCTAAAATATTCTCCTGTTTAAATGCATATTGCCTGCCGTGCACAGTTAAGCTGATGCCACCGGCGTGGCGGTGCCACCGGCTTGGGCCCGTCATCGCTGCTCGCAGCTTTAATTAGGGCCCAAGCCCTGAAAGGGCGCAGAGCCCTATTGTTCTTCCTCAGATTATTCTTTGTTTTTTTTTTTTTTTTTTTTTTTTTTTCGACTTCTCGGGTACTTTTGGGGCACTTAACATGCTCGAAAACTCTTGAAACTTTGCACAGGCGTCGGAATGCGCGGCCATCAGAGCCGGGCTGAAGCTGGTACCCGGGCGTGGCAGGGGGGCTCGACAGCGCCCCCTAAAGTGGGGTCTGAAAACTTGGTCCATATATCAAACACACTTGCACGTACATGTATGAAACTTGGTACACATTTAGATCTCATCGGGCCGAACAACTTTCGTGCTCATAGTTATGTGTCAGCCCTACAGGAAGTGAGCTAATATGGGTTGTTCGGAAAACGCATGCTCTGGAATTTAATATACTCCTCCGAGGCCATTGTTTCGATCATTGCCAAACTCGGTCAGCATTAAGAGAACATATCCAGGATGCTAAATTGCGAGCGGATTTTTGATATCTCGAAAAGTCTGGCCGTGGCGATGCAACGAATTTATGGCGAGAAAAGGGAAACAGGAAGTGTGTTATAACTTGTGCAAACATTGACTGGTTTGGATGAAACTTCAGCTGTGTGTTTGTTGTAAGAAGCCGATCACATGGATATGACTTTTGTGAGTCAAAGTTATAGCGCCACCAACTGGCAGCAGGAAGTGTGTCACTTTCAAAAATGCTTTGAATCACCATCTTATTTTCACCAGATTTATTTCAAACTTCATCAGTATAATGTGAAAACATGACAGATAGAGACGTATGAAATGGATTCCTGAAATTTCAAATACTGTTGCCATGGCAACGTGTCAAAGTTTAATAATCTTTTGGCTGTTCTGAGGCTCTTAGCATGCTTGAAATTGCTTGAAACTGCTTGAAACTCAACACACACATCAGAGATGTCAGTCAGTACACATGGGCAAAGCCTCAGAAACGGGCGGGGATGAGGGGCTCTCTAGCGCCACCTTTTGACAAAAGTGAAGGGCTTCGTTTCATCTACAATCACCAAACTCAGTATATATATTGACCTCATCGAGCCGGACAACTTTCTAATTTACAGTCATTAGCTCCGACCAACAGGAAGTCAGATATTTTGGTTTGAAGGTAAATTTTTGGTTAAATCGGGGTCTGAGTTTTTACGTTCTCCTCGTAGGCGATTTATTCAATCTCCACCAAACTCGGTCAACATGAAACAAAGATACTGAAGATGCTAAAATGTGAACGGATATTGGATATCTCAAACGGTGTTTCCATGGCAAGGGATTAAATAAGGACAAAAAAGGGGAACAGAAATTCTCTGTGTCTGCTGCTCTCCCCTCAATGAACACAAGATGGCAGCATTGTATTAGTTTTGAAGCAGGATAAAAAAAAAACTTGTTTCTCTCTCTCTTGTTTGTGATTTATGAGGACACAAATTTGTATAATGACATGGGTATTACACTGGTATTACAACGTGTATGTGTGTGTGTTTAAAAACATACTAAAACAATGTTTTATTCAAATGTAACCAAATAGCTTTAAAATAATCATACTATTTTTCAGATCAATATATTTATTTTATTTAATATATTTCTTCTGAATATTTATTCTCTGTCTGCCCTCCCCTCACTAAAAGGTAGCAGTGTTGTTCTGAGGCTCTTAGCATGCTTGAAATTGCTTGAAACTGCTTGAAACTCAACACACACATCAGAGATGTCAGTCAGTACACATGGACAAAGCCTCAGAAACGGGCGGGGATGAGGGGCTCTCTAGCGCCACCTTTTGACAAAAGTGGGGGGGTTAGTTTTATCTTCAGTCACCAAACTCGGTACATATATTGTTCTCTTCGAGCCGGACAACTTTCTAATTTACAGTCATTAGCTCCGACCAACAGGAAGTCAGATATTTTGGTTTGAAGGTGAATATTTATGTAATTCAGGGTCTGAGTTTTTACGTTCTCCTCGTAGGCGATTTATTCAATCTCCACCAAACTCGGTCAACATGAAACAAAGATACGGAAGATGCTAAAATGCGAACGAATATTGGATATCTCAAACGGTGTTGCCATGCCGAGGGATTAAATAAGGACAAAAAAAGGGGAACAGAAATTGTCTCATATCTTGTAAAATAATATTTTGATTTAAATTAAATTAAGATTGTATGTTTGGTAATTGAACTTAGATTAATTTAAAATGACTGTACTATTTTTCAGATGAATATATATATATTTTATAAATATTTATTTGTATAATGTATTGTGCCCGTGTGTGCTGCCCTTCCCTCAATGAAAACAAGATGGCAGCATTGTGTTACTTTTGAAGCAGGATAAAAAAAAAAACTTGTTTCTCTCTCTCTCTCTCTCTGTGTGTGTGTGTGTGTGTGTGTGTGTGTGTGTGTGTGTGTGTGTGTGTGTGTGTGTCAGTGTCCTGTCTGTGTGTGTGTGTGTGTGTGTGTGTGTGTGTGTGTGTGTGTGCCAGTGTCCTGTCTGTGTGTGTGTCAGTGTCGTGTGTGTGTGTGTGTGTGTGTGTGTGTGTGTGTCAGTGTCCTGTCTGTGTGGATGCGTCTCATGTCAGCTAATCAAGGGACACTGACACACACACACACACACACACACACACACACACACACACACTCGACGCATAGATAGACACGCGTTAGTTTCCTGCTCACATCGAGTTCTCTTTTGCTCTTGAACAACCAATAACACAGAGGATTTTGAGTATTCTCATATTAGAGTCTTAAATTAGTTAAATAACGTCTTAAATTAACTTAAAGAGTTGTGAGGAAATGAGATGCGCGGGACAGCGCGTGAGACCCGCGGCTGTTCTTAAAGTGACAGTAGCACTGATGATGCCTGTCATTAATGTTCATCAAAGAACAACGGGAACAGAGAAAATTGTAGCTTTAATGATGATTCATCTATATTTAATTTATTATTTATGCAGTTAAGGAAGGTTTGATAACTATTACATTTCTGTATAACAGGTAAGGCCATGGGTAAATATAACATTTATTATTTTGGGTTTATGTAAAGATTGTTTTAAGTTCACTTAAATTAAAAGTTGTTTTTTAAAGCCTAATAAATGTTGAAATTGGGAGCTTTCAGTTATACTGTAATGTAACGTCATTAATGTTTCATAGAGACTTTAGTATCAGTGATACTGGCCTTCATTCATAAAAAATGACAACACAACACATATTTACAATATGCTGTCTTTAAATTGTTTCTAAATTAATTTGGAGAGTAACTGAAATTATTACAATATCAAAATATTACAAACTTAAAATATTAAAAACTTGCGATTAATCGCGATTAATTACAGAAAAAAATGTGATTAATTAGTGAATTTTTTTGTTAACGATGCCCAGCACTAATATATATATTATAAATATTTCTTTGAATAATCTATTGTGCCTGTGTGTGCTGCCCTTCTCTCAATGAACAAAAGATGGCAGCATTGTGTTAGTTTTGAAACAGGATATAAAAAACATTCCATGTCTTTCTTTCTGCCACTCTCTCTTAGGCTTTCACAAATAACTATCACTTGAAATAAAAACGTCATGTGCTGTGTTTGCCAAGATCACATATGATGCAGATGTCTTTTAATGAATAATTTACTGATATAATTTAAATGTATTAAAAGTAAATTTCACATGGTTTTCTAAAAGTGGCTGTTTATAATAAACTTCCATAAAATGTAGACACGTATCTTACTCTTACCTGACACTGATATTAAAATCATCTTTGCATTTTACTGTGATTTGGCTCAATTTATAAAAATTTTTTTTTTTTAAATTTATTGGACCACCCATATTGAAATGAAAGCACGCTTTATGGTGCATAAGATTGGTGCACAAACGGTAGCTAAGGTAGGTCAAAAACACATGAAGAGAAATGTTAGGATAATACAACATCAGCATTTGAATGGTATTGTGAACTCATTCCAATTTGACCTTTGACATCATCTGACATGAAATTAATTTAAATTTAATTGATCTCATAGATGTGGCTGTTGTGGTTCGTTGTCATAGCAGCACCAACTGCTGCAGTTAATGTGGTGAATTCAGATGACTTTGACATAGTCCTTTTAGTTTTTCCAATTTTAAATGCCTATTGCCTGCTGTGCACAGTTAATCTGATGCCACCGGCGTGGCGGTGCCACCGGCTTGGGCCCGTCATCGCTGCTCGCAGCTTTAATTAGGGCCCAAGCCCTGAAAGGGCGCAGAGCCCTATTGTTCCCCTAAGGATTATTAGGGCCCAAGCCCTGAAAGGGCGCAGAGCCCTATTGTTCTTCCTCAGATTATTCTTTGTTTTTTTTTTTTTTTTTTTTTTTTTTTTTTTCGACTTCTCGGGTACTTTTAGGGCACTTAACATGCTCGAAAACTCTTGAAACTTCGCACGGGCGTCGGAATGCGCGGCCATCAGAGCCGGGCTGAAGCTGGTACCCGGGCGTGGCAGGGGGGCTCGACAGCGCCCCCTAAAGTGGGGTCTGAAAACTTGGTCCATATATCAAACACACTTGCACGTACATGTATGAAACTCGGTACACATATAGATCTCATCGGGCCGAACAACTTTCGTGCTCTAAGTTATGCGTCAGCCCTACAGGAAGTGAGCTATTATGGGTTGTTCGGAAAACGCATGCTCTGGAATTTAATATACTCCTCCGAGGCCATTGTTTCGATCATTGCCAAACTCGGTCAGCATGAAGAGAACATATCCAGGATGCTAAATTGCGAGCGGATTTTTGATATCTCAAATGGTTTGGCCGTGGCGAAGCAACGAATTTATGGCGAGAAAAGGGAAACAGGAAGTGTGTTATAACTTGTGCAAACATTGACTGGTTTGGATGAAACTTCAGCTGTGTGTTCGTTGTAAGAGGCCGATCACATGGATATGACTTTTGTGAGTCAAAGTTATAGCGCCACCAACTGGCAGCAGGAAGTGTGTCACTTTCAAAAATGCTTTGAATCACCATCTTATTTTCACCCCATTTATTTCAAACTTCATCAGTATAATGTGAAAACATGACAGATAGAGACGTATGAAATGGATTCCTGAAATTTCAAATACTGTTGCCATGGCAACGTGTCAAAGTTTGATAATCTTTTGGCTGTTCTGAGGCTCTTAGCATGCTTGAAATTGCTTGAAACTGCTTGAAACTCAACACACACATCAGAGATGTCAGTCAGTACACATGGACAAAGCCTCAGAAACGGGCGGGGATGAGGGGCTCTCTAGCGCCACCTTTTGACAAAAGTGGGGGGGTTAGTTTTATCTTCAGTCACCAAACTCGGTACATATATTGTTCTCTTCGAGCCGGACAACTTTCTAATTTACAGTCATTAGCTCCGACCAACAGGAAGTCAGATATTTTGGTTTGAAGGTGAATATTTATGTAATTCAGGGTCTTGAGTTTTTACGTTCTCCTCGTAGGCGATTTATTCAATCTCCACCAAACTCGGTCAACATGAAACAAAGATACGGAAGATGCTAAAATGCGAACGAATATTGGATATTTCAAATAATGTTGCCATGGCGAGGGATTAAATAAGGACAAAAAAAGGGGAACAGAAATTGTCTCATATCTTGTAAAATAATATTTTGATTTAAATTAAATTAAGATCGTATGTTTGGTAATTGAACTTGGATTAATTTAAAAGGACTATACTATTTTTCAGATCAATATATTTATTTATTTTAAATATTTTTTTAAATAATCAATTCTGTCTGTCTGTGCTGCTCTCCCCTCAATGAACACAAGATGGCAGCATTGTATTAGTTTTGAAGCAGGATAAAAAAAAATTCCATCTCTTTCTCTCTAAGGGGTTTGTCTCTGTGTGTGTGTGTGTGTGTGTGTGTGTGTGTGTGTGTGTGTGTGTGTGTGTGTGTGTGTGTGTGTGTGTGTGTGTGGGCATGTTTTCGTGAAATATCAGGACACAAATGTGTATAATGACATGGGTATGACATAGGTATTACAAAAAGAGGGTGAAATATGAGGACGTTCCCCATGTCCTCACTTTTCAAAATGCTTATAAATCACACAGAACAAGTTTTTTTTCACAGAAAGTGAACTGCACAGTCTCCTGTGAGGGTTAGGTTTAGGGGCAGGGGCAGTGTGTGTGTGTGTGTGTGTGTGTGTGTGATGGGTAGGTTTAGGGTCAGTGTAAGGGGATAGAAAATACGGTTTGTACAGTATAAAAACCATTACGCCTATGGAATGTCCTCACATTTCACAAAAACAAACGTGTGTGTGTGTGTGTGTGTGTGTGTGTGTGTGTGTGTGTGTGTGTGTGTGTGTGTGTGTGTGTGTGTGTGTGTGTGTGTGTAGGCCCGTCGCGACAAGGCAGGCAAACCAAGCAATTGCTTGGGGCCCCGAGCTGGCCTGGGGCCCCAAGACAGCGACAGGTTAAGAATAAAATGAAACGACAAACTGTGTGAGCGCCCCATTGATAGTCAATGCAGTAAAGTGCAATGACACTGTTATCGGGATCCCCCTTAAGGGCCCCCTCTCAGAAGTCGCTGACAGCAGCCAGTCAACCACGCGATCTCTGCAGCCGGAAAAATACAAAATCTTCGGATTTTAAGCGGAATTTTATGCTTCAGGAAGCCAGAAAAGAAAAAAGAGAAAGGAAGAGGAGGATAAGAAAAAACAAGATAGTGGTATGTGATAAATTACACTGGATAAAATAGCTCTACTTGTCTTGTACAAAAAAAGTGTAAGTTTGCAGCAGGTAGGCTAGCAAAAATATGTTTATGTTAGCTATCGTTACCTGCCTGACGGCAAATGCTGCTTGTAACGAACAGTTAGTGCAACTTTTTTTTCGAAAAGACGGAATGACATGAGATTGCTATAGCTTTGTAATAGGTTTTGATGAAAGTGGCATAGCATGCTCTACTAACTATTATTTATGCTATGCATAAATAACCTGGAATAGTTAATATAGCATGCTATATTAACAATTATTATAAACATTATTTAACCAGAAAGAGGCAGAGGAACATGATTTTTTTCATAGCTTATCTTAATGTGCTAGTGTCGGGATATATACGGTAGTGACAGTTTATGCAAATATGACATTATTTTTATGAGTTACCAATAGATCTTGAACAATTACTTTATTCTGTGGCAATTTTTACACTATTACATTTTGAAGTACAGTATCAGGACAACCCACATGTTTGACTGGTACTGTTTACATGTTTTACTGGTACTGCCCACGTTTTACTGGTACTGTTTATTAACTATTTAACAAGGTATTATAGTCATCGGTTGCAACTTTATAATAACCATCCAGATAATGTTTATAGACAGTTTACAAACCAACTAGTAACCCTTAAGTATTCCCAAAGTGTTAGGAATATCTGGTCCGTCTATCTATGTAAAAGTAATGTTTATAGATGTTTAAAAAATGGTTACTTAAAGGTTTAAAAAAAATTTAATGATACAGTGGTGTTTTTTGCAAATGTTTTCAAATTTTATGCACAGTATTTGCAACAACAGTATTTGCACTGTAAACCTTTTTATTAATATAAAGTGTGGGTGAACTTAAACTGTATGGCTATGCTGCGGTATGCTGTGTGTGTGTGTGTGTGTGTGTGTGTGTGTGTGTGTGTGTGTGTGTGTGTGTGTGTGTGTGTGTCAGTGTCCTATCTGTGTGGATGCGTCTCATGTCAGCTAATCAAGGGACACTGACACACACACACACACACACACACACACACACACACACACACTCGACGCATAGATAGACTCGCGTCAGTTTCCTGCTCACATCGAGTTCTCTTTTGCTCTTGAACAAACAATAACACAGAGGATTGTGAGTATTCTCATATTCGAGTCTTAAATTAGTTAAATAACGTCTTAAATGAACTTAAAGAGTTGTGAGGAAATGAGATGCGCGGGACCGCGCGTGAGACCCGCGGCTGTTCTTAAAGTGACAGGAGCACTGATGATGCCTGTCATTAATGTTCATCAAAGAACAACGGGAACAGAGAAAATTGTAGCTTTAATGATGATTCATCTATATTTCATTTATTATTTATGCAGTTAAGGAAGGTTTGATAACTATTACATTTCTGTATAACAGGGAAGGCCATGGGTAAATATAACATTTATTATTTTGGTGATTTAGGTAAAATGGTTTAAAAAAAACACAGCAGAACCACAGCGCATCTGATATGACTGGCATAACGCTGGCGAAGTTAGGGACCGTCTGCAAAGTTACATACAACATTGAAACGTGTATAACGTTACCAAACTTCACTAGCATTTAAAGAGAATGACTGTAAAGTGTTCATCTAGGTGTCAGGTATGATGCACACATTTTGATATTTAATAAAATAAACTGTCAAATCATATGGAAATATGGATATGCATTATTTCACTTGGATACTGTTTGGGCTCTAACACAAAATATGCTTGATTTAAATGCATCATAGCTGAACACTGATGAGAATATTTATTGAGAATATATTTACAGAGATAATATTAGAGATTATATTTACGAAAAATTATTATTATTTATGCGTTATGCGTTGCTATTGACGACGGCCATTAAGTAAAGAAATCCCACAGAATCTAGCTTAAAAAAGTGCTTAGAGCTGCTTTAGTTATTTGTTGTTTGTTTAATTTCAAATATAAAACTTGTTGAAATGTTTTAAGTGTGTGCATCTGTTCTTTTTGAACACTTTCATCTTGTTTGAACAAAACCGTGATAATATTGATAACCGTGATAATTTGGGTCACTATAATCGTGATGCTAAATTTCCATACCTACTTTAGTGTGAATAAGTAAAAAAGAACTACAAACACCTTGAATTAAATACTGGCCTTCTGGACTTACAAAATTTTGAGCAGGAAAATATAACTTTTATTTATTTTATCCTATGATATTAAAATTAATCTAGATTTAAATTACATCATGGGTGTGGCTTGTGGTGATAGTGGCACCAGTTGCTGCGGTAAATGTGGCATATTCGAGCGATTCTAAAATATTCTCCTGTTTAAATGCATATTGCCTGCCGTGCACAGTTAAGCTGATGCCACCGGCGTGGCGGTGCCACCGGCTTGGGCCCGTCATCGCTGCTCGCAGCTTTAATTCTTTTTCTTTTTCTTTTTTTTTTCGACTTCTCGGGTACTTTTGGGGCACTTAACATGCTCGAAAACTCTTGAAACTTTGCACACACATCGGAATGCGCGGCCATCAGAGCCGGGCTGAAGCTGGTACCCGGGCGTGGCAGGGGGACTCGACAGCGCCCCCTAAAGTGGGGTCTGAAAACTTGGTCTATATATCAAACACACTTGGACGTACATGTATGAAACTTGGTACACATATAGACCTCATCGGGCCGAACAACTTTCGTGCTCTAAGTTACATGTCAGCCCAACAGGAAGTGAGCTAATATGGGTTGTTCTGAAAACACATGCTCTGGAATTTAATATACTCCTCCGAGGCCATTGTTTCGATCAGCACCAAACTCGGTCAGCAGGAAGTCAAGACATAGAGGATGCTAAATTGCGAGCGGATTTTTGATATCTCAAACGGTTTGGCCGTGGCGAAGCAACGAATTTATGGCGAGAAAAGGTAAACAGGAAGTGTGAAATAACTTGTGCAAACATTGAATGATTTGGATGAAACTTCAGCTGTGTGTTCGTTGTAAGAGGCCGATCACATGGATATGACTTTTGTGAGTCAAAGTTAAAGCGCCACCAACTGGCAGCAGGAAGTGTGTCACTTTCAAAAATGCTTTGAATCACCATCTTATTTTTACCAGATTGACTTCAAACTTCATCAGTATAATGTGAAAACATGACAGATAGAGACATATGAATGAATTCCTGATATTTCAAATAATGTTGCCATGGCCACATGTCAAAGTTTAATAATGTTTTTGGCTGTTTGTGTGCCCTCCCCTCTATCACCACAAGGTGGCAGTGTTGTATTATTTTTGAAACTCCCTTTCTCTGTATGTGTGCTTGTTAATGTGATTCATGAGGACACAAATGTGTATGATGACATGGGTATTACACTGATATTACAACGTAGTGGTTAATGTGGACATGAACTATGACACTATATCACTACAGGACTAATTTTCTAAATGACATTTGAGTTACAATTCTTTTCACCTGACAGCCGTGATTTCATGTACTCATTCAGACAGAACTCTTTTTTTAAAACAGAGGAGTGTGAGTGTGTTTTTTATACATGTGCTTTACAGAAGGTCATGTGCTGTGTTTGCAAAGATCACTTTTGACACATTTGTCTTTAAATTCATTATTTACTGACATAGTTCAAATTTATAAAAAAAAAAAAATTCACATTATTTTCTACAAGTGTCTGTTTATAAGTGTCTTTTTTCACAGAAAGTTTGTTTGAACGTGAATATTTGTATAATTCAGTTTCTGAGTTTTTACGTTCTCCTCGTAGGCGATTTATTCAATCTCCACCAAACTCGGTCAACGTGAAACGGAAGCTTAACGCATTAAAAATATTTAACGCAAATAACGCAGCGTCCGTTTTTATATCCATTTTTGCTTAGCGTTACATGATCACGCTCCTATTCATGTAAATGCTTCCAAGCGCGACAAGACACAAGAGAACACGCTGTATGCCAATGTCCTGTGTGTGTGTGTGTGTGTGTGTGTGTGTGTGTGTGTGTGTGTCAGTGTCCTGTCTGTGTGTGTGTGTGTGTGTGTGTGTGTGTGTGTGTGTGTGTGTGTGTGCAGGCCCGTCGCGACAAGGCAGGCAAACCAAGCAATTGCTTGGGGCCTCGAGCTGGCCTGGGGCACCAAGACAGCGACAGGTTAAGAATAAAATGAAACGACAAACTGTGTGAGCGCCCCATTGATAGTCAATGCAGTAAAGTGCAATGACACTGTTATCGGGATCCCCCTTAAGGGGCCCCTCTCAGAAGTCGCTGACAGCAGCCAGTAGTGTTGTTTTCGTCAACGAAAAGTATGACTAAATATCGTCGTCAACGAACCTTTATAACGTGACGAAAACGAGACGAGACGCAACGTAAATGCTGGTCATGTGACGATGACGAATAAAAACGAGACTAAATGTGGTTCACAAAATAAAAACTATGCTAAAATGTCTCTTCATTTTCGTTGACGAAAATGAGACGAGACGAAAAGTCGTGTTTTTATTTTGCAGTATTTCTGTGCGTCTCAATCAGGGGCTGCATCAGGTCTCACTGCGCAGACGCAGGTGACATCACTCTCTTCAAACCCCACTCGCGCGGCGTCTCCGGTGAGTGAACGGGTCCTTTGGCCGGCCAGTCGGGGTTCGTAAGCCCTATTCGGACGGTAATTGTTTGTCCTGCGGTTGTAAGGTGTCTTATTATTTACAGGAGCTAGTCAGTGATTTTATTGTCGTCTTAATGCAGAATATCAGTGTTTTTCTCCCACCACCCGTGTAAAAATCTCCGGCCGAATTACCTAACTGAATTACTGTTTGACAAACACCAAGGTCGTGGGATGCCGTCTGAATCCACATCTCTGAGTTTTCAATCACTTCAGAATTCACGGTTTATATCCTTTTTGGCCACTGCAGAGCACCGTGCGGTTGTGCTTCGCTGTTATTTTGATGCATTTTAAAGATCTAGACTTGTATTACTGAAATATTGGTAAGTATTTACAAGAGCAAGATATTTCATCACCGCTCAAACAAAGAAAGAAAGAAAAGCACGTAAACATTTGAAATGTGCCGTTATAACGGCAGCAATTATATCTGTTAAAATAACCGCAGCATTATGAATACCTCATAAGCGAATAAGAGGCTATATTCACTTATTTCCACTAATTTCCATGTGGAATAAAATTACATCCTTTATTTTGAGATAAAATACAAGACAGAAAAACATTTTAACTATAATGTGGGTCTAATTTTAAACATAAATAATGAAATAATAATTTGGATATTATTTTCCTATTAAATTAAATATGCATTTATTCTTATTAAGACATTTGGAAAAACTTTTATTACATTGAAGTGGAAAATAAAACGGGTGTTGTGGAAATTGATGGGGAGAAATGTGGCCACAAAAATCACAGGAAAAAACACCACAAACCTTAAGAGACATCTCAATGTTTTTATTTATTTTATTTAAATGTATGTGTGTGTACTTGTTTAGTTGGTAAAATAAATATGTTGTAACTTCAAATCAGAGCGTCTTCCGTGTCTGGAATGGATGTATTCTTGAGTCTATAAGGTAACAATAATATAATAAGATAACATTGTTTGAAATGGGTTTGGCTAAAATAATATTTTGGTTTTGTCTATAATACGTACTTATACTATATTGACTGGGTTAAATAGAATTGCATTACTAAAAAGAGACTAAAATACAATTTTCATAGACTAAAACTTGACTAAAATGTCATTAGTTTTCGTCGACTAAAACTAGACGAAAATAGTCATAGATAATTCTGACTAAAATAAGACTAAAATGCTCAGACTTTTATCGACTAAAACTTGACTAGACTAAAAAGAGTATGACTATGACTAAAACTAATAAAAACTAAAATGACTGCTTGACACAAAGACTAGACTAAAACTAAAATGAAAACAGGCCGCCAAAAACAACACTACAGCCAGCCAACCACGCGATCTCTGCTGCGGCAAAATACAAAATCTTCGGATTTGAAGCGGAATTTTATGCTTCAGGAAGCCAGAAAAGAAAAAAGAGAAAGGAAGAGGAGGATAAGAAAAAACAAGATAGTGGTATGTGATAAATTACACTGGATAAAATAGCTCTACTTGTCTTGTACAAAAAAAGTGTAAGTTTGCAGCAGGTAGGCTAGCAAAAATATGTTTATGTTAGCTATCGTTACCTGCCTGACGGCAAATGCTGCTTGTAACGAACAGTTAGTGCAACTTTTTTTTCGAACAGACGGAATGACATGAGATTGCTATAGCTTTGTAATATGTTTTGATGAAAGTGGCATAGCATGCTATACTAACTATTATTTATGCTATGCATAAATAACCTGGAATAGTTAATATAGCATGCTATATTAACAATTATAATAAACATTATTTAACCAGAAAGAGGCAGAGGAACATGATTTTTTTCATAGCTTATCTTAATGTGCTAGTGTCGGGATATACGGTAGTGACAGTTTATGCAAATATGACATTATTTTTATGAGTTACCAATAGATCTTGAACAATTACTTTATTCTGTGGCAATTTTTACACTATTACATTTTGAAGTACAGTATCAGGACAACCCACATGTTTGACTGGTACTGTTTACATGTTTTACTGGTACTGCCCACGTTTTACTGGTACTGTTTATTAAACTATTTAACAAGGTATTATAGTCATCGGTTGCAACTTTACAATAACCATCCAGATAATGTTTATAGACAGTTTACAAAACAACTAGTAACCCTAAAGTATTCCCAAAGTGTTAGGAATATCTGGTCCGTCTATCTATGTAAATGTAATGTTTATAGATGTTTAAAAAATGGTTACTTAAAGGTTTAAAAAAAAAAATGTAATGATACAGTGGTGTTTTTTGCAAATGTTTTCAAATTTTATGCACAGTATTTGCAACAACAGTATTTGCACTGTAAACCTTTTTATTAATATATAGTGTGGGTGAACTTAAACTGTATGGCTATGCTGCGGTGTGTGTGTGTGTGTGTGTGTGTGTGTGTGTGTGTGTCTGTCAGTGTCCTATCTGTGTGGATGCGTCTCATGTCAGCTAATCAAGGGACACTGACACACACACACACACACACACACTCGACGCATAGATAGACTCGCGTCAGTTTCCTGCTCACATCGAGTTCTCTTTTGCTCTTGAACAAACAATAACACAGAGGATTTTGAGTATTCTCATATTAGAGTCTTAAATTAGTTAAATAACGTCTTAAATGAACTTTAAAGAGTTGTGAGGAAATGAGATGCGCGGGACCGCGCGTGAGATCCGCGGTTGTTCTTAAAGTGACAGGAGCACTGATGATGCCTGTCATTAATGTTCATCAAAGAACAACGGGAATAGAGAAAATTGTAGCTTTAATGATGATTCATCTATATTTCATTTATTATTTATGCAGTTAAGGAAGGTTTGATAACTATTACATTTCTGTATAACAGGGAAGGCCATGGGTAAATATAACATTTATTATTTTGGGATATAATCATGGTATATATAACATAATATATATATAACATATATAGGTGGAGGGGTGTTTATTACAACATAATCATGGTTTATGAAGACATTTCATGTGTCCCCGTAAATCAAAATAGCTTTAACAGCATATTAAACAATTTTTTAATAAAAATGTAAAAATGCAGAATGTTTTCTGTGATGGTAGGTTTAGGGGTAGTGTGTGTGTGTGTGTGTGTGTGTGTGTGTGTGTGTGTATGTGTGTGTGTGTGTGCGATATGTAGGCTTAGGGGTAGTGTAGGGGGATAGAATGTACAGTTTGTACAGTATACAAACCATTAAGTCTATGGAATGCCATCTGCCTGTCTTTCCCCTTCCCCCTCTCTATCTGTGTGTGTGTGTGTGTGTGGGGGGGGGGGGGTCTCTCTCTCACCCTGTGAGTTTGTGTGTGTGCCTTTCTCTCAGTCCTTACCCTCCCCCTCACTCTCACTCTATCATTGTGTTTGTGTGTGTGTGTGTGTGTGTGACTTTCTCTCTTGATCATAATTTAACCCTTTCATATAGGCTATCACAAATAACTATCACTTGAAATAAAAACGTCATGTGATGTGTTTGCCAAGATCACGTATGATGCACATGTCTTTAAATTAATTATTTACTGATATAATATAAATGTATTAAAACATAAATTTCACATGATTTTATAAAAGTTGCTATTTATAATAAACTTCCATAAAATGTAGACACGCATCTTACTCTTACCTGACACTGATATTAAAATCATCTTTGCAGTTTCTGTGATTTGGCTCCATTTATACATTTTTTATTAAAAGAAATTTATTGGACCACCCATATTGAAGTGAAAGCATGTTTTATGGTGCATAAGATTGGTGCACAAACGGTAGCTAAGGTAGCTCAAAAACACATGAAGAGAAGTGTTAGAATAAAACAACATCAGCATTCGAATGGTATTCTGAACTCATTCCAATTTGACCTTTGACATAATCTGACATGAAATTCATATAAATTTAATTGATCTCATAGATGTGGCTGTTGTGGTTTGATGTCATAGCAGCACCAACTGCTGCAGTTAATGTGGTGAATTCAGATGACTTTGACATAGTCCTTTTATGTTTTCCCATTTTAAATGCCTATTGCCTGCCGTGCACAGTTAAACTGATGCCACCGGGGTGGCGGTGCCACCGGCTTGGGCCCGTCATCGCTGCTCGCAGCTTTAATTAGGGCCCAAGCCCTGAAAGGGCGCAGAGCCCTATTGTTCTTCCTCAGATTATTCTTTGTTTTTTTTTTTTTTTTTTTTTTTTTTTTTTTTGACTTCTCGGGTACTTTTGGGGCACTTAACATGCTCGAAAACTCTTGAAACTTCGCACAGGCGTCGGAATGCGCGGCCATCAGAGCCGGGCTGAAGCTGGTACCCGGGCGTGGCAGGGGGGCTCGACAGCGCCCCCTAAAGTGGGGTCTGAAAACTTGGTCCATATATCAAACACACTTGCACGTACATGTATGAAACTTGGTACACATTTAGACCTCATCGGGCCGAACAACTTTCGTGCTCATAGTTATGTGTCAGCCCAACAGGAAGTGAGCTATTATGGGTTGTTCGGAAAACGCATGCTCTGGAATTTAATATACTCCTCCGAGGCCATTGTTTCGATCATTGCCAAACTCGGTCAGCATGAAGAGAACATATCCAGGATGCTAAATTGCGAGCGGATTTTTGATATCTCGAAAAGTCTGGCCGTGGCGATGCAACGAATTTATGGCGAGAAAAGGGAAACAGGAAGTGTGTTATAACTTGTGCAAACATTGACTGGTTTGGATGAAACTTCAGCTGTGTGTTTGTTATAAGAAGCCGATCACATGGATATGACTTTTGTGAGTCAAAGTTATAGCGCCACCAACTGGCAGCAGGAAGTGTGTCACTTTCAAAAATGCTTTGAATCACCATCTTATTTTCACCAGATTTATTTCAAACTTCATCAGTATAATGTGAAAACATGACAGATAGAGACGTATGAAATGGATTCCTGAAATTTCAAATACTGTTGCCATGGCAACGTGTCAAAGTTTAATAATCTTTTGGCTGTTCTGAGGCTCTTAGCATGCTTGAAATTGCTTGAAACTGCTTGAAACTCAACACACACATCAGAGATGTCAGTCAGTACACATGGGCAAAGCCTCAGAAACGGGCGGGGATGAGGGGCTCTCTAGCGCCACCTTTTGACAAAAGTGAAGGGCTTCGTTTCATCTACAATCACCAAACTCAGTATATATATTGACCTCATCGAGACGGACAACTTTCTAATTTACAGTCATTAGCTCCGACCAACAGGAAGTCAGATATTTTGGTTTGAAGGTAAATTTTTGGTTAAATCGGGGTCTGAGTTTTTACGTTCTCCTCGTAGGCGTTTTATTCAATCTCCACCAAACTCGGTCAACATGAAACAAAGATACTGAAGATGCTAAAATGTGAACGGATATTGGATATCTCAAACGGTGTTTCCATGGCAAGGGATTAAATAAGGACAAAAAAGGGGAACAGAAATTCTCTGTGTCTGCTGCTCTCCCCTCAATGAACACAAGATGGCAGCATTGTATTAGTTTTGAAGCAGGATAAAAAAAAAACTTGTTTCTCTCTCTCTCTCTCTCTCTCTCTCTCTCTCTTGTTTGTGATTTATGAGGACACAAATTTGTATAATGACATGGGTATTACACTGGTATTACAACGTGTATGTGTGTGTGTTTAAAAACATACTAAAACAATGTTTTATTAAAATGTAACCAAATAGCTTTAAAATAATCATACTATTTTTCAGATCAATATATTTATTTTATTTAATATATTTCTTCTGAATATTTATTCTCTGTCTGCCCTCCCCTCACTAAAAGGTAGCAGTGTTGTTCTGAGGCTCTTAGCATGCTTGAAATTGCTTGAAACTGCTTGAAACTCAACACACACATCAGAGATGTCAGTCAGTACACATGGACAAAGCCTCAGAAACGGGCGGGGATGAGGGGCTCTCTAGCGCCACCTTTTGACAAAAGTGGGGGGGTTAGTTTTATCTTGAGTCACCAAACTCGGTACATATATTGTTCTCTTCGAGCCGGACAACTTTCTAATTTACAGTCATTAGCTCCGACCAACAGGAAGTCAGATATTTTGGTTTGAAGGTGAATATTTATGTAATTCAGGGTCTGAGTTTTTACGTTCTCCTCGTAGGCGATTTATTCAATCTCCACCAAACTCGGTCAACATGAAACAAAGATACGGAAGATGCTTAAATGCGAACGAATATTGGATATCTCAAACGGTGTTGCCATGGCGAGGGATTAAATAAGGACAAAAAAAGGGGAACAGTAATTGTCTCATATCTTGTAAAATAATATTTTGATTTAAATTAAATTAAGATTGTATGTTTGGTAATTGAACTTAGATTAATTTAAAATGACTGTACTATTTTTCAGATGAATATATATATATTTTATAAATATTTCTTTGTATAATGTATTGTGCCCGTGTGTGCTGCCCTTCCCTCAATGAACACAAGATGGCAGCATTGTGTTAGTTTTGAAGCAGGATAAAAAAAAAACTTGTTTCTCTCTCTCTCTCTCTCTCTCTCTCTGTGTGTGTGTGTGTGTGTGTGTGTGTGTGTGTGTGTGTGTGTGTGTGTGTGTGTGTGTGTGTGTGTGTGTGTGTGTGTGTGTGTGTGTGTGTGTGTGTGTGTGTGTGTGTGTGTGTGTGTGTGTGTGTGTGTGTGTGTGTGTGTGTGTGTGTGGGCATGTTTTTGTGAAATATCAGGACACAAATGGACACCCAACACCCAACACCCAACCTTTTTTCAGTCATTTTATCATACGTTACGCTAGGGGTGTAACGGTACAGATTGCTCACGGTTCGGTTTGTATCACGGTTTAAGGTTCACCGTTTCGGTACGGTTCAGTATTTGTTATGTTCAGGGAAAAAAGGACTACTGTCAAATAAAAAAAAAGAAAATAATAAGAACAAATCATTTAAATACAAGCAGCAGCACAAATAAATACTATTGAGCAAAGATAATAATAAAATAAACTATGCTTTTCAGGTTTTTCAGGTACGTCTAACATTAGTTTTCAGGTACAGAAATTGATCAAATGTAAAATAACATTGCATATATGACTGTATAAATTAAAGATTAATCCTATTAAACTTACAAAAGTTATTCAATCAAGAGCAGTGAGTGATGCCCTTGTCTTTTGTTTGACATTAAACAGACAGCAGTAAAGGCTACTGCCCCTTTAAGACCTCGGATATGCGTCGTCTTTTCTGGACTGTATAAAGCTTACTTAAGCCATATACAGACTATGTCTGCTAGAATACTCATCAATATGTTGACATACTTTTTGCGTGAGTTTGTCCATTCAAGAGCAAGACTTGAAAGAGAACTCAATATTTGCGCGCTGAGAGACGTGTGCGCGCTCTCGGATGAGTGCACGGAAAATTTTCTCACAGTGCGCGCGACTTCTCATTCGCGTCTTCTGCCACTAAACCAGATAGTTGCGTGTTCTGAGTTAACACAATCAGAACGTAAAAATACGGGATATTTTACGGGAAAATACTAAAACGGGAAGACAGCGGGAAAAGAGCTAAAATACGTGAGAAACCCGGAAAAAACGGGAGGGTTGACAGCTATGGTGTGTGTGTGTGTGTGTGTGTGTGCGATATGTAGGCTTTGGGGTAGTGTAGGGGGATAGAATGTACAGTTTGTACAGTATACAAACCATTAAGTCTATGGAATGCCATCTGCCTGTCTTTCCCCTTCCCCCTCTCTATCTGTGTGTGTGTGTGTGGGGAGGGGGGGGGGCTCTCTCACCCTGTGAGTTTGTGTGTGTCCTTTCTCTCAGTCCTTCCCCTCCCCTTCACTCTCACTCTATCATTGTGTGTGTGTGTGTGTGACTTTCTCTCTTGATCATAATTTAACCCTTTCATATAGGCTATCACAAATAACTATCACTTGAAATAAAAACGTCATGTGATGTGTTTGCCAAGATCACGTATGATGCACATGTCTTTAAATTAATTATTTACTGATATAATATAAATGTATTAAAACATAAATTTCACATGATTTTATAAAAGTGGCTATTTATAATAAACTTCCATAAAATGTAGACACGCATCTTACTCTTACCTGACACTGATATTAAAATCATCTTTGCAGTTTCTGTGATTTGGCTCCATTTATACATTTTTTATTAAAAATTTTTTATTGGACCACCCATATTGAAATTAAAGCATGTTTTATGGTGCATAAGATTGGTGCACAAATGGTAGCTAAGGTAGCTCAAAAACACATGAAGAGAAGTGTTAGAATAAAACAACATCAGCATTCGAATGGTATTCTGAACTCATTCCAATTTGACCTTTGACATAATCTGACATGAAATTCATATAAATTTAATTGATCTCATAGATGTGGCTGTTGTGGTTTGTGGTCATAGCAGCACCAACTGCTGCAGTTAATGTGGTGAATTCAGATGACTTTGACATAGTCCTTTTATGTTTTCCCATTTTAAATGCCTATTGCCTGCCGTGCACAGTTAAACTGATGCCACCGGGGTGGCGGTGCCACCGGCTTGGGCCCGTCATCGCTGCTCGCAGCTTTAATTAGGGCCCAAGCCCTGAAAGGGCGCAGAGCCCTATTGTTCTTCCTCAGATTATTCTTTGTTTTTTTTTTTTTTTTTTTTTTTTTTTTTTTCTTCGACTTCTCGGGTACTTTTGGGGCACATAACATGCTCGAAAACTCTTGAAACTTTGCACGGGCGTCGGAATGCGCGGCCATCAGAGCCGGGCTGAAGCTGGTACCCGGGCGTGGCAGGGGGGCTCGACAGCGCCCCCTAAAGTGGGGTCTGAAAACTTGGTCCGTATATCAAACACACTTGCACGTACATGTATGAAACTCGGTACACATATAGATCTCATCAGGCCGAACAACTTTCGTGCTCTAAGTTATGCGTCAGCCCAACAGGAAGTGAGCTATTATGGGTTGTTCGGAAAACGCATGCTCTGGAATTTAATATACTCCTCCGAGGCCATTGTTTCGATCATTGCCAAACTCGGTCAGCATGAAGAGAACATATCCAGGATGCTAAATTGCGAGCGGATTTTTGATATCTCAAATGGTTTGGCCGTGGCGAAGCAACGAATTTATGGCGAGAAAAGGGAAACAGGAAGTGTGTTATAACTTGTGCAAACATTGACTGGTTTGGATGAAACTTCAGCTGTGTGTTTGTTGTAAGAAGCTGATCACATGGATATGACTTTTGTGAGTCAAAGTTATAGCGCCACCAACTGGCAGCAGGAAGTGTGTCACTTTCAAAAATGCTTTGAATCACCATCTTATTTTGACCCGATTTATTTCAAACTTCATCAGTATAATGTGAAAACATGACAGATAGAGACGTATGAAATGGATTCCTGAAATTTCAAATACTGTTGCCATGGCAACGTGTCAAAGTTTAATAATCTTTTGGCTGTTCTGAGGCTCTTAGCATGCTTGAAATTGCTTGAAACTGCTTGAAACTCAACACACACATCAGAGATGTCAGTCAGTACACATGGACAAAGCCTCAGAAACGGGCGGGGATGAGGGGCTCTCTAGCGCCACCTTTTGACAAAAGTGGGGGGGTTAGTTTTATCTTCAGTCACCAAACTCGGTACATATATTGTTCTCTTCGAGCCGGACAACTTTCTAATTTACAGTCATTAGCTCCGACCAACAGGAAGTCAGATATTTTGGTTTGAAGGTGAATATTTATGTAATTCAGGGTCTGAGTTTTTACGTTCTCCTCGTAGGCGATTTATTCAATCTCCACCAAACTCGGTCAACATGAAACAAAGATACGGAAGATGCTAAAATGCGAACGAATATTGGATATCTCAAACGGTGTTGCCATGGCGAGGGATTAAATAAGGACAAAAAAAGGGGAACAGAAATTGTCTCATATCTTGTAAAATAATATTTTGATTTAACTTAAATTAAGATTGTATGTTTGGTAATTGAACTTAGATTAATTTAAAATGACTGTACTATTTTTCAGATGAATATATATATATTTTATAAATATTTATTTGTATAATGTATTGTGCCCGTGTGTGCTGCCCTTCCCTCAATGAACACAAGATGGCAGCATTGTGTTAGTTTTGAAGCAGGAAAAAAAAAAAACTTGTTTCTCTCTCTCTCTCTCTCTCTCTCTGTGTGTGTGTGTGTGTGTGTGTGTGTGTGTTTCTGTGATTTCTGAGGACATACATTTGTAGACATTTCATGTGTCCCCGTACATATATTGCTCTCTTTGAGCCGGACAACTTTCTAATTTAACTAATCTAATTTAACTAATTTAAAACTTTCTAATTTTAAATAAAAACGTCATGTGCTGTGTTTGCCAAGATCACGTATGATGCATATGCAGAGTATATGCAGGAATCCTGAAGTAAATTTTAATAGCTTTTTAAGACTTTTTTAGGGTCTTTTTCGATGAGGTCTTTTTTAAGACCTCATCGGCGATGAGAACTACTGTTGAGCAATAAAATAAAAATATATAATCATAAGCTATAACAAAAATATATATTAAATTAGGTGAGTGGATAGTTTAAAAAAATTGCAATTACAAAAAGTAATTCTTGAAAAAACATCTCTGGACTAATTTTATAAAATCTAAAAATGTTAATGAAAAGGAACAAATTACTTTGTGTTCTTATTAAATACATTTATAAAAAAAACAATTTATATTTAATTTATATATTAATGTAAATAATTATATGGGCCTACACAAATAATATAACATTTCAAGATTTATAGTTTATTGTAAACGTAATGTGCAGCTCTGTAAAGAGGCAACAAATATATGATAGATACGTGAGAACAAGATTTTTTTTAATCATCTTTAAATGCACAAAACTATGAAAATATATGAAAGCGTGGCACAATGCTCTTATGCGCATCCTGGGTGCAGAATGATGCGCTTAAAGCAACATTGAGTCAGAGGGCGCAGTGCACCGCGAGTGCACATTAAAAAGTTCACGGCATAAAGAGACGATGAGCGTTGAGCGCACAAATCCTAGTCTACTATGTATATCGGTCGGTTTCTTCACAGTTTTAAATTCTGGTTATTTTGCGTGTGATGCCTTGTGTTGTCACCCGGGTAGGGAGCACAACATCGTTCAGAAACCGCTAGATAAACTCCAGGAAGATAAATTATTTTATCTGCATATCAAGTATTATAACGGGAATATATCATCTTGGAGTGAGCTTTACCGAGCAGCTGACTGACTGTAACCAAACACGACGCGCAGTTTGAATGCTGAACGGAGAATGATGGACAGCTACAGCGGAGGAAAGACATTCAGCTATGGAATGGCTTTAGATGACTTTGTACTAGCAAATCATAAAATACTAATAATGATTGCTGAAAGATCATGTGACAATATATATTTCTGATTATTATTTAATTACCACGACATGCCTAATCTGAGCAAGTGACTGCCTGTCTTGAGTTTTGTCGACAGACGGAGGTGGCACGAAATGTGACGGAGGCGGCCGCTATGCAGGAAAAACCATAGAAAAACCCTGCGGTCATTGTTTAAACTCATCCTACTCCAACCAGGAGTCCGCAAATTTACATTTCCCCATTTCGGAGTCTGTTTCGCAACGTGTGGAGGGCGACACATCACCTAACTGCGCATTTCGCAAAATACGTGACATCACCCATAGACGGTGTGCGCGCCCGAGCTGATCTCACTGACATATCACTATTCAGACAGGACTAGTTTTTGTAAATTATATTTGAGTTACAATTCTCATCACCCAACATCTGTGATTTCAAATATATTCAAAATAATGTTTTCGGAGAGTGAAGTAAAAAAAACTTTCTCCCACCATTTAGATTTTATTTATTTTTGTTGTTAAAATCTTGTGAATCTTGTTCAATGTGCAGATTGCCTCTCTCTCAGTCCTTCCCCTCCCCCCTCACTCTCAGGCTCACCCTGGGTGTGTGTGTGTGTGGGGTCTCTCTCTCACCCTGTGAGTTTGTGTGTGTGCCTTTCTCTCTTGATGATGATAATTTACCCCTTTCATATCATAGACTATCACAAATAACTATCACTTGTGAATAAGTAAAAAAAGAACTATACAAATACCTTGAATTAAATACTGGCCTTCTGGACTTATAACATTTTGAGCAGGAAAAGATAACTTTTCACATATTTGAAAGATATCTATTTCATCCCATGACATTAAAAATCATCTACATTTAAATGACATCATGGGTGTGGCTTGTGGTGATAGTGGCACCAGCTGCTGCGGTAAATGTGACATATTCGAGCGATTTAAAAAAATTATCCTGTTTAAATGCATATTGCCTGCCGTGCACAGTTATGCTGATGCCACCGGCGTGGCGGTGCCACCGGCTTGGGCCCGTCATCGCTGCTCGCAGCTTCAATTATTAGGGGCCAAGCACCGAAGGTGCGAAGGCACCTATTGAAACCGTTCCCGTTCCTATTATTATTAGGGGCCAAGCACCGAAGGTGCGAAGGCACCTATTGAAACCGTTCCCGTTCTTATTATTATTATTCATCTTCTTCTTCTTCTTCCGCCACGAAGTCTATGGCAGCCCATAGAACCGTATGGTAAAAAGTTGTGAAATTTGGCACACTAATAGAGGACAGTCTGAAATGTCACCGTAGCAAATTTGGAGTCTCAAACTCAATCCCTCTAGCGCCACCATCAGTCCAAAATTTGACTCATGTTTATGCTAATAACTTTTGAACCATAAGGGCTAGAAACAAAATTCTTTTTTCCTCTGATTCCTTGGCTCAAGACGATTCCATTGCACCATATGACGTCATTTTCCGTCATAAAAATTTTCCCGCCATTTTGAATTTTCCGAAAAACCTACTTTTACGAACTCGTCCTAGACGGTTCATCCGATTTGCACGAAAATAAAACCAGATCATCTTCAGACCATGCTGACAAAAAATCTTGCAAATCAAGTTGATTCGTCAAATCATTTGCGATAAACGCGCAAACAAATTTTACGTAGTGGTTGCAAAAACACTCTTAAGGCAATATCTCCGCAACGCTTTATCGTATTCAAACCAAACTTGGTACATGTCATCACAAGCATTACTTGAGGCAACATACAGCGTTTCGGCGCAGCGCCACCTACTGGTCCGGAGATTTGAAAAATTGCAATTTTTGCTTATAACTTCTGAACTGTTTGTCCAAAAATCATAAAAGTGGTCTCGTTACATTCAGGACGGCATGCCGAGTCGTCTGATATTCAATTTTACCATATCGGCCATTTTGGCTGTCGGCCATTTTGAATTTTGTCAAAAAATGCTATATTTTACAAATGCATTAGTATATTGTTACTAAACTCGGTATGTGACTTCCTTGCTATGCCCTGAAGGTACTCAAAAAGTTTTAGGGCAGTGCCACCTTGAGGTCAAAAGATATAACAAACTTGACAAAAATGCTAATAACTTTTGATTAAATTAGCCTAGTATATTGAAACTGGTCATAATAGAGTCATTGGCTCATGCCGATTCAATTGCAACCTATGATGTCATTTTCGGTCATGATAATTTCCCCGCCATTTTTAATTTTACTAAAAACCTACTTTTACGAACTCGTCCTAGACGGTTTGACCGATTCGCACGAAAATTGAACCAGATCATCTTCAGACCATGCTGACAAAAAATCTTGCAAATCAAGTTGATTTGTCAAATCGTTTTCGATAAACGCGCACACAAATTTTGCGTAGCGGTTGCAAAAACACTCATAAGCCTATATCTCCACAACGCTTTATCGTATTCAAACCAATCTTGGTATATGTCATCACAAGCATGACCTGAAGCAACATGCAGCGTTTCGGCGCAGCGCCACCTACTGGTCCGGAGATACAAAAAATGGCTATTTTTGCTTATAACTTTTGAACTGTTTGTCCAAAAATCATGTCTTCCGCACCATGCTTTGAAGGTACTCAAAACGTTTTGGGGCAGTGCCACCTTGTGGTCAGAGGTTATAACAAAATTTACAAACATGCTAATAACTTTTGATTAAATTAGCCTAGTTTAATGAAACTGGTCATAATACAGTCATTGGCTCATGCCGAGAACAGAGATACTAATTTTTCCATATTTGGTCAAACATCCTGTCCTCAATGTTCTTATTTGATCAAAACCTACTTTTTCAAACTCATCCTAGACCGTTTGTCCAATTTCCACCAAAATCGAATCGTATCATCTTCAGACTGTGTCAACAAAAAGTTAGGGATTTTGCATCAATAGATGAAACCGTTTTTGTAAACCGCAGTGACGAAGTTGAGCCATTATGCCAAAATTACTCTTGAGGCTGTATCTCTGCAATGCTTTGACATATTGGCATCAAACTTTGCATGTGTCATTGTTCCCTTATTCTGACCACACCACATCAATTTCGTATCTGTGCCACCTATTGGTCAAAAGTGATAAACCATTAACTTACATTATCAGTGACTCAATATATGATATTTCAGCCATTTTGCCTAATCTTCTTAAACTGTATAATTGTTCATTGTTGCAGTTGGTCTGACACTCTCAGACTACAATGCATTTTCAGCCTTTTGCTTAAAATCATCTTAAAACGTGATTAATTGCTCATTGCTCCAGTTGATCTGACACTGCCAGCCATTTTGGCATGTCTTGTCTTCTTCTTTGCGCTTGGCCCCGGTATTGCTGCTTGCAGCTATATTTAGGGGCCAAGCACCGAAGGTGCGAAGGCACCTATTGAAACCGTTCCCGTTCTTATTATTATTATTCATCTTCTTCTTCTTCTTCTTCTTCTTCTTCCGCCACGAAGTCTATGGCAGCCCATAGAACCGTATGGTAAAAAGTTGTGAAATTTGGCACACTCATAGAGGACAGTCTGACAAGTCACCATAGCAAATTTGGAGTCTCTAACTCAATCCCTCTAGCGCCACCATCAGTCCAAAATTTGACTCATGTTTATGCTAATAACTTTTTAACCATAAGGGCTAGAAACAAAATTCTTTTTTCCTCTGATTCCTTGGCTCAAGACGATTCGATTGCACCCTATGACGTCATTTTCCGTCATACAAATTTTCCCGCCATTTTTAATTTTCCAAAAAACCTACTTTTACGAACTCGTCCTAGACGGTTTGTCCGATTTGCACGAAAATTGAACCAGATCATCTTCAGACCATGCTGACAAAAAATCTTGCAAATCAAGTTGATTTGTCAAATCGTTTTCGATAAACGCGCACACAAATTTTGCGTAGCGGTTGCAAAAACACTCATAAGCCTATATCTCCACAACGCTTTATCGTATTCAAACCAATCTTGGTATATGTCATCACAAGCATGACCTGAAGCAACATGCAGCGTTTCGGCGCAGCGCCACCTACTGGTCCGGAGATACAAAAAATGGCTATTTTTGCTTATAACTTTTGAACTGTTTGTCCAAAAATCATGTCTTCCGCACCATGCTTTGAAGGTACTCAAAACGTTTTGGGGCAGTGCCACCTTGTGGTCAGAGGTTATAACAAAATTTACAAACATGCTAATAACCTTTGATTAAATTAGCCTAGTTTAATGAAACTGGTCATAATACAGTCATTGGCTCATGCCGAGAACAGAGATACTAATTTTTCCATATTTGGTCAAACATCCTGTCCTCAATGTTCTTATTTGATCAAAACCTACTTTTTCAAACTCATCCTAGACCGTTTATCCAATTTCCACCAAAATCGAATCGTATCATCTTCAGACTATGTCAACAAAAAGTTAGGGATTTTGCATTAATAGATGAAACCATTTTTGTAAACCGCAGCGACGAAGTTGAGGCATGATGTCAAAATGACTCTTGAGGCTGTATCTCTGCAATGCTTTGACATATTGGTATCAAACTTTGCATGTGTCATTGTTCCCTTATTCTGACCACACCACATCAATTTCGTAACTGTGCCACCTATTGGTCAAAAGTGATAAACCATTAACTTATATTATCAGTGAATCTTTATATAATATATCAGCCATTTTGCCTAAAATCATCTTAAAACGTGATTAATTGCTTATTGCTCCAGTTGATCTGACACTGCCAGCCATTTTGGCATGTCTTGTCTTCTTCTTTGCGCTTGGCCCCGGTATTGCTGCTTGCAGCTATATTTAGGGGCCAAGCACCGAAGGTGCGAAGGCACCTATTGAAACCGTTCCCGTTCCTATTATTATTATTATTCATCTTCTTCTTCTTCTTCTTCTTCCGCCACGAAGTCTATGGCAGCCCATAGAACCGTATGGTAAAAAGTTGTGAAATTTGGCACACTCATAGAGGACAGTCTGAAGTGTCTCCCTAGCAAATTTGGAGTCTCAAACTCAATCCCTCTAGCGCCACCATCAGTCCAAAATTTGACTCATGTTTATGCTAATAACTTTTGAACCATAAGGGCTAGAAACAAAATTCTTTTTTCCTCTGATTCCATGGCTCAAGACGATTCCATTGCACCCTATGACGTCATTTTCCGTCATAAAAATTTTCCCGCCATTTTGAATTTTCCGAAAAACCTACTTTTACGAACTCGTCCTAGACGGTTCATCCGATTTGCACGAAAATTGAACCAGATCATCTTCAGACCATGCTGACAAAAAATCTTGCAAATCAAGTTGATTCGTCAAATCATTTGCGATAAACGCGCAAACAAATTTTACGTAGCGGTTGCAAAAACACTCTTAAGGCAATATCTCCGCAACGCTTTATCGTATTCAAACCAAACTTGGTACATGTCATCACAAGCATGACTTGAGGCAACATACAGCGTTTCGGCGCAGCGCCACCTACTGGTCCGGAGATACGAAAAATTGCTATTTTTGCTTATAACTTCTGAACTGTTTGTCCAAAAATCATAAAAGTGGTCTCGTTACATTCAGGACGGCATGCCGAGTCTTCTGATATTCAATTTTACCATATCGGCCATTTTGGCTGTCGGCCATTTTGAATTTTGTCAAAAAATGCTATATTTTACAAATGCATTAGTATATTGTTACTAAACTCGGTATGTGACTTCCTTGCAATGCCCTGAAAGTACACAAAAAGTTTTAGGGCAGTGCCACCTTGTGGTCAAAAGATATAACAAACTTGACAAAAATGCTAATAACTTTTGATTAAATTAGCCTAGTATATTGAAACTGGTCATAATAGAGTCATTGGCTCATGCCGATTCAATTGCAACCTATGATGTCATTTTCGGTCATGATAATTTCCCCGCCATTTTTAATTTTCCAAAAAACCTACTTTTACGAACTCGTCCTAGACGGTTTGTCCGATTTGCACAAAAATTGAACCAGATCATCTTCAGACCATGCTGACAAAAAATCTTGCAAATCAAGTTGATTTGTCAAATCTTTTTCGATAAACGCGCACACAAATTTTGCGTAGCGGTTGCAAAAACACTCATAAGCCTATATCTCCACAACGCTTTATCGTATTCAAACCAATCTTGGTATATGTCATCACAAGCATGACCTGAAGCAACATGCAGCGTTTCGGCGCAGCGCCACCTACTGGTCCGGAGATACAAAAAATGGCTATTTTTGCTTATAACTTTTGAACTGTTTGTCCAAAAATCATGTCTTCCGCACCATGCTTTGAAGGTACTCAAAACGTTTTGGGGCAGTGCCACCTTGTGGTCAGAGGTTATAACAACATTTACAAACATGCTAATAACTTTTGATTAAATTAGCCTAGTTTAATGAAACTGGTCATAATACAGTCATTGGCTCATGCCGAGAACAGAGATACTAATTTTTCCATATTTGGTCAAACATCCTGTCCTCAATGTTCTTATTTGATCAAAACCTACTTTTTCAAACTCATCCTAGACCGTTTGTCCAATTTCCACCAAAATCGAATCGTATCATCTTCAGACTGTGTCAACAAAAAGTTAGGGATTTTGCATCAATAGATGAAACCGTTTTTGTAAACCGCAGCGACGAAGTTGAGCCATTATGCCAAAATGACTCTTGAGGCTGTATCTCTGCAATGCTTTGACATATTGGCATCAAACTTTGCATGTGTCATTGTTCCCTTATTCTGACCACACCACATCAATTTCGTATCTGTGCCACCTATTGGTCAAAAGTGATAAACCATTAACTTACATTATCAGTGACTCAATATATGATATTTCAGCCATTTTGCCTAATCTTCTTAAACTGTATAATTGTTAATTGTTGCAGTTGGTCTGACACTCTCAGACTACAATGCATTTTCAGCCTTTTGCTTAAAATCATCTTAAAACGTGATTAATTGCTCATTGCTCCAGTTGATCTGACACTGCCAGCCATTTTGGCATGTCTTGTCTTCTTCTTTGCGCTTGGCCCCGGTATTGCTGCTTGCAGCTATATTTATTATTCATCTTCTTCTTCTTCCGCCACGAAGTCTATGGCAGCCCATAGAACCGTATGGTAAAAAGTTATGAAATTTGGCACACTAATAGAGGACAGTCTGAAATGTCACCTTAGCAAATTTTGAGTCTCTAACTCAATCCCTCTAGCGCCACCATCAGTCCAAAATTAGACTCATGTTTATGCTAATAACTTTTGAACCATAAGGGCTAGAAACGAAATTCTTTTTTCCTCTGATTCCTTGGCTCAAGACAATTCGATTGCACCCTATGAGGTCATTTTCCGTCATAATATTTTTCCCGCCATTTTTAATTAACCGAAAAACCTACTTTTGCGAACTCGTCCTAGACGGTTCATCCGATTTGCACGAAAATTGAACCAGATCATCTTCAGACCATGCTGACAAAAAATCTTGCAAATCAAGTTGATTCGTCAAATCATTTGCGATAAACACGCAAACAAATTTTACGTAGCGGTTGCAAAAGCACTCTTAAGGCAATATCTCCGCAACGCTTTATCGTATTCAAACCAAACTTGGTACATGTCATCACAAGCATGACTTGAGGCAACATGCAGTGTCTCGGCACAGCGCCACCTACTGGTCCGGAGATACAAAAAATGGCTGTTTTTGCTTATAACTTTTGAACCGTTTGTCCAAAAATCATAAAAGTTGTCTCGTTAGATTCAGGACGGCATGCCGAGTCGTCTGATATTCAATTTTTCCATATCGGCCATTTTGGCTGTCGGCCATTTTGAATTATGTGCTAAAATGCTATATTTTACAAATGCATTAGTGTATTGTTACTAAACTCGGTATGTGACTTCCACTCCATGCCCTGAAGGTACTCAAAAAGTTTTGGGGCAGTGCCACCTTGTGGTCAAAAGTTATAACAAACTTGACAAAAATGCTAATAACTTTTGATTTAATTAGCTTAGTATAATGAAACTGGTCATAATACATTCATTGGCTCATGCCGATTCAATTGCATCCTATGACGTCATTTTCGGTCATGATAATTTCCCCGCCATATTTAATTTTCCAAAAAACCTACTTTTGCGAACTCGTCCTAGACGGTTTGTCCGATTTGCACGAAAATTGAACCAGATCATCTTCAGACCATGCTGACAAAAAATCTTGCAAATCAAGTTGATTCGTCAAATCGTTTTTGATAAACGTGCACACAAATTTTACGTAGCGGTTGCAAAAACACTCATAAGGCTATATCTCCACAATGCTTTATAGTGTTCAATCCAAACTTGGTACATGTCATCACAAGCATGACTTGAGGCAACTTGCAGCGTTTCTGCGCAGCGCCACCTACTGGTCCGGAGATACAAAAAATGGCTATTTTTGCTTATAACTTTTGAACTGTTTGTCCAAAAATCATAAAAGTTATCTCGTTAGATTCAGGACGGTATTCAGAGTTGTCTGATATTCAATTTTACCATATCGGCCATTTTGGCTCTCGGCCATTTTGAATTATGTGCTAAAATACTATATTTTACAAACGCATTAGTCTATCGTTACGAAACTTGGTATGGGTCTTCCGCACCATGCTTTGAAGGTACTCAAAAAGTTTTGGGGCAGTGCCACCTTGTGGTCAGAGGTTATAACAAAATTTACAAACATGCTAATAACTTTTGATTAAATTAGCCTAGTTTAATGAAACTGGTCATAATACATTTATTGGCTCATGCCGAGAACATAGATACTAATTTTGCCATATTTGGTCAAACATCCTGTCCTCAATGTTCTTATTTGATCAAAACCTACTTTTTCAAACTCATCCTAGACCGTTTATCCAATTTCCACCAAAATCGAATCGTATCATCTTCAGACTATGTCAACAAAAAGTTAGGGATTTTGCATCAATAGATGAAACCGTTTTTGTAAACCGCAGTGACGAAGTTGAGCCATGATACCAAAATGACTCTTGAGGCTGTATCTCTGCAATGCTTTGACATATTGGCATCAAACTTTGCATGTGTCATTGTTCCCTTATTCTGACTACACCACATCAATTTCGTAACTGTGCCACCTATTGGTCAAAAGTGATAAACCATTAACTTATATTATCAGTGACTCTATAAATGATATTTCAGCCATTTTGCCTAATCTTCTTAAACTGTATAATTGTTAATTGTTGCAGTTGGTCTGACACTCTCAGACTACAATGCATTTTTCAGCCTTTTGCCTAAAATCATCTTAAAACGTGATTAATTGCTCATTGCTCCAGTTGATCTGACACTGCCAGCCATTTTGGCATGTCTTGTCTTCTTCTTTGCGCTTGGCCCCGGTATTGCTGCTTGCAGCTATATTTATTATTCATCTTCTTCTTCTTCTTCTTCTTCTTCTTCTTCTTCCGCCACGAAGTCTATGGCAGCCCATAGAACCGTATGGTAAAAAGTTGTGAAATTTGGCACACTAATAGAGGACAGTCTGAAATGTCACCGTAGCAAATTTGGAGTCTCAAACTCAATCCCTCTAGCGCCACCATCAGTCCAAAATTTGACTCATGTTTATGCTAATAACTTTTGAACCATAAGGGCTAGAAACAAAATTCTTTTTTCCTCTGATTCCTTGGCTCAAGACGATTCGATTGCATCCTATGACGTCATTTTCCGTCATAAAAATTTTCCCGCCATTTTTAATTTTCCGAAAAACCTACTTTTACGAACTCGTCCTAGACGGTTCATCCGATTTGCACGAAAATTGAACCAGATCATCTTCAGACCATGTTGACAAAAAATCTTGCAAATCAAGTTGATTCGTCAAATCATTTGCGATAAACGCGCAAACAAATTTTACGTAGCGGTTGCAAAAACACTCTTAAGGCAATATCTCCGCAACGCTTTATCGTATTCAAACCAAACTTGGTACATGTCATCACAAGCATGACTTGAGGCAACATCCAGCGTTTCGGCGCAGCGCCACCTACTGGTCCGGAGATACGAAAAATTGCTATTTTTGCTTATAACTTCTGAACTGTTTGTCCAAAAATCATAAAAGTGGTCTCGTTACATTCAGGACGGCATGCCGAGTCGTCTGATATTCAATTTTACCATATCGGCCATTTTGGCTGTCGGCCATTTTGAATTTTGTCAAAAAATGCTATATTTTACAAATGCATTAGTGTATTGTTACTAAACTCGGTATGTGACTTCCTTGCTATGCCCTGAAGGTACTCAAAACGTTTTAGGGCAGTGCCACCTTGTGGTCAAAAGATATAACAAACTTGACAAAAATGCTAATAACTTTTGATTAAATTAGCCTAGTATATTGAAACTGGTCATAATAGAGTCATTGGCTCATGCCGATTCAATTGCAACCTATGATGTCATTTTCGGTCATGATAATTTCCCCGCCATTTTTAATTTTCCAAAAAACCTACTTTTACGAACTCGTCCTAGACGGTTTGTCCGATTTGCACGAAAATTGAACCAGATCATCTTCAGACCATGCTGACAAAAAATCTTGCAAATCAAGTTGATTTGTCAAATCGTTTTCGATAAACGCGCACACAAATTTTGCGTAGTGGTTGCAAAAACACTCATAAGCCTATATCTCCACAACGCTTTATCGTATTAAAACCAATCTTGGTATATGTCATCACAAGCATGACCTGAAGCAACATGCAGTGTTTCGGCGCAGCGCCACCTACTGGTCCGGAGATACAAAAATGGCTATTTTTGCTTATAACTTTTGAACTGTTTGTCCAAAAATCATGTCTTCCGCACCATGCTTTGAAGGTACTCAAAACGTTTTGGGGCAGTGCCACCTTGTGGTCAGAGGTTATAACAAAATTTACAAACATGCTAATAACTTTTGATTAAATTAGCCTAGTTTAATGAAACTGGTCATAATACAGTCATTGGCTCATGCCGAGAACAGAGATACTAATTTTTCCATATTTGGTCAAACATCCTGTCCTCAATGTTCTTATTTGATCAAAACCTACTTTTTCAAACTCATCCTAGACCGTTTGTCCAATTTCCACCAAAATCGAATCGTATCATCTTCAGACTGTGTCAACAAAAAGTTAGGGATTTTGCATCAATAGATGAAACCGTTTTTGTAAACCGCAGCGACGAAGTTGAGCCATTATGCCAAAATTACTCTTGAGGCTGTATCTCTGCAATGCTTTGACATATTGGCATCAAACTTTGCATGTGTCATTGTTCCGTTATTCTGACCACACCACATCAATTTCGTATCTGTGCCACCTATTGGTCAAAAGTGATAAACCATTAACTTACATTATCAGTGACTCAATATATGATATTTCAGCCATTTTGCCTAATCTTCTTAAACTGTATAATTGTTAATTGTTGCAGTTGGTCTGACACTCTCAGACTACAATGCATTTTCAGCCTTTTGCTTAAAATCATCTTAAAACGTGATTAATTGCTCATTGCTCCAGTTGATCTGACACTGCCAGCCATTTTGGCATGTCTTGTCTTCTTCTTTGCGCTTGGCCCCGGTATTGCTGCTTGCAGCTATATTTAGGGCCCAAGCCCTGAAAGGGCGCAGAGCCCTATTGTTCTTCCTCAGATTATTCTTTGTTTTTTTTATTGTTTTTTTCGACTTCTCGGGTACTTTTGGGGCACTTAACATGCTCGAAAACTCTTGAAACTTCGCACAGGCATCGGAATGCGCGGCCATCAGAGCCGGGCTGAAGCTGGTACCCGGGCGTGGCAGGGGGGCTCGACAGCGCCCCCTTAAGTGGGGTCTGAAAACTTGGTCCATATATCAAACACACTTGCACGTACATGTATGAAACTCGGTACACATATAGACCTCATCGGGCCAAACAACTTTCGTGCTCATAGTTATGCGTCAGCCCAACAGGAAGTGAGCTATAATCGGTTGTTCGGAAAACCCTTGCTCTGGAATTTAATATACTCCTCCGAGGCCATTGTTTCGATCATCGCCAAACTCGGTCAGCATGAGGAGAACATATCCAGGATGCTAAATTGCGAGCGGATTTTTGATATCTTAAACGGTTTGGCCGTGGCGAAGCAACGAATTTATGGCGAGAAAAGGTAAACAGGAAGTGTGTAATAACTTGTGCAAACATTGACTGATTTGGATGAAACTTCAGCTGTGTGTTCGTTGTAAGAGGCCGATCACATGGATATGACTTTTGTGAGTCAAAGTTATAGCGCCACCAACTGGCAGCAGGAAGTGTGTCACTTTCAAAAATGCTTTGAATCACCATCTTATTTTCACACGATTGACTTCAAACTTCATCAGTATAATGTGAAAACATGACAGATAGAGACATATGAATGAATTCCTGATATTTCAAATAATGCTGCCATGGCAACATGTCAAAGTTTAATAATGTTTTTGACTGTTTGTGTGCCCTCCCCTCTATCACCAAAAGGGGGCAGTGTTGTATTATTTTTGAAACTCCCTTTCTCTCTCTCTCTCTCTCTCTCTCTCTCTCTCTCTCTGTGCTTGCTTATGTGATTTATGAGGACACAAATGTGTATGATGACATAGGTATTGTATTACAACGTAGTGGTTAATGTGGACATGAACTATGACACTATATCAGTACAGGACTCATTTTCTAAATGACATTTGAGTTACAATTCTTTTCACCTGACAGCCGTGATTTCATGTACTCATTCAGACAGAACTCTTTTTTTAAAACAGGAGTGTGAGTGTGTTTTCTATACATGTGCTTTACAGAAGGTCATGTGCTGTGTTTGCAAAGATCACTTTTGACACATTTGTCTTTAAATTCATACTGACATAGTTCAAATTTATTTAAAAAAAAAATTCACATTATTTTCTACAAGTGTCTGTTTATAAGTGTCTTTTTTCACAGAAAGTTTTTGTTTAAACGTGAATATTTGTATAATTCAGGGTCTAAGTTTTTACGTTCTCCTCGTAGGTGATTTATTCAATCTCCACCAAACTCGGTCAACGTGAAACGGAAGCTTAACGCATTAAAAATATTTAACGCAAATAACACAGCGTCCGTTTTTATATCCATTTTTGCTTAGCGTTACATGATCACGCTCCTATTCATGTAAATGCTTCCAAGCGCGACAAGACACAAGAGCGCGCGCTGTATGCCAGTGTCCTGTCTGTGTGTGTGTGTGTGTGTGTGTGTGTGTGTCAGTGTCCTGTCTGTGTGTGTGTGTGTGTGTGTGTGTGTGTGTGTGTGTCCTGTCTGTGTGTGTGTGTGTGTGTGTGTGTGTGTGTGTGTGTCAGTGTCCTGTCTGTGTGGATGCGTCTCATGTCAGCTAATCAAGGGACACTGACACACACACACACACAAACACACACACACTCGACGCATAGATAGACTCGCGTCAGTTTCCTGCTCACATCGAGTTCTCTTTTGCTGTTGAACAAACAATAACACAGAGGATTTTGAGTATTCTCATATTAGAGTCTTAAATTAGTTATATAACGTCTTAAATGAACTTAAAGAGTTGTGAGGAAATGAGATGCGCGGGACCCCGCGTGAGATCCGCGGCTGTTCTTAAAGTGACAGTAGCACTGATGATGATGTCATTAATGTTCATCAAAGAACAACGGGAACAGAGAAAATTGTAGCTTTAATGATGATTCATCTATATTTCATTTATTATTTATGCAGTTAAGGAAGGTTTGATAACTATTACATTTCTGTATAACAGGGAAGGCCATGGGTAAATATAACATTTATTATTTTGGGTTTATGTAAAGATTTTTTTAAGTTCACTTAAATTAAAAGTTGTTTTTTAAAGACTAATAAATGTTGAAATTGGGAGCTTTCAGTTATACTGTAATGTAACGTCATTAATGTTTCATAGAGAATTTAGTATCAGTGATACTGGTCTTCATTCATAAAAAATGACAATACAACACATATTTACAATATGCTGTCTTTAAATTGTTTCTAAATTAATTTGGAGAGTAACTGAAATTATTACAATATCAAAATATTACAAACTTAAAATATTAAAAACTTGCGATTAATCGTGATTAATTACAGAAAAAAATGTGATTAATTAGTTAATTTTTTACTTTACAGTCATTAGCTCTGACCAACAGGAAGTCAGATATTTTGGTTTGAACGTGAATATTTGTATAATTTCTCTTAGCATGCTTGAAATTGCTTGAAACTCAACACACACATCAGAGATGTCAGTCAGTGGAAATGGGCAAAGCCTCAGAAATGCGTGTGTTGGAGGGGTGTTTATTACAACATAATCATGGTTTATGAAGACATTTCATGTGTCCCCGTAAATAAAAATAGCTTTAACAGCATACTAAACAATTTTTTAATAAAAATGTAAAAATGCAGAATGTTTTCTGTGATGGTAGGTTTAGGGGTAGTGTGTGTGTGTGTGTGTGTGTGTGTGTGTGTGTGTGTGTGATATGTAGGCTTAGGGGTAGTGTAGGGGGATAGAATGTACAGTTTTTACAGTATACAAACCATTAAGTCTATGGAATGCCATCTGCCTGTCTTTCCCCTTCCCCCTCTCTATCTGTGTGTGTGTGTGTGTGGGGGGTCTCTCTCTCACCCTGTGAGTTTGTGTGTGTGCCTTTCTCTCAGTCCTTCCCCTCCCCCTCACTCTCACTCTATCATTGTGTGTGTGTGTGTGTGTGTGTGCCTTTCTCTTTTGATCATAATTTAACCCTTTCATATAGGCTATCACAAATAACTATCACTTAAAATAAAAACGTCATGTGATGTGTTTGCCAAGATCACGTATGATGCACATGTCTTTAAATTAATTATTTACTGATATAATATAAATGTATTAAAACATAAATTTCACATGATTTTATAAAAGTGGCTATTTATAATAAACTTCCATAAAATGTAGACACGCATCTTACTCTTACCTGACACTGATATTAAAATCATCTTTGCAGTTTCTGTGATTTGGCTCCATTTATACATTTTTTATTAAAAAGAATTTATTGGACCACCCATATTGAAATGAAAGCATGTTTTATGGTGCATAAGATTGGTGCACAAACGGTAGCTAAGGTAGCTCAAAAACACATGAAGAGAAGTGTTAGAATAAAACAACATCAGCATTCGAATGGTATTCTGAACTCATTCCAATTTGACCTTTGACATAATCTGACATGAAATTCATATAAATTTAATTGATCTCATAGATGTGGCTGTTGTGGTCATAGCAGCACCAACTGCTGCAGTTAATGTGGTGAATTCAGATGACTTTGACATAGTCCTTTTATGTTTTCCCATTTTAAATGCCTATTGCCTGCCGTGCACAGTTAAGCTGATGCCACCGGCGTGGCGGTGCCACCGGCTTGGGCCCGTCATCGCTGCTCGCAGCTTTAATTATTATTATTATTATTATTTTATCGACTTCTCGGGCACTTTTGGGGCCCTTACCATGCTCAAAAACTCTTGAAACTTTGCACACACATCGGAATGCGCGGCCATCAGAGCCGGGCTGAAGCTGGTACCCGGGCGTGGCAGGGGGGCTCGACAGCGCCCCCTAAGGTGGGGTCTGAAAACTTGGTCTAAATATCAAACACACTTGCACGTACATGTATGAAACTCGGTACACATATAGATCTCATCGGGCCAAACAACTTTCGTGCTCTAAGTTATGCGTCAGCCCTACAGGAAGTGAGCTAATATGGGTTGTTCTGAAAACACATGCTCTGGAATTTAATATACTCCTCCGAGGCAATTGTTTCAATCAGTGCCAAACTCGGTCAGCATGAAGTCAAGACACAGAGGATGCTAAATTGCGAACGGATTTTTGATATCTTAAACAGTTTGGCCGTGGCGAAGCAACAAATTTATGGCGAGAAAAGGTAAACAGGAAGTGTGTAATAACTTGTGCAAACATTGACTGATTTGGATGAAACTTCAGCTGTGTCTTCGTTGTAAGAGGCCGATCACATGGATATGACTTTTGTGAGTCAAAGTTATAGCGCCACCAACTGGCAGCAGGAAGTGTGTCACTTTCAAAAATGCTTTGAATCACCATCTTATTTTCACGCGATTGACTTCAAACTTCATCAGTATAATGTGAAAACATGACAGATAGAGACATATGAATGAATTCCTGATATTTCAAATAATGCTGCCATGGCAACATGTCAAAGTTTAATAATGTTTTTGGCTGTTTGTGTGCCCTCCCCTCTATCACCAAAAGGTGGCAGTGTTGTATTATTTTTGAAACTCCCTTTCTCTCTCTCTCTCTCTCTCTCTCTGTGCTTGTTTAAGTGATTTATGAGGACACAAATGTGTATGAAGACATGGGTATTGGTATTACAACGTAGTGGTTAATGTGGACATGAACTATGACACTATATCACTACTCATACAGGACTAATTTTCTAAATGACATTTGAGTTACAATTCTTTTCACCTGACAGCCGTGATTTCATGTACTCATTCAGACAGAACTCTTTTTTTAAAACAGAGGAGTGTGAGTGTGTTTTCTATACATGTGCTTTACAGAAGGTCATGTGCTGTGTTTGCAAAGCTCACTTTTGACACATTTGTCTTTAAATTCATTATTTACTGACATAGTTCAAATTTATTTTTTAAAAAAATTCACATTATTTTCTACAAGTGTCTGTTTATAAGTGTCTTTTTTTCACAGAAAGTTTTTGTTTGAACGTGAATATTTGTATAATTCAGGGTCTGAGTTTTTACGTTCTCCTCGTAGGTGATTTATTCAATCTCCACCAAACTCGGTCAACGTGAAACGGAAGCTTAACGCATTAAAAATATTTAACGCAAATAACACAGCGTCCGTTTTTATATCCATTTTTGCTTAGCGTTACATGATCACGCTCCTATTCATGTAAATGCTTCCAAGCGCGACAAGACACAAGAGAACGCGCTGTATGCCAATGTCCTGTCTGTGTGTGTGTGTGTGTGTGTGTGTGTGTGTCCTGTCTGTGTGCGTGTGTGTGTGTATGTGTGTGTGTCAGTGTCCTGTCTGTGTGGATGCGTCTCATGTCAGCTAATCAAGGGACACTGACACACACACACACACACACACACACACACACACACACACACTCGACGCATAGATAGACTCGCGTCAGTTTCCTGCTCACATCGAGTTCTCTTTTGCTCTTGAACAAACAATAACACAGAGGATTTTGAGTATTCTCATATTAGAGTCTTAAATTAGTTAAATAACGTCTTAAATGAACTTTAAAGAGTTGTGAGGAAATGAGATGCGCGGGACCGCGCGTGAGATCCGCGGTTGTTCTTAAAGTGACAGGAGCACTGATAATGCCTGTCATTAATGTTCATCAAAGAACAACGGGAACAGAGAAAATTGTAGCTTTAATGATGATTCATCTATATTTCATTTATTATTTATGCAGTTAAGGAAGGTTTGATAACTATTACATTTCTGTATAACAGGGAAGGCCATGGGTAAATATAACATTTATTATTTTGGGTTGATGTAAAGATTTTTTTAAGTTCACTTAAATTAAAAGTTGTTTTTTAAAGCCTAATAAATTTTGAAATTGGGAGCTTTCAGTTATACTGTAATGTAACGTCATTAATGTTTCATAGAGAATTTAGTATCAGTGATACTGGCCTTCATTCATAAAAACTGACAATACAACACATATTTACAATATGCTGTCTTTAAATTGTTTCTAAATTAATTTGAGTAACTGAAATTATTACAATATCAAAATATTACAAACTTAAAATATAAAAAAAAAGTGTGTGTGTGTGTCATAGCTGTCAACATTGAACATTGAAAATAAGGGAGATTTCCCGGAATCCATCCACAAAATAAGGGATTTTTTTACACGATTCTTACCTACAAACTTAAAAAAAAGAGTCTAAAGAGTTTATAACTACACAAAATATTTAGATTTTGGCCGTCAGCGTCCTGATCCATCATTGCACATCACACTCATCTACTATACTCTCCTTGAAGTTTACATCCCGCTACTTTTTCCCTCTTCCTCCCAACCGCGGCTGCAACTGTCGTCTTATTCTTCGATAGTAGCCTAAGCTAGTGTTTCCCAACCTTTTTTCAGTCATTTTATCATACGTTACGCTAGGGGTGTAACGGTACAGATTGCTCACGGTTCGGTTTGTATCACGGTTTAAGGTTCACCGTTTCGGTACGGTTCAGTATTTGTTATGTTCAGGGAAAAAAGGACTACTGTCAAATAAAAAAAAAGAAAATAATAAGAACAAATCATTTAAATACAAGCAGCAGCACAAATAAATACTATTGAGCAAAGATACTAATAAAATAAACTATGCTTTTCAGGTTTTTCAGGTACGTCTAACATTAGTTTTCAGGTAGGCCTACAGAAATTGATCAAATGTAAAATAACATTGCATATATGACTGTATAAATTAAAGATTAATCCTATTAAACTTACAAAAGTTATTCAATCAAGAGCAGTGAGTGATGCCCTTGTCTTTTGTTTGACATTAAACAGACAGCAGTAAAGGCTACTGCCCCTTTAAGACCTCGGATATGCGTTGTCTTTTCTGGACTGTATAAAGCTTACTTAAGCCATATACAGACTATGTCTGCTAGAATACTCATCAATATGTTGACATACTTTTTGCGTGAGTTTGTCCGTTCAAGAGCAAGACTTGAAAGAGAACTCAATATTTGCGCGCTGAGAGACGTGTGCGCGCTCTCGGATGAGTGCACGGAAAATTTTCTCACAGTGCGCGCGACTTCTCATTCGCGTCTTCTGGCACTAAACCAGATAGTTGCGTGTTCTGAGTTAACACAATCAGAACGTAAAAATACGGGATATTTTACGGGAAAATACTAAAACGGGAAGACAGCGGGAAAAGAGCTAAAATACGTGAGAAACCCGGAAAAAACGGGAGGGTTGACAGCTATGGTGTGTGTGTGTGTGTGATATGTAGGCTTAGGGGTAGTGTAGGGGGATAGAATGTACAGTTTGTACAGTATACAAACCATTAAGTCTATGGAATGCCATCTGCCTGTCTTTCCCCTTCCCCCCTCTCTATCTGTGTGTGTGTGTGTGGGGGGGTCTCTCTCTCACCCTGTGAGTTTGTGTGTGTGCCTTTCTCTCAGTCCTTCCCCTCCCCCTCACTCTCACTCTATCATTGTGTGTGTGTGTGTGTGTGTGTGTGTGTGACTTTCTCTCTTGATCATAATTTAACCCTTTCATATAGGCTATCACAAATAACTATCACTTGAAATAAAAACGTCATGTGATGCGTTTGCCAAGATCACGTATGATGCACATGTCTTTAAATTAATTATTTACTGATATAATATAAATGTATTAAAACATAAATTTCACATGATTTTATAAAAGTGGCTATTTATAATAAACTTCCATAAAATGTAGACACGCATCTTACTCTTACCTGACACTGATATTAAAATCATCTTTGCAGTTTCTGTGATTTGGCTCCATTTATACATTTTTTTATTAAAAAAAATTTATTGGACCACCCATATTGAAATGAAAGCATGTTTTATGGTGCATAAGATTGGTGCACAAACGGTAGCTAAGGTAGCTCAAAAACACATGAAGAGAAGTGTTAGAATAAAACAACATCAGCATTCGAATGGTATTCTGAACTCATTCCAATTTGACCTTTGACATAATCTGACATGAAATTCATATAAATTTAATTGATCTCATAGATGTGGCTGTTGTGGTTTGTGGTCATAGCAGCACCAACTGCTGCAGTTAATGTGGTGAATTCAGATGACTTTGACATAGTCCTTTTATGTTTTCCCATTTTAAATGCCTATTGCCTGCCGTGCACAGTTAAGCTGATGCCACCGGGGTGGCGGTGCCACCGGCTTGGGCCCGTCATCGCTGCTCGCAGCTTTAATTAGGGCCCAAGCCCAAAGGGCGCAGAGCCCTATTGTTCTTCCTCAGATTATTCTTTGTTTTTTTTTTTCGACTTCTCGGGTACTTTTGGGGCACTTAACATGCTCGAAAACTCTTGAAACTTCGCACAGGCGTCGGAATGCGCGGCCATCAGAGCCGGGCTGAAGCTGGTACCCGGGCGTGGCAGGGCGGCTCGACAGCGCCCCCTAAAGTGGGGTCTGAAAACTTGGTCCATATATCAAACACACTTGCACGTACATGTATGAAACTCGGTACACATATAGACCTCATCAGGCCGAACAACTTTCGTGCTCTAAGTTATGCGTCAGCCCTACAGGAAGTGAGCTATTATGGGTTGTTCGGAAAACGCATGCTCTGGAATTTAATATACTCCTCCGAGGCCATTGTTTCGATCATTGCCAAACTCGGTCAGCATGAAGTGAACATATCCAGGATGCTAAATTGCGAGCGGATTTTTGATATCTCAAATGGTTTGGCCGTGGCGAAGCAACGAATTTATGGCGAGAAAAGGGAAACAGGAAGTGTGTTATAACTTGTGCAAACATTGACTGATTTGGATGAAACTTCAGCTGTGTGTTCGTTGTAAGAAGCCGATCACATGGATATGACTTTTGTGAGTCAAAGTTATAGCGCCACCAACTGGCAGCAGGAAGTGTGTCACTTTCAAAAATGCTTTGAATCACCATCTTATTTTGACCCGATTTATTTCAAACTTCATCAGTATAATGTGAAAACATGACAGATAGAGACTTATGAAATGGATTCCTGAAATTTCAAATACTGTTGCCATGGCAACGTGTCAAAGTTTAATAATCTTTTGGCTGTTCTGAGGCTCTTAGCATGCTTGAAATTGCTTGAAACTGCTTGAAACTCAACACACACATCAGAGATATCAGTCAGTACACAATGGCAAAGCCTCAGAAACTGGTGGGGATGAGGGGCTCTCTAGCGCCACCTTTTGACAAAAGTGAAGGGCTTCGTTTCATCTACAATCACCAAACTCAGTATATATATTGACCTCATCGAGCCGGACAACTTTCTAATTTACAGTCATTAGCTCCGACCAACAGGAAGTCAGATATTTTTCTTTGAAGGTGAATTTTTGATTAAATCGGGGTCTGAGTTTTTACGTTCTCCTCGTAGGCGATTTATTCAATCTCCACCAAACTCGGTCAACATGAAACAAAGATACTGAAGATGCTAAAATGTGAACGGATATTGGATATCTCAAACGGTGTTTCCATGGCAAGGAATTAAATAAGGACAAAAAAGGGGAACAGAAATTCTCTGTGTCTGCTGCTCTCCCCTCAATGAACACAAGATGGCAGCATTGTATTAGTTTTGAAGCAGGATAAAAAAAAAACTTGTTTCTCTCTCTCTCTCTCTCTCTCTCTCTCTTGTTTGTGATTTATGAGGACACAAATTTGTATAATGACATGGGTATTAAACTGGTATTACAACGTGTATGTGTGTGTTTAAAAACATACTAAAACAATGTTTTATTCAAATGTAATCAAATAGCTTTAAAATAATCATACTATTTTTCAGATCAATATATTTATTTTATTTAATATATTTCTTCTGAATATTTATTCTCTGTCTGCCCTCCCCTCACTAAAAGGTAGCAGTGTTGTTATTTTTGAAACTCTCTCTCTCCGTGTGTGTGTGTGTGTGTGTGTGTGTGTGTGTGTGTGGGCATGCTTTTGTTAAATATCAGGACACAAATGTGTATAATGACATGGGTATGACACAGGTATTACAAAAAGAGGGTGAAATATGAGGACGTTCCCCATGTCCTCACTTTTCAAAATGCTTATAAATCATACAGAACAATTTTTTTTTTCACAGAAAGTGAACTGCACAGTCTCCTGTGAGGGCTAGGTTTAGGGGCAGGGGCAGTGTGTGTGTGTGTGTGTGTGTGTGTGTGTGTGTGTGTGTGATGGGTAGGTTTAGGGGCAGGGGCAGTGTAAGGGGATAGAAAATACGGTTTGTACGGTATAAAAACCATTACGCCTATGGAATGTCCTCACATTTCACAAAAACAAACGTGTGTGTGTGTGTGTGTGTGTGTGTGTGTGTGTGTTTGTGTGTCCACCAACTGGTAGCAGGAAGTGTGTCACTTTCAAAAATGCTAAATCACTGTCTTGTTTTCACCCGATTTACTTCAAACTTCATCAGTATAAATGACAAAACATGGCAGATGTAGACATACGAAAGGGTTCCTGATATTTTACATACTGTTGCCATGGCAGTGTGTCAAAGTTTAATCATCTTTTGGCTGTTTTTGAGGCTCTTAGCATGCTTGAAATTGCTTGAAACTCAACACACACATCAGAGATGTCAGTCAGTGGAAATGGGCAAAGCCTCAGAAATGGGTGTGTTGGAGGGGTGTTTATTACAACATAATCATGGTTTATGAAGACATTTCATGTGTCCCCGTAAATCAAAATAGCTTTAAAAGCATACTAAACAATGTTTTAATAAAAATGTAAAAATGCTGAATATTTTCTGTGATGGTAGGTTTAGGGGTTGTGTGTGTGTGTGTGTGTGTGTGTGTGTGTGTGTGTGTGTGTGTGTGTGTGTGTGTGTGTGTGTGTGTGTGTGTGTGTGTGTGTGTGTGTGTGTGTGTGTGTGTGTGTGTGTGTGCGATATGTAGGCTTAGGGGTAGTGTAGGGGGATAGAATTTACAGTTTGTACAGTATAAAAACCATTAAGTCTATGGAATGCCCTCTGCCTGTCTTTCCCCTTCAGGGGGAAGGGGAAAGACAGGCAGAGGGCATTCCATAGAGGGCATTCCATTCCATTCTCTATCACTCTCTCTCTGTGTGTGTGTGTGTGTGTGTGTGTGTGTGGAGGGGGGGGGTCTCTCTCTCACCCTGTGAGCATGTGTGTGTGCCTTTCTCTCAGTCCTTCCCCTCCCCTCACTCTCCCTCTATCATTGTGTGTGTGTGTGTGTGTGTGTGTGTGTGTGTGTGTGTGTGTGACTTTCTCTATTTATTTTTTATATTGGACCACACATATTGATTTCAAATATATTCAACATATTTTTTTCAGAGAGTGAAATAAAAAAAACTTTCTCCCACCATTTAGATTTTATTTCTTTTTGTTTTTAAAATCTTGTGAACCTTGTTCAATGTGCAGAGTGCCTCTCTCAGTCCTTCCCCTCCCCCCTCACTCTCAGGCTCACCCTGGGTGTGTGTGTGTTTGATTGTGTGCGCGCACTATGTGTGTGGTGTGTGTGTGTGTGTGTGTGTGTGGGGGGGGGGGGGTGTCTCTCTCACCCTGTGAGTTTGTGTGTGTGCCTTTCTCTCTCGGAATGATAATTTACCCCTTTCGTATCATAGACTATCACAAAAAACTATCACTTTAGTGTGAATAAGTAAAAAAGAACTACAAACACCTTGAATTAAATACTGGCCTTCTGGACTTACAAAATTTTGAGCAGGAAAATATAACTTTTATTTATTTTATCCTATGACATTAAAATTAATCTAGATTTAAATTACATCATGGGTGTGGCTTGTGGTGATAGTGGCACCAGTTGCTGCAGTAAATGTGGCATATTCGAGCGATTCTAAAATATTCTCCTGTTTAAATGCATATTGCCTGCCGTGCACAGTTAAGCTGATGCCACCGGCGTGGCGGTGCCACCGGCTTGGGCCCGTCATCGCTGCTCGCAGCTTTAATTCTTCTTCTTCTTCTTCTTCTCCCGAATGAATCGCTTTTTTGGGGGCCTAAACACGCTCGAAAACTCACAAAACTTTCAAAACGCGTCCAAATTGGCGAAAATTTACGTCTGTTATGGTATTCAGAATTAGGCGTGGCAAAATGGCTCGACAGCGCCACCTAACGTAGTGCCCCTCCCGCTACGTTTCACGTACAGCTATGAAATTCGGTATACACATGTAACAGCCCAATACCTACAAAAAAGTCTCTACGTGCAAAATCTGAAAACCAACAGGAAGTCAGATATTTTTAATTTTTTGTTGCAAAATGTGCCATTTCCAGAAGTTGTACTTTAACGAACTCCTCCTAGAGATTTAATCAGATCAACATCATATTTGGTCAGTCTAATCTAAAGGCCTTTGCGACGTTAAATTGCGAAGATCTTGAGTTTTCCCTGAAGGGCGTGTCCATGGCGGTCTCGCCAAATCTGATGTTTCGCCATGAAAAAGGAAGTTGTTGTAACTCGGACATACAATGTCTGATCTGCCACAAACTTCACATGTTTTATTAGAGTCCTTGCCTGAAAACATCAACATGCCAATATTCAGTGACAGTCATAGCGCCACCTGTGGGCAACAGGAAATGGCATGTTTTACGCTGTGATTAACTCCTCATTGAGATGTAACCAGATCAAGATCATATTTGGTCAGTCTAATCTAAAGGCCTTGGTGATGTTATATTGTGAAGATCTTGAGTTTTCCCTGAAGGGCGTGTCCGTGGTGGCCTGACAAAGTCTGATGTTTCGCCATGACACAGGAAGCTGTTGTAAGTCAGGCATACAATGTCCGATCTGCCACAAACTTCATATGTTTGATAAGAGTCCTGGCCTGAAGACATCTACATATAAGTTTCAGAATTAGGCGTGGCAAAATGGCTCCATAGCGCCACCTACTACATTTCAACTAAGTGCCCCTCCCGCTACGTTTCACGTACAGGTATGAAATTCGGTAGACACATGTAACAGCCCAATACCTACAAAAAAGTCTCTTGGTACGAAATCTGAAAACCAACAAGAAGTGAGATCTTTTGATTTTTCTTTACTAAATTGTTGCAAATTTTCCCATTTCCAGATGTTGTACTTTAATCAACTCCGCATAGAGATTTAATCAGATCAACATCATATTTGGTCAGTCTAATTTAAAGGCCTTTACAACGTTAAATTGCGAAGCTCTTGAGTTTTCCCTGAAGGGCGTGTCCGTGGTGGCCTCGCAAAATCTGATGTTTCGCCATGACAATGGAAGCTGTTGTAAGTCAGGCATACAATGTTGAACTGCCCCAAACTTCACATGTTTGATAAGAGTCCTGACCTAAACCCATCTACATGCCAATATTCAGTTAGTCATAGCGCCACCTGCTGGCAAAAGGAAATGGCATGCTTTATACTTTAATTCACTCCCAGAAACACTTTTAAATATGCCATGAAATCCCAAAAATCCTAGAAACCCAAATCTTGCAACACGTGGATACGTGCTACTGTATGTGATTTACGCCATTAAACAGGAAGTTGTTGTAACTTAGGTATACAATGTCCGATCTACCTCAAACTTCACGTTTGATAATAGTCCTGACCTGAAGACTCTACATGGCAATATTCAGTTATAGTAGAAGCGCCACCTGCTGTCAGAAGGAAGTGTGGCACATTGAAGTGAGTTTGCCATTTTTTTCCAATATTGACCCGCTTAAATGCATGTCGCCCACTATTCACTGTTTTCACGAGGCCACCGGGTGGCGATGCACTTTCATCGCTGTTAGCAGCTTTAATTGGTGTGGTTATTGCTGTTGTTGTTATTGGTATATATAACTGATTTTGTATAGCGATTGTTTTTAGGACAAAATTGTTAAATTATTGTGAACAATGTATTGAAGTGATACTGTTGATTGCCATGAATATAGCCATTGTTGCTGATATGGCATTAAATCATAAATAAATAAACTACCTAAAAGGACAGAAACCATTTTTAGGACTTGTGCGGCACACTTGGATTCATGAGCTTTCCATTAGCTTTCATTATAATAATAAGTGTCCTCACACCAGGCCATCTTAACCACCTATTGAACCCCAAAGTCTAGTTCATTTGACTCGTATGTTGAACCATGCCCTGGCCCGCTTGAAGAGGTGCGCACGTACGCATGTAGTGTGATCTCTAACCATGCCAGAGAATGGATTTTGTCTTGTCCGTTGGTTTTCACTGCCAATCATCGCCGATTCAATCATGCAATGAAATACGGTTGTCAATCCAGAAACAGTGTACATAGCAGCATGAAATAACAAACTTTTATTCAGATTGTAAATGGGGAATAAAAAGAAAATGTGAGGAGTTCTCACTTCTAAACACTTTCAATCTCTAAAGTAAAAGCTCACTGAAAGCTCAACTTTTTTACTATCTTTGGATAGTATACTTTTCAATTCAATTGAGTATATTTAGGTTTATAACAGATCAGGTTCTTTACTGATGCTCGTGCTCGGTACACGGCAACCGTGTCTTGTGTGTGTGTGTGTATGGCCTAAAAGAGAGAGTACACTCCAAAATGGAATTTGTCACCATTTAGTCACTTTCATGTCAATTTTTCCTTTTTGTAAAGTACAAAAGCTGTTGGGCAGAATATCCAATCTTCTGTTGTCCATACAAGGAAAGTGGATGATCTACTGCCAAGCTTCAAAAAGGGCAAAAAGCCTCATAAAAGTAGTCCTTACAACTCATGCACTGTAAGTCTTCTGAAGCCACACAGTAACTGGTTTTACTACCGTTCAAAAGTTTGGGTTCGGTAAGATGTCTCATGTTCACCAAGGCTGCATTCATTTGATCATTATTTTAATATACATCATCTTCGCCACATGATTCAGAAATCGTTCTAATATGCTGATTTGGTACTCAAGAAACTTTTCTGATGGCGTGCAGTGGTGTTCTGAAATGCGGAAGCAAAGTCTTCAGTTTTTTATTTTTTATTTATTTTGTGTATTTTGTGTTTATTTATTTATCAAATGTAAATTCATGTCCCAGTTAAACTAAATGTTGTCACCCATTTCTGGTTAAATAAACATATAAAAAAGAGAAATGAAATGCAATTCTATTTTGTATTTTTACATTAACAATCTTATTAATGTTCTATTTATTAAAGGGTTAGTTCACCCAAAAATGAAAATTGTCATCATACTCACCGTCATGTCGTTCCAAACCTGTATGAGTTTCTTTGTTCTGCTGTACACAAAAGATATTTTAAAGAATGTTTGTAACCAAGCAGATAGAGCAACCATTGACTCCCATAGTATTTTTTTCCCTACTATGGCAGTCAATGGTTGCTCTATCTGCTTGGTTACAAACATTCTTCAAAATATCTTTTGTGTTCCGCAGAACAAATAAACTCATACAGGTTTGGAACAACTTGAGGGTGAGTAAATGATGAAAGAATTTTCATTTTTGGGTGAACTATCCCTTTAATAGTCAACTTTTAAAAAGTCAGTCATCAGGCTTGGTAAACACTAGTCACAAACACAAGATATACGTTTAATTTCACCAAACTGATTGCTCAAGCTAAAACCCCCACAGTCATTTGTTCAGACTATTTCAAGTTTGATTTTTACGTGACATAAAGCACTGATATCTAAGTGGCTAAGTGTGTTGTTTGTTTACTTTTTAATCTTTCCATTAACGTCGTCATTTTGTTCATTCAGACTGATTCACGAACGCACACAAAAACCAATCATATCCAATCATAACTGTTCATAATCACATTCTCAATTACCCCCACCAAACTTACCGCATGCTTTGGGGGCTCTGTTAAAAGTTAATGGGCTCATGGGAGGCAAGCCTCCCTCTGTAACTACCTGCGGTTGTCGCTGTTGGACAGTGTTACTTTAGAAAAACTTGTCATTTATACACGTTTTAATGTTGTAATATTTGCATTAGGGATGTCAATTTACTCAAATTTCCATGATCGATCAATTAATTGATTAATCGTTAGACTTAATACTGCATATGCGTCTACAGCAGTGGCTTGTAGACCGCATGACAGGGTGTGCAAACGCTGACAAAACGTCATGTTCCTCACCAAATGAATGGGAAGGGTTTTTAGTCTAAATAAAGGGCTATAGGATTGTAAAATGAATCGATGTGATTGATAATTTAATTAAATTTCTTATTTAATAATCAAATATGAGTAATACAACATGTCACCAACTCCACCTCAGATGCGGGCTCTTCAGAATGTGTGGACACGCTCTTCCTGAAACAACGCACTGAAAACTAGACCCAGTAAATTCACAACGATGTATTGGAATATTGTTCTTTTTATAATGATATGTAACATGACAGTCCCACTCCCAATCATAGTCATTATAAGTTGTGCATTGCTGTTGGAGCTGTATGTGCTGACGCTGATCACTGGCACGCTTCACTACTGCATTTTCTCATCCAATTTTTTGAAGAGGCATTGCCTCCTTGGAGGAAATACCCCTGTTATAAATGTTGAAAAAGAGCTTTTGCTGCTTAATTTTTTTTCTGGAAACCATGACACTTTTTTTGTATTTGATTATATAAAGTTTAAAAGAACAGCATTTATTTGAAATATGAAACTTTTATAATGTTATAAATGTCTTTGTCACTTTTGATCAATTTAATGCATCCTGATTTCAATAATTAATTTCTTTAAAAAACAAACTTATCTTCCCATCATCTCACAAATCAAATTTTGGTTCAATATTTAAAGCTTGCTTACACATAATTATAGTATAGACTTTAGAAGACTTTTATGACTTTAAATGTAAAAGAAAAAGGAACTCGGCATTCTACATCTTTATGCTTCACAAAAGATACCCCTTTTCCACCAAAGCAGAGCCAGAGCTAGATCGGAGCCAGAGCCTAGTTTCAAATCGGTTCTTTGTGTTTCCACACCCAAAGCTCCAGCTCCGAGCCAGGAAAAGTGGTTCTTAAGTAGCACCAAAACATTGCTGGGCTAGAACAGGGCTAGAAGTAAGAACCGATTACGTCTGACGCTGGGGGCGGGGTCAACAAGACGAACACAAACTTGAGATCCGCCATGTTTGAAATAGCAGCTAATGGAGCTAACAGCTGCTGTTCGTTTGTAATCTCCGTCTATACAAATTACGGCGAACTACATGAATGCGTTGGATTCGCTGTGTTTGCGTTGTGTTTTGATGCCGATGTAGGATCGTAAAGCCATGTGAATGAATAGTAACGCAACGTTTGCATTGTTGATGGAAGGCTTGTTCGCAGCGGTGCTGTGCAGACCGATCGCCGTATGACAACGAGTCCAGCGAGAGCATACGACTCCTTATGCGTTTGATTCACTCATGCGTTTTTTTTTTTATATCATTAGATTAGATTAGATTAGATTCAACTTTATTGTCATTACACAAGTACAAGTACAAGGCAACGAAATGCAGTTTAGGTCTAACCAGAAGTGCAATAGCAGCAAGTGCAGGATATACAATGGATGCGTAAGTGCAGGACATGGATATGTACTGAATATGTATAAATATGTATAAATAGAGAGACGTTATTACTATAAACAGAACTGAATTTACAGGTGAATATGTACAGTGAATAAATATACAGATGGCTATTACTATAAACAGAATTTACAGGTGAATATGTACAATGAATACAATATACAGATGGCTATTACTATAAACAGAATTTTACAGATAGAGGTATACAATAATATGTTAGGCTAATATGAGGAATAGCAGTGGATTAGGGTAGTGCAATAAATTATGGACAGAGCTATCCGGAAAAAAAAGTGTAAAGTGCAGTGGAAAGTGGTTGCATATTACATTTAGAAGTACAGTGCAAAAATGCAAATGTAAACATTGGTACTATAAATACAGTCGGCAGTGCAAATGAGCATAATCCAGTTAAGATATTAGATTAGATTAGATTAGATTCAACTTTATTGTCATTACACAAGTACAAGTACAAGGCAACGAAATGCAGTTTAGGTCTAACCAGAAGTGCAATAGCAGCAAGTGCAGGATATACAATGGATGCGTAAGTGCAGGACATGGATATGTACTGAATATGTATAAATATGTATAAATAGAGAGACATTATTACTATAAACAGAACTGAATTTACAGGTGAATATGTACAGTGAATAAATATACAGATGGCTATTACTATAAACAGAATTTACAGGTGAATATGAACTATGAATACAATATACAGATGGCTATTACTATAAACAGAATTTTACAGATAGAGGTATACAATAATATGTTAGGCTAATATGAGGAATAGCAGTGGATTAGGGTAGTGCAATAAATTATGGACAGAGCTATCCGGAAAAAAAAGTGGAAAGTGCAGTGGAAAGTGGTTGCATATTACATTTAGAAGTACAGTGCAAAAATGCAAATGTAAACATTGGTACTATAAATACAGTCGGCAGTGCAAATGAGCATAATCCAGTTAAGATATGGCAGTGTAAGATGCATATGTAAACAGTTGTTACTGTGATAAACAGTCGGTAGTGCAAATAACAAAGTGAAGGAAGATGTGAGGTAGGAGAGTTATCAGTTTATGAGGGAAGTGGATCAACGGGGGTTTGAGTTCAATAAAGAGACAGCTCTGGGGAAAAAACTGTTCTTTAGTCTGCTGGTCCTGGTCCGGTGGATCCTGAAACGCCTGCCGGAGGGCAGGAGAGAAAACAGTCTGTGGGCTGGGTGAGAGGAGTCCTTGAGGATGCTGCGAGCTCGATGCAGACAGCATTTCCTCTGGATGTGCTCGATGGCAGGCAGTGGAGTCCCTGTGATGCGCTGGGCAGTTTTCACCACCCGCTGCAGTGCCTTGCGCTCCGCAACAGAGCAGCTCCCATACCACACTGCCACACAGTTGGTCAGGATGCTTTCTATTGCGCAGCGGTAGAAGTTCACCAGGATAGCCGAGGAGAGCTGATTCTTCCTCAGTGTCCTCAGGAAGAAGAGGCGCTGGTGAGCCTTCTTGACCAGGCTGGAGGTGTTGGTCATCCACGACATGTCCGCCGAGATGTGGATCCCCAGGAACTTGAAACTGGAGACACGTTCAACAGCCATTCCATTGATGTGGATGGTGTCGTGTGTGCCTCTTGACTCTTTCCTGAAGTCCACGATGAGCTCCTTCGTTTTGGTGGTGTTGAGGAGCAGGTTATTATCAGCACACCATGTGGCCAGGTGCTGGATCTCTTCCCTGTAGGCAGTCTCATCGTTGTTGCTGATGAGCCCGATCACCGTAGTGTCGTCCGCAAACTTGACGATAGAATTAGATCCATACACAGGCTTGCAGTCGGCGGTGAAGAGGGAGTAGAGAAACGGGCTTAGCACACAGCCCTGTGGTACACCAGTGTTGAGTGTGATGGATGTGGAGCAGGTGAATCCTGAACGAACATTCTGGGGTCTGTCAGTTAGGAAGTCCAAAATCCAGTTACACATTGAAGTGTTGATGCCCAGGTCTCCAAGTTTAGCTATTAACTTGGATGGGATGACAGTGTTGAATGCGGAGCTGAAGTCAACAAACAGCATGCGTGCATACTAGAGCTGCAACTAACGATTATTTTTTCTGTCGACTAATCTAACGATTATTTTTTCTGTCGACTAATCTAACGATTATTTTTCCGGATTAATCTTATGATTCTTTTTTACTGATTATTGTACTTCAAAGAGGGTAGTGAATTTGTATATTATTTTAACATGAAATCAATGAATGATGACAATATTAATTGTATTTCAGGAAGGGTAGTGTACATAGTAGGCTATGCCATTTTATAAAGAAATATATGAACACAAGAAGCTTTTTAAACATAATATGTAATGATACTATTCATCATAAAATGTATACAGAGTAGGCCTAATTAGGAAAAGTTGTTTACTATAGTAGTTGAGTATGATTTACTTATTGATTTGTGTCAATAGTAAACGAAAATGCACTTGTATTTATCTGCAAAAGGTTCACATACAGGAGCTTTCAGCATAGTTTTAATATAGTATAACTAGTCGTCTATTTTGAAGATACATGTGCATAAACAACGACTAAAGCTGCCAGAAGTTTTAGCCCAAACTTCAAAGACACATTTAAATGATTAAAGCTAGAGGCATATCTTAACTTTAATGTTACTTTAATCATGCAAACTACCTATATACAGCATGTTATTATGCATATGTGTTTGGGACAGAGCGGAACCAGGTCGCATTAACAGGAGATATATGCAGCCCATAATAAATAAAAGCACGAGACGTACTGGGGTCGGAGAAGAACCCCGGAAAATGTGACCGTCTGTTGCAATACACGCGCCACGGTTCAGCTGCGCGAGAGAACACTGGCAGCAGGGTTGCCAGGTTTACACAACAAAACCCACCCATTCGTTACTCAAAACTAGTCCAAAACAAGCCCAATCGCGTTTCGGGGAGGTTCTCTGGTAAACATCGCGTTCGGGGGGTTAAATATGTGTGTTTTTTTGCAGGGCTGCCGGCTAAAATTCTCATTCCCGGGGCTAAATATCACATAATTGGGATCGCTTCAACCCGCGGACATGAGACACAGCCCGCGGCAACAGTGTAGAAGTAGCCCAATTCCGCGGAAAAAACCGGGACTTGGCAACACTGACTGGCAGTGTGAAAGCTCCCGCCCTCCACGCGCACAGCACCTGCTCTGCCACCGCGCGCAATGTGAAACCGGCATTACAGAGCGAACAAAGCACAGTTTTATTCGGCTTCTGTTTAAAGTACTCCCACACTTTTGAATGTCGCGGTCTGGCTTTATATGATAAATGATCATTTTCACTATGCCCGGGAGCAGAAGCTGCCATTATTCTAGATCTTCTGTTCCATTCTAGAACGTAAATAATGTGCCGCCGACGCGTCGACGCATTTCACGCACGTCTACGTATTTTCGTAGTCGACGTCATCGACGACGTCGACGCGTCGTTGCAGCCCTAGTGCATACGTGTTCTTATGGTCCAGATGGGTGAGCACAGAGTGCAGTGCCATGGAAACGGCATCCTCTGTGCTCCTATTGCTGCGGTAGGCAAACTGGTGTGAGTCCAATGTGGATGGTAGAGAGTCTTTTAGGTGTTCCAGGACCAGCCGCTCAAAGCACTTCATAACGATGGGTGTGAGTGCTACAGGGCGGTAGTCATTAGGGCACCTCGGGTTAGAGTGTTTTGGCACTGGCACAATGGAAGTGCGTTTAAAGCATGTCGGTACAGCTGCTTGGGCAAGAGACAGGTTGAAAATGTCTGTAAAAACCCCAGCGAGCTGCTCCGCACATGCCCTGAGCACACGTCCAGGGATGTTGTCTGGTCCAGCAGCCTTGTGTGCGCTGATCCGGCTCAGTGCCTTGCAGACATCTGTGGAGGAGAGTGTGATTGGTGGGTGGTCAGCTGAGGGTTTGAGCTTGGTGGCAGTTTCTCTGTTGTCTCTTTCAAAACGAGCATAAAAGTAATTTAGCTCGTTCAGGAAGTTGACATCAGTGGCTGCGGGGGTGGAGTGGGTGGGTTTGTAGTCACTGATGGCCTGGATGCCCTGCCACATGCGTCGAGGGTCAGAGTTGGAAAAGTGACCCTCTATCTTTAGCTTGTAGCAGTGCTTGGCCTTTTTGATGCCCCTCTTCAGGTTTGCCCTGGACGTACTGTAGGCTTGTGCATCACCTGATCTGAAGGCAGTATTGCGTGACTTCAGCAGGAGTCGAACTTCCCTGTTCATCCAAGGCTTCTGATTAGGGTATGTGGTGATCTGTTTCTGGGTTGTAACACTGTCGATGGTGGTATTGATATGATCCAATACAGAGGAAGTGAATGAGTCAATGTCCGTGTGAGCGCCACTGGTGGCTTGAGAAGCAAACACACTCCAGTCTGTGTTTAGAAACCTTTCCTGGAGTGTGGAGTCTGCCCCCGCAGGCCACACCTTGATGGTCTTTACTGATGGCTTCACACGGTTGATGAGGGGTGAATATTTGGGTGATAGAAACAAAGAGAGGTGGTCTGACTGTCCCAGGTGGGGGAGGGGTGTCGCAACGTAAGCTCCAGCCATGTTTCTATATACATGGTCTAAGGTTTTGTTTCCTCTGGTGTGGCAGGAAACATGCTGGTGAAACTTGGGTAGCACTGACTTTAGGTTTGAATGATTAAAGTCACCTGCAACAATAAACGCAGCTTCCGGGTGATCAGTCTGTTGTTTACTGATGGCTGCGTGAAGTTCTTTCATAGCAAGCTTGGCATCAGCATCCGGGGGAATATAGGCTGCAGTGATAATAGTGGAGGTGAACTCCCGCGGTAGATAAAACGGTCTACATTTAACCATGAGAAACTCCAGGTTAGCTGAACAATGACTCCCAACAATAGCAGAGTTTGTGCACCAAGCTTTGTTAATATAAATGCACAATCCACCCCCTCTGCTCTTCCCGGAGCCATCTAGTGTTCTATCCGCCCGGAGTGTGTGGCGTCCCGCTAGCTCAATAGCGGTGTCCGGTATTCCGCTGTTTAACCAGGTTTCAGTGAAGATTAGGACGTTACAGTTCAAAAGTTTCTTACTGTGTGTAATGCTGAGTCGAATCTCCTCCATTTTGTTCACTAGCGATCGTACATTGGCAAGGAAAATGCTGGGTAAAGAGAGCCGGTAAGGAGTTAGCCTTAGCTTAGCTCTTAGACCTCCACGCTTACCCCGCCTTTGTTTACGATCACAGCGCCGCCTTCTAGCACTTCCGCCCGGCCGGGCAGAGCGCATCGCCTCGGGCGTCCTATCGATCTCAGGAAGGAGTTGAAGATTGTCCATAAAACTGTCGGAAATTCGCAAACCAATATCCAAAAGCTCACAGCGGGTGTACGATGTAAAAGCACAACTGTTCTGTACGAACAGACCCGAGATCTGTTCGTATCTGTACATATGCATCTTGGCAGTGCAAGATGCATATGTAAACAGTTGTTACTGTGATAAACAGTCGGTAGTGCAAATAACAAAGTGAAGGAAGATGTGAGGTAGGAGAGTTATCAGTTTATGAGGGAAGTGGATCAACGGGGGTTTGAGTTCAATAAAGAGACAGCTCTGGGGAAAAAACTGTTCTTTAGTCCGCTGGTCCTGGTCCGGTGGATCCTGAAACGCCTGCCGGAGGGCAGGAGAGAAAACAGTCTGTGGGCTGGGTGAGAGGAGTCCTTGAGGATGCTGCGAGCTCGATGCAGACAGCGTTTCCTCTGGATGTGCTCGGATGTGCTCATACGTGGATCGGTCTGTGCAGTGACGATGCATCTCGCACAAGCCTGGTGTGTGTGTGTGTTTCCCGCTGCCCAGGGTTGCCAGCAGGTTTTCACAACAAACCCGCCCAATTGCTACTCAAAACAAGCCCAATCGTGTTCCGGGGGGGGGGGGATTCCCCAGTAAAAATCACATTTGGGGGTAAAATATGTTTTTTGGCATGGTTACCTACTAAAATTCGCAATATGGGGCTAAATATCACACAATTGGGGTTGCTTCATCCCGCGGACAAAACCACAGACTTGGCAACATTGCCGTTGCCTCGCTAGCGTTGCTGAGAGAGATGAGACGTAAACAGTGACGTAAGATATGGCTCTGTTGTGGCTCTCAGCCCGTGGAAAAGCAAACCGGTTCTTAGAAGGCTCCTCAGTCGAACCAACTATGAACTGGGACTAGCTCTGGCTCTGAATTAGCTCTAGCACTGCCTTGGTGGAAAAGGGGTAAGAAAGAAAATTATACGGGTCAGAACAACATGAGGGAAAGTAAATGATGCAAAAAGTTTTATTTTCCAGTAAACTATTCCTTTAAAGCAGCACTAGGTAGTTTTTGCTCTCGGGGTCCCCCTACAGTTGGGAAACAGTATTGTCCTTTACTACTGTCATAAACTGTCATTCTACATCAGTGGATGCATCGCAAGTGCATTTATTGGCATGACAACCATGATAGCCCTGAACACTGCAGGAGTTCACATGCAGGTGTTCTGCTTGCGTCGCGTGTGAAATGTCTTCATCCCAGGTACAGTGGCATATGTTTCAGCTTGTCATATGAATATCATTTCATGGGTTTTATTTTTTTCAAACGCCAAATGATCGCGATGCTCACGTTTACAAGCCAGCGTCATTATAGTAGCCTAGTCTATTGGTTACCGTTTTACAGAATCTATATGATACCTCAATTCAATGTTTGAGTGGTAGGTAATAACCATATATCGTCAATATTATAATATCAAGCTACCCTAGATGCAAATTTGAAAAATCGATTTGCATTATAGCTTGAGGAAAGACAAATAAACCAATATCACAGACATGTTAGGTATCCTAAAATATGATTTTGTACGTCTTACGTATTTACTTGCAAGAATGTAGCCCCTCCTCCTTCAGCTCACGCCAACGAGCAAACGCTGGCCCAATGTTGATCCTCGTCCTGCCTTTAATCCGATCACTTTCTCGTTTCCTCTTTTTGCTTTCCTCCGACAAAACCTTTGCTTTCTTATTTTTCTGTGCTGCTTCAGCCATGACTATAACATTCGGCAAACAAATGATAGTTTGGCTCGCACGTCCGAATTTAAGGAAGTGGGGGTGGTGGTGGAAGTGACGTATATGCCGAAGAGCAGTCGAATTTTGTAGTTCTTTTTTTTCTCTTTTTTTTCGGGTTACTACCCGAAACCCGAAGTTTAAAAGTACGATTAAAAACGATACAGACCCCGTCAGGCTATGGCAGACGTGTCATTCAACCTATTGTAAGTCGATGTATCATCACAAGAGGTTTGAAAATATATTATAAAGGTTGAAAAGTTACCTAGTGCTGCTTTAAGATTTTTGGATTAAAATATCCAAAAACCACTTGAACAAGGTTATAAATTTTGTTGACTTTTGTACTTGCATCATCCCAAATGTTTCCAAGAATGTATAAATGTAGAGAAATAAGCAATTTTTACCAGAACACGGACCATAGGTGTTTCTCAATGTCAAGGATCCTTCCTCTGCAGGACTGGTCCTTCCAAGGCACTTCCTTCAGAGGCTAGGCGAGGCTCCTCTTTAGCATTCAGAGAACACCTAAATGGAACAGGCTAGCAAGTGCACGTCAGCCTCATTACGTCAGTGAAAAGGTCCGTTAGCCATCAATAACGTAATTTGTATAATATCAATTACGGTTTACTGGCATTTAAAAGTTAAACTTTACTTATATTTACTACGGTTATAACAAATGTTTGGTTACGTAAATACTTACAATTGAAAGCATATTGCACCGTTAACGCTCCGACTCCGCCAACGTCCGATATTTTGTATTTTTTGAACTAGATAGCAAAGCTGCGCGCATAGGATTGTGGGTGATTTGAGAACGCTAAGTGCGCGAAGTCTACTCGTATGCATCCTTTCCTGTATATGGCATATTTTTCGAACGAAGGACTCAGACCTTGGTTGAAATTCCGAGGATCCTCGACATTGGAACAGTCCTTTGACGGACGTCGATGACGTAGCATCATCAGAATTCTGGCTTCCGAGGATCCTTCCTTGACATTGAGAAACGCCTAGTGTCCGTGCGTTGCCTATCAATGACATCATACCCGCGTTATCCTGATTTCCGGTTTAATTTTGTAGAGACCATGTAAACACCAAAGATGCTTTATGTGTATTATGTGTTTTATTAGATAGGTGAACTGTTTGGATACATTCATTGACAGAAAACTAATCATTGTTATATAGCTTAACAAGCTACACCTTTGTTTCGAATAAGCGATCTCTAGCTGCAAAAATTTACATATTGTGGCTTTAAGAAGTCTGTCTTTCATTTAGGATACCGTGGTTCCAGTATCCCATCATCTATGATATTCGAGCCAGGCCAAGGAAGATTTCATCTCTCACTGGAAGCAAAGGTGACCTTGAACCAGATGTTTTATTGTCTTAAATGCAATAAATGTTTAAAATATTGCATGATAAAATCCTAAAAGATGTTGCCTGCTGTTAGGGCAGCATACCCTCGGTCTCACCATTGTCCTCATCAATAACCAGCACATTAAGGGTGTGCCATTTGTGACCTGCATCTTCTGACTTCATGTGACTGTCCATCACAGATCTTCAGATGGTGAACATAGGTCTTCGTGTCCTCTCTCGGCCCGTTGCCTCCACCTTGCCAGCCTTGTACCAGCAGTTGGGGAAAGACTATGATGAGCGTGTGCTTCCTTCCATCGTCAACGAGGTGCTCAAGAGCGTAGTGGCCAAGTTCAACGCCTCCCAACTGATCACACAGAGAGCCCAGGTACTGTATGAAGACTAAAGTCTGTGACACACTGAGCCAACAGCCGGCCTTCAGGTGATTCGATGTCCAAAAAGAAAAATGCTAATTACGAAAGCAAGCAAACAACGAAGTCAAGAAGGCTCTTCTCATTCTATATAGGCCTGTTACGATTATTAAATAACCATCTGATTATTTCAGATAGGCTACGTTTACAATGGAACAAAAAAAATCTGATTTTTTCACTCGCCACTGACAGAATTTTTTGCACACGTGTAAACAAAAAAATCTGCACGAGATCAGATTTTTTTCATATCCTAACTGAGCCACTTCCAAATGTGGGTTTAAATCAGATATATTGGATATCTGGACATTTGGCTTGCGTCTAAACGCTTCTATCCGATTCCCCTTTGAATTCCAAGCCAACACAAGGCAAAGGCGATACTTTTGCCCACAAATATATCTTTTTAATGTTGTATTATGAAGCAGACATGCCTCTATGCCAGGAGTCTTCAACTAAAATTGCTTGAGGTCCAGTAAAGGAACCCTCGTCACCGGCCGAGGTCCGGACAATTATATACCTAAAAAATGTATACCTCAAAACATTTAAAGACCTCATCGGCGATGAGAACTACTGTTGAGCAATAAAATAAAAATATATAATCATAAGCTATAACAAAAATATATATTAAATTAGGTGAGTGGATAGTTAAAAAAAATTGCAATTACAAAAAGTAATTCTTGAAAAAACATCTCTGGACTAATTATCTTATCACCTGACAGCCGTGATTCCATGTACTCATTCAGACAGAACTCTTTTTTAAAACAGAGGAGTGTGAGTGTGTTTTCTATACATGTGCTTTAAGGTCATGTGCTGTGTTTGCAAAGATCACTTTTGACACATTTGTCTTTAACCTCTTAACAAGCGCCCCATTTTTTAGGAATTCTTTGAAAACGATATACCCAAATGAAAATGTCTGCAGCTCTTAAACCCTATGGTCTATATTCATAAACCTGGTCTTATTTTAAACTAGACACTTGAAATATTGCTACCCAAGAGTCATAATAACTCAAAGTAATATGGGAACAGAGTAATATACATGTAAATATACATGTAAGTGACTCACGTTTTTTGTTTTTTGTTTTCACTTAGGGAAAAAAATATTATAATTTAATGTTAAGAGCCTGAAAATAACTTAAATATAAAACTGAATGTCTAATCATGTCATGATTCAAATATGAGGATGATTCTCTCAGTAATGTAGCTTCTGTGAGCTTTTATGTCAAGAAAAGTCTAGGCGTCATTTCAAAAAGGCCATTTATTTCAGAACATTTGCTATTGTAAAGAGTAGTTTTTCATTCAAATAAATCTGCAATAAACTGCAATATACTACTAATTATAATGGATAAACAGTTACTGAAAAACTAAAGCAACTATTTACAGAGATTACAAAGTGTAAAAAACTCATTTAGCTGATGGGAAGCGTCTGTGAGAGACAGCGCGCTCCACTGCAGTTGCGCCATGGAGAACGCGCAGCCAGCGCAAAAACAGTATTCACCAAAGCCTACTTACGCAAACTGCGCAATATAATGCCTTTTGATTGGTTACTAAGTCCATCAATCAAACCTTTGTTGGAAAGGCATTGGCTGGGCACCGAGTGCCTTTATCCAACGAAAACCATGGGCGCAATGATTGACAGCTCACCAAGCCTGTAAGGCACTTCCTCTATATGATGCATCCCAGAAGAGTCTCTGATTGAAGGAGAGAGACGAGGGAGGGTTTAAAATACGTGGGAGAAGCTATTCTAGCAGGGGGAGTTTGCCAGACACGGAATAGAATCGATATTTCATTGAAAATGGACATGATTGATCACGCTAACTCAAAACTCTCTTGCAAACAACGGAGGATTTTTAGTTTTTTCCCTATTTTTTCGTTGTTTTGGATTAAAAAGTGGGATGCATTTTGAAGAATGGACTCTTACACAGAGATGTATGCGGGTGTTTATTGGATTCGTCCGATCTGATCTGAACGACAGGAGATGAAAGATGAGTAACGCTGATATTATGCTAATGTTTACATGGACGGTCCTTTAGCGTTTCATTTAACCCTTTCCTCTCTGGTGTATTTATTGCAAAAACAAGTTCAGAACATGAATCTTGAGTGTTTTAGCTTTCAAATGATGCATAGTTTGTGATAGTTGATTGAATATTTTGTATAAAACAAAAGTAAATAAAAGTACACACCCCCCCACTTCCGTCAACCCCCCCCGTCCACGATCCGATGCGGGTTAAGAAGTTAAATTCATTATTTACTGGCATAGTTCAAATTTATTTCAAAACAAAATTCACATTGTTTTCTACAAGTGTCTGTTTATAAGTGTCTTTTTTTCACAGAAAGTTTTTGTTTGAACGTGAATATTTGTATAATTCAGGGTCTGAGTTTTTACGTTCTCCTCGTAGGCGATTTATTCAATCTCCACCAAACTCGGTCAACGTGAAACGGAAGCTTAACGCATTAAAAATATTTAACGCAAATAACGCAGCGTCCGTTTTTATATCCATTTTTGCTTAGCGTTACATGATCACGCTCCTATTCATGTAAATGCTTCCAAGCGCGACAAGACACAAGAGAGCGCGCTGTATGCCAATGTCCTGTCTGTGTGTGTGTGTGTGTGTGTGTGTGTGTGTGTGCCTGTGTGTGTGTGTGTGCCTGTGTGTGTGTGTGCGTGTGTGCGTGCGTGTGTGCGTGTTGTGTGTGTGTGTGTGTGTGTGTGTGTGTGTGTGTGTGTGTGTGTGTGTGTGTGTGTGTGTGTGTGTGTGTGTGTCAGTGTCCTGTCTGTGTGGATGCGTCTCATGTCAGCTAATCAAGGGACACTGACACACACACACTCGACGCATAGATAGACACGCGTTAGTTTCCTGCTCACATCGAGTTCTCTTTTGCTCTTGAACAACCAATAACACAGAGGATTTTGAGTATTCTCATATTAGAGTCTTAAATTAGTTAAATAACGTCTTAAATTAACTTAAAGAGTTGTGAGGAAATGAGATGCGCGGGACAGCGCGTGAGACCCGCGGCTGTTCTTAAAGTGACAGGAGCACTGATGATGCCTGTCATTAATGTTCATCAAAGAACAACGGGAACAGAGAAAATTGTAGCTTTAATGATGATTCATCTATATTTTATTTATTATTTATGCAGTTAAGGAAGGTTTGATAACTATTACATTTCTGTATAACAGGTAAGGCCATGGGTAAATATAACATTTATTATTTTGGGTTTATGTAAAGATTGTTTTAAGTTAAAGTTGTTTTTTAAAGCCTAATAAATGTTGAAATTGGGAGCTTTCAGTTATACTGTAATGTAACGTCATTAATGTTTCATAGAGACTTTAGTATCAGTGATACTGGCCTTCATTCATAAAAAATGACAACACAACACATTTACAATATGCTGTCTTTAAATTGTTTCTAAATTAATTTGGAGAGTAACTGAAATTATTTCAATATCAAAATATTAAAAACTTAAAATATTAAAAACTTGCGATTAATCGCGATTAATTACAGAAAAAAATGTGATTAATTAGTTAATTTTTTTGTTAACGATGCCCAGCACTAATATATATATTATAAATATTTCTTTGAATAATCTATTGTGCCTGTGTGTGCTGCCCTTCTCTCAATGAACAAAAGATGGCAGCATTGTGTTAGTTTTGAAACAGGATATAAAAAACATTCCATGTCTTTCTTTCTGCCACTCTCTCTTAGGCTTTCACAAATAACTATCACTTGAAATAAAAACGTCATGTGCTGTGTTTGCCAAGATCACATATGATGCAGATGTCTTTTAATGAATAATTTACTGATATAATTTAAATGTATTAAAAGTAAATTTCACATGGTTTTCTAAAAGTGGCTGTTTATAATAAACTTCCATAAAATGTAGACACGTATCTTACTCTTACCTGACACTGATATTAAAATCATCTTTGCATTTTACTGTGATTTGGCTCAATTTATAAATTTTTATAAAAAAAAATTTATTGGACCACCCATATTGAAATGAAAGCACGCTTTATGGTGCATAAGATTGGTGCACAAACGGTAGCTAAGGTAGGTCAAAAACACATGAAGAGAAATGTTAGGATAATACAACATCAGCATTTGAATGGTATTGTGAACTCATTCCAATTTGACCTTTGACATCATCTGACATGAAATTAATTTAAATTTAATTGATCTCATAGATGTGGCTGTTGTGGTTCGTTGTCATAGCAGCACCAACTGCTGCAGTTAATGTGGTGAATTCAGATGACTTTGACATAGTCCTTTTAGTTTTTCCAATTTTAAATGCCTATTGCCTGCTGTGCACAGTTAAGCTGATGCCACCGGCGTGGTGGTGCCACCGGCTTGGGCCCGTCATCGCTGCTCGCAGCTTTAATTATTATTATTATTATTTTATCGACTTCTCGGGCACTTTTGGGGCCCTTACCATGCTCAAAAACTCTTGAAACTTTGCACACACATCGGAATGCGCGGCCATCAGAGCCGGGCTGAAGCTGGTACCCGGGCGTGGCAGGGGGGCTCGACAGCGCCCCCTAAAGTGGTGTCTGAAAACGTGGTCTATATATCAAACACACTTGCACGTACATGTATGAAACTCGGTACACATATAGACCTCATCGGGCCAAACAACTTTCGTGCTCTAAGTTACGTGTCAGCCCAACAGGAAGTGAGCTAATATGGGTTGTTCTGAAAACACATGCTCTGGAATTTAATATACTCCTCCGAGGCCATTGTTTCAATCAGTGCCAAACTCGGTCAGCATGAAGTCAAGACACAGAGGATGCTAAATTGCGAACGGATTTTTGATATCTTAAACAGTTTGGCCGTGGCGAAGCAATGAATTTATGGCGAGAAAAGGTAAACAGGAAGTGTGTAATAACTTGTGCAAACATTGACTGATTTGGATGAAACTTCAGCTGTGTGTTCGTTGTAAGAGGCCGATCACATGGATATGACTTTTGTGAGTCAAAGTTATAGCGCCACCAACTGGCAGCAGGAAGTGTGTCACTTTTTTAAAAAATGCTTTAAATCACTGTCTTATTTTCACCCGATTGACTTCAAACTTCATCAGTATAATGTGAAAACATGGCAGATATTTTAAATACTGTTGCCATGGCAACGTGTCAAAGTTTAATAATGTTTTTGGCTGTTTTTGAGACTCTTAGCATGCTTGAAATTGCATGAAACTCGGCACACACATCAGAGATGTCAGTCAGTACACATGGGCAAAGCCTCAGAAACGGGCGGGGATGAAGGGCTCTCTAGCGCCACCTTTTGACAGAAGTGAAGGCCTTCGTTTCATCTACAATCACCAAACTCAGTATATATATTGACCTCATCGAGCCGGACAACTTTTTAATTTACAGTCATTAGCTCCGACCAACAGGAAGTCAGATATTTTGGTTTGAAGTTGAATATTTGTATAATTCAGGGTCTGAGTTTTTACGTTCTCCTCGTAAGCTATTTATTCAATCTCCACCAAACTCGGTCAACATGAAACAAAGGTACGGAAGATGCTAAAATGCGAACGATTATTGGATATCTCAAACGGTGTTGCCATGGCGAGGGATTAAATAAGGACAAAAAAGGGGAACAGAAATTGTCTCATATCTTGTAAAATCATATTTTTATTTCAATTAAATTAAGATTGTATGTTTGGTAATTGAACTTGGATTTATTTAAAATGACTGTACTATTTTTCAGATCAATATATTTATTTAAAATATTTCTTTGAATAATCTATTCTGTGTCTGTGTGTGCTGCTCTCCCCTCAATGAACACAAGATGGCAGCATTGTATTAGTTTTGAAGCAGGATTAAAAAAAAACTTGTTTTTCTCTCTCTCTCTCTCTCTCTCTTGTTTATGTGATTTATGAGGACACAAATTTGTATAATGACATGGGTATTACACTGGTATTACAACGTGTATGTGTGTGTGTTTAAAAACATACTAAAACAATGTTTTATTAAAATGTAACCAAATAACTTTAAAATAATCATACTATTTTTCAGATCAATATATTTATTTTATTTAATATATTTCTTCTGAATATTTATTCTCTGTCTGCCCTCCCCTCACTAAAAGGTAGCAGTGTTGTGTTATTTTTGAAACTCTCTCTCTCTCTCTCTCTCTCTCTCTCTCTCTCTCTCTCTCTCTCTCTCTCTCTCTCTCTCTCTCTCTCTCTCTCTCTGTGTGTGTGTGTGTGTGTGTGTGTGTGTGTGCTTGTTTATGTGATTTATTAGGGACACAAATTTGTATAATGACATGGGTATTACACTGTTATTACAACGTAGTGGTTAATGAGGATATTTCATGTGTCCACATAATAAAAATATCTTTAAAAACATACTAAATAATGTATTATTAAAATGTAACCAAGTAGCTTTAAAAATATACTACAAATTACAATGTAAATATGGTTTATGAGAATATTTCCTGTGTCCCATAAATTAAATAGCTTTAAGGGGTTTGTGTGTGTGTGTGGGCATGTTTTTGTGAAATATCAGGACACAAATGTGTATAATGACATGGGTATGACAGGTGAGGGTGAAATATGAGGACGTTCCCCATGTCCTCACTTTTCAAAATGCTTATAAATCACACAGAACAAGTTTTTTTTTCACAGAAAGTGAACTGCACAGTCTCCTGTAATGGGTAGGTTTAGGGGCAGGGTGTGTGTGTGTGTGTGTGTGTGTGTGTGTGTGTGTGTGTGTGTGTGTGTGTGATGGGTAGATTTAGGGGCAGGGGCAGTGTAAGGGGATAGAAAATACGGTTTGTACGATATAAAAACCATTACGCCTATGGAATGTCCTCACATTTCACAAAAACAAACGTGTGTGTGTGTATGTGTGTTTGTGTGTCCACCAACTGGCAGCAGGAAGTGTGTCACTTTCAAAAATGCTAAATCACTGTCTTGTTTTCACCCGATTTACTTCAAACTTCATCAGTATAATGACAAAACATGGCAGATGTAGACATACAAATGGATTCCTGATATTTTACATACTGTTGCCATGGCAGTGTGTCAAAGTTTAATCATCTTTTGGCTGTTTTTGAGGCTCTTAGCATGCTTGAAATTGCTTGAAACTCAACACACACATCAGAGATGTCAGTCAGTGGAAATGGGCAAAGCCTCAGAAATGGGTGTGTTGGAGGGGTGTTTATTACAACATAATCATGGTTTATGAAGACATTTCATGTGTCCCCGTAAATCAAAATAGCTTTAAAAGCATACTAAACAATGTTTTAATAAAAATTAAAAAATGCAGAATGTTTTCTGTGGTGGTACGTTTAGGGGTTGTGTGTGTGTGTGTGTGTGTGTGTGTGTGTGTGTGTGTGATATGTAGGTTTAGGGGTAGTGTAGGGGGATAGAATGTACAGTTTGTACAGTATAAAAACCATTAAGTCTATGGAATGCCATCTGCCTGTCTTTCCCCTTCCCCCTCTCTATCACTGTGTGTGTGTGTGTGTGTGTGTGTGTGTGTGTGTGTGTGTGTGTGTGTGTGTGTGTGTGTGTGTGTGTGTGCTTGTGTGTGTGCTTGTGTGTGTGTGGAGGGGGGGGGTCTCTCTCACCCAGTGAGTTTGTGTGTGTGCCTTTCTCTCGTGTGTGTGTGTGTGTGTGTGTGTGTGAGTGACTTTCTCTTTTGATGATGATAATTTAACCCTATCATACAGGCTATCACAAATAACTATCACTTGAAATAAAAATGTCATGTGATGTGTTTGCCAAGATCACGTATGATGCACATATCTTTAAATTAATTATTTACTGATATAATATAAATGTATTAAAACATAAATTTCACATGATTTTATAAAAGTGGCTATTTATAATAAACTTCCATAAAATGTAGACACGCATCTTACTCTTACCTGACACTGATATTAAAATCATCTTTGCAGTTTCTGTAATTTGGTTCCATTTATTAATTTTGTAATTTATTTTTTATATTGGACCACACATTGATTTCAAATATATTCAAAATAATTTTTCAGAGAGTGAAATAAAAAAAACTTTCTCCCACCATTTAGATTTTATTTATTTTTGTTGTTAAAATCTTGTGAATCTTGTTCAATGTGCAGATTGCCTCTCTCTCAGTCCTTCCCCTCCCCCCTCACTCTCAGGCTCACCCTGTGAGTGTGTGTGTGTGTGTGTGTCTGTGTGTGTGTGGGGTCTCTCTCTCACCCTGTGAGTTTTTGTGTGTGCCTTTCTCTCTGGATGATGATAATTTATCCCTTTCGTATCATAGACTATCACAAAAAACTATCACTTTATTGTGAATAAGTAAAAAAGAACGACAAACACCTTGAATTAAATACTGGCCTTCTGGACTTACAAAATTTTGAGCAGGAAAAGATAACTTTTATCTATTTTATCCTATGACATTAAAATTAATCTACATTTAAATGACATCATGGGTGTGGCTTGTGGTGATAGTGGCACTAGTTGTTGCGGTAAATGTGGCATATTCGAGCGATTCTAAAATATTCTCCTGTTTAAATGCATATTGCCTGCCATGCACAGTTAAGCAGATGCCACCGCTGTGGCGGTGCCACCGGCTTGGGCCCGTCATCGCTGCCCGCAGCTTTAATTCTTTTTTTTATTTTTATTTTTATTTTCGACTTCTCTGGTACTTTTGGGGCACTTAACATGCTCGAAAACTCTTGAAACTTTGCACACGCGTCGTAATGCGCGGCCATCAGGGCCGGGCTGAAGCTGGTACCCAGGCGTTGCAGGGGGGCTCGACAGCGCCCCCTTAAGTGGGGTCTGAAAACTTGGTCCATATATCAAATACACTTGCACATACATGTATGAAACTCGGTACACATATGGAGCTCATCGGGGCGAACAACTTTGGTGCTCATAGTTATGCGTCAGCCCAACAGGAAGTGAGCTTTTATGGGTTGTTCGGAAAACGCATGCTCTGGAATTTAATATACTCCTCCGAGGCCATTGTTTTGATCATTGCCAAACTCGGTCAGCATGAAGTGAACATATTCAGGATGTTAAATTGCGAGCGGATTTTTGATATCTCGAATGGTTTGGCCGTGGCGAAGCAACAAATTTATTGCGAGAAAAGGGAAACAGGAAGTGTGTTATAACTTGTGCAAACATTGACTGATTTGGATGAAGCTGTGTTTGTTGTAAGAGGCCGATCACATGGATATGACTTTTGTGAGTAAAAGTTATAGCGCCACCAACTGGCAGCAGGAAGTGTCACTTTCAAAAATGCTTTGAATCACCATCTTATTTTCACCCGATTTACTTCAAAATTCATCAGTATAATGTGAAAACATGACAGATAGAGACGTATGAAATGGATTCCTGAAATTTTAAATACTGTTGCAATGGCAACGTGTCAAAGTTTAATAATCTTTTGGCTGTTTTGAGGCTCTTAGCATGCTTGAAACAGCTTGAAACTCAACACACACATCAGAGATGTCAGTCAGTACACATGGGCAAAGCCTCAGAAACGGGCGGGGATGAGGGGCTCTCTAGCGCCACCTTTTGACAAAAGTGGGGGGGTTAGTTTCATCTACAGTCACCAAACTCTGTATATATATTGTTCTCTTCCAGCCGGACAACTTTCTAATTTACAGTCATTAGCTCCGACAAACAAGAAGTCAGATATTTTGGTTTGAACGTGAATTTTTGGATAAATCAGGCTCTGAGTTTTTACGTTCTCCTCGTAGGTGATTTATTCAATCTCCACCAAACTCAGGCAACATGAAACAAAGATACGGAAGATGCTAAAATGCGAACTGATATTGGATATCTCAAACGGTGTTGCCATGGCAAGGGATTAAATAAGGACAAAAAAGGAGAACAGAAATTCTCTCATATCTTGTAAAATAATATTTTGATTTCAATTAAATTAAGATTGTATGTTCGGTAATTGAACTTGAATTAATTTAAAATGACTACTATTTTTCAGATCAATATATTTATTTATTTAAAAATTTCTTTGAATAATCTATTCTGTGTCTGTGTGCTGCTCTCCCCTCAATAAACAGAAGATGGCAGCATTGTGTTAGTTTTTAAACAGTATAAAAAAAACATTGCATCTCTCTTTCTCCCTGCTACTCTCTCTTTGTGTGTGTGTGTGTGTGTGTGTGTGTGTGTGTGTGTGTGTGTGTGTGTGTGTGTGTGTGCTTGTTTATGTGATTTATGAGGACAAATTTGTATAATGACATGGGTATTTCACTGGTATTACAATGTGTGTGTGTGTGTGTGTGTGTGTGTGTGTGTTTAAAAACATACTAAACAATGTTTTATTAAAATGTAACCAAATAGCTTTAAAAATATGCTACATATTACAACGTAAACATGGGACACATTTCCTGTGTCCCATAAACCAAATAGCTTTAAGGTGTGTGTGTGTGTGTGTGTGTGTGTGTGTGTGTGTGTGTGTGTGTGTGTGTGTGTGTGTGTGTGTGTGTGTGTGTGTGTGTGTGTGTGTGTGTGTGTGTGTGTGTGTGTGTGTGTGTGTGTGTGTGGCATGTTTTCGTGAAATATCAGGACACAAATGTGTATAATGACATGGGTATGACATAGGTATTACAAAAAGAGGGTGAAATATGAGGACGTTCCCCATGTCCTCACTTTTCAAAATGCTTATAAATCACACAGAACAAGTTTTTTTTCACAGAAAGTGAACTGCACAGTCTCCTGTGAGGGTTAGGTTTAGGGGCAGGGGCAGTGTAAGGGGATAGAAAATACGGTTTGTACGGTATAAAAACCATTACGCCTATGGAATGTCCTCACATTTCACAAAAACAAACGTGTGTGTGTGTGTGTGTGTGTGTGTGTGTGTGTGTGTGTGGCCACCAAATGGCAGCAGGAAGTGTCACTTTCAAAAATACTTTAAATCACTGTCTAGTTTTCACCCGAATTACTTCAAACTTCATCAGTATAATGACAAAACATGGCAGATATAGACATATGAATGGATTCCTGATATTTTAAATACTGTTGCCATGGCAATGTGTCAAAGTTTAATATTCACTCTGTGTGTGAATTTCTCTCTTGATGATGATAATTTAACCCTTTCATATAGGCTATCACAAATAACTATCACTTGAAATAAAAACGTCATGTGATGTGGTTGCCAAGATCACGTATGATGCATATGTCTTTAAATTAATTTTTTACTGATATAAATTTATTAAACATAAATTTCACATGATTTTATAAAAGTGGGTGTTTATAATAAACTTCCATAAAATGTAGACACACATCTTTCTCTTACCTGACACTGATATTAAAGGGGTGGTAAAACACATTCTTTTGAAGGCTTGACTGTGTTTGTGGGGTGCACTGTAACATGTGTTCATGCTTCGTTTTAAAAAAAAATGCCTTATTTTTCATATATTTGACCTTTATTCTACACTGCTCTGTCCCTCCTTGTAAAACGGTCTGATGCTTTCCGGGTTGTATGAAGCCAGTCCCTCAAAAATAAGCGATGGGCTCAGATTGGTTAGCTGGCCCAGTGTGTTGTGATTCGCTAAACGCCTAGTGCACGTATGTCGGAAACGTCACGCCCCTTTCCGGAGGCTGTGCTTTGGTCAGTGTTAGAAACAACGGCGTCAATAAAACCATACCAATCTGAGCCCGAATCAGACCCAGAACATTTGAGTGAAGATGATCGAGCAGAACCTGTTCAGTCCTCAAGAGTAAAGACTGCGGATCTATAATGATCGCTACTGAATGGCACTTTAACTTTTGTATTTTTAGAACGATTATAGCCAAATATCTGTCGCAAGAACTAACCCAAAACAAACACTAAGCACTGGCTTTAACTAGTAAGTTAGCCAAATCACACACAGAACCATGTTTAGCATGCCTGTAGATAAACAATACATAAAAGCTCTAATCAAAGAATCATTTACACTAATGTCAGGTTCGCTGTTGAGATTTTAACGTTAGTGTTTGTAACATTAGGTGTTCGTCGGATAACGTTAAGTATGAATGAGCATTTAACAGACTGGTTTGCAGAACAGCGTTGTCATCTGTTTACTTCCTTGCTACAACCTATTACAGGAAAACACATCGATGAAAAATAAATCAGACTTACAGGTTGTGGCCCGTGAACAGCTTCTGTTTGTAAATCCAGCTTTCAGGACAAGCCGTTGTGCATATCCTGTATTGAACTCGCGAAGTTTGTGGAAGTTTGTGTTGTCCTCCGTGAAATGTGCAGCGCGCGCGTCATGCATCCACGCACCGGCAGTGTTTTTTTCACGCAGCTGACGTTGTGCAAATCTGGCATTGAAATCGCGAAGACGGTGGATGTTTTCCTCTGTTAGATGTGCTGCAGGGAGCCCTGCGCGCGCCTGATTCCCCGCTGACTCAAACACACGTGCATATAACATGTTTTATGTTAAACGCTCTGCAACGCACCCCCGTCCCAAGGAAGGCTGAACAGAGCAAGTACCCCAGACCTGCAATCCGGATGAAAATAACAGCGTTTCCTCGGCATCGCGGCAACAACACTCCAGCCTACTATACCACAACAGCGCCGCGATACAAAATGGCCTCACCCCCCCTTATTTAATATTCTCGGAGGAGGGGTTTATGTAAATATTGAGCCTGTTGATGTCACCAACCCTGGAGGAATGTGTGTAGTCGCCTACTGGCCGTTTGCTGTAGTTCTTAGAAACTGATTTCTTTAAAAGCAAATATCTCCCTTTGCTTTAAACTTTGAACGTTGTAACTTTGCAGATGTTGTTAATGCTCAAGCAGCAACATTACACGTTAGCTAAAGTTAGAATAGTGAAATCGTGGTTTACCACCCCTTTAAAATCATCTTTGCTGTATCTGTGATTTGGCTCCATTTTATTAATTTTGTAATTCATTTTTTTTATTGGACCACCCATATTGAAATAAAAGCACGCTTTATGGTACATAAGATTGGTGCAGAAACGGTAGCTAAGGTAGCTCAAAAAACACATGAAGAGAAGTGTTAGGATTATACAACATCAGCATTCGAACAGTATTCTGAACTCATTACAATTTGACCTTTGACATCATCTGACATGAAATTCATTTAAATTTAATTGATCTCATAAATGTGGCTGTTGTGGTTCGTGGTCATAGCAGCACCAACTGCTGCAGTTAATGTGGTGAATTCAGATGACTTTGACATAGTCCTTTTATGTTTTCCCATTTTAAATGCCTATTGCCTGCCGTGCACAGTTAAGCTGATGCCACCGGCTTGGGCCCGTCATTGCTGCTCGCAGCTTTAATCTTATATCTGTTATTTAACAGTTGAGATCATTCTTTAATGCTGATCTAACAGCAGAAGACACAAGCCGTGGGTTAAATCCCAGTTGCGCAGATGGGGTGCGTTGTAACACTGCGTTACAATGAGCCCCTATTAGAAATATGCCATTATATTCTATACTTTTATGAATTCTTTTGAGAAACCATGAGAATAGGGTGAATAATTACAGAGGCAATTTTCAGAAATTATTAATAATGTTTTGAACTATGCTGTTTAGCTGTATTTAGCGATGTGTTTGTTGTCAAACTCAAAAATGTGTATATTTTTTATGATTAAAAAATGCTATTATTTTATTTTAAAAACTTAATAATTGTATTTTGTTGACAAAATATTTTAGTTTGTCTTGGATATTTTTTCGGTTATATTACATGATTATATGTTACATTGTGCCCCACCACATGTTACCACATGTACTCCACCTATTGGGCATGTTGTCACATTTCACTTCCATTCTTTCGGGGTAAATCAAGAAAAAAGTATACACTAGGGATGGGTCGCGATTTTCGAATATTCGATTAGTTATTTAATTATAGAATATCGAATAGTATGTGCGATTATCGTCCAAAAAAATCCCCATGTTGTCGGTGCTGATGTGGTGCTGACGCGTTCATGTAACCAGAGGCGCTGCCAATAACGCACCTAAAGCTGCCAGTAACGCTCCTAAAGCTGCCAGTCCGCTCTCAGGGTGTTTTATACTGGACACGTTTGCTGCGGTCCGAGTCTGATTCTTCCCTCCGCCTCCGCAGTGTTGGTCTGGTTTCACACTCAACTTGAACCCTGGTGCGTTTGCGTTCATCTTACGTCATCACAAACGTGCACTGGCGTGATAGAAAACAGAACGGGGTCAATATATTGGGCTTTTTTCAATTAATTTGGTGCTATTATGTGCAGCTGAGTAAACGACACTTGGGTTTACCGTATGTGTGTCGCTTGAAGGCGGCTTTGCTGCTTGCAAACAGACTCTTTTGAGGAGACGGTGAATTGCCATTCATTTGCTGCCCTGATTGCACTCTATGGCGAATACACTGCAGGCTTGCTCTCACGATCGTATCTCAGCTAAATCATCAACACTATCATCTCTTACGTGTATGTTATTGAACTAATGACATTGTAATCGGCTAAAACGCATGCGCTGGTTACTTTCTTCCACAACAAGTGCGCACGTACCCGAGTGTTGTTTGCACATTCACGTGAATCACGGCTCAGCTCCGAGAGCAACCGAACTCCGGTTGTGTGTTCTCGGGTTCGGTACCTCAGTGCACACCAAGCTCTGTAGGTAAGCTTTCACATTAGCAATTTTTCATGCTAACCGTGCCCCATTCCGAACTAAAATGCCAGAGTAAAAACACCCTGAGACAACAGAAGAATAACGTCTCTCGCGCACGCTGTAGACTTGTGGCATTTATAAGGTAACTTGGGGCGATGTCACATTACAGTCATATGTTTCAGCATGTTACAATAATATGGCTTGAGTTGATATAGCCTATTCCCTAATGAATTAAACAGTTTGTTATCCTACAGATTGAGAGTGTGAATGGTCTCTCTCTCTGTTTATGTGTGTAGCCTATACATGCGTGCATGCGGGGGAGGAGTTGCGATTTTCGAATAAAAATCGAATAATTCCCAGCGATCTTCGAATATCATTTTTGCTTGAAATGCCATCCCTAGTATACACTGTATTAATGAAACAAAACCACATAATTGTACTAGATGTGTGCAATTAATGTGGGAAAAAATAAATACTCTGAACCTCAAGTGGATTTACACAAACAGAGAAAGTCAAAAAGCGTTAGGTTGTGCCCCTCTCTCCCCTATAGTCTCTACTTAACTAAATGTAAACTAAATCGGATATAAATAATTAAATTTACTTGTGTATGTTCTGTCGCGAAAACAGGAAAACCCAAAGGAAAGAGCCACTGAAGTCAACCCCGCTACCTGACAGACCGTGGCAGCCCGTGGCAATAGACATATGCGAGAACAAGGGCCAGATGTATCTGATTGTTTCTGATTTTTACTCGCGCTTTATAGAGATCCTTCATCTGCCAAAGACAATGATAGTGCAGGTGATTTAATAGACTGCAAGCTACATATGCGAGATTCAGAATACCGGACCAGATTATGAGTGATAACGGTCCGCAGTTTACTAGTGAGGAATGGACGTCATTTAAGGAAAAATACGACTTTGAACATGTCACATCGAGCCCGCACAACCCACAAGCAAACGGGCATGCCGAGCGCGCGGTCCAAGTAGCCAAACGCATCCTCAGACAGGACGACCAGCTCCTCGCTTTGATGTGATACCGCGCAACACCACATTCATCTACAGGGGCAAGCCCTGCTGAACTGTTGATGGGCAGGAAAATTCGTACGACGCTGCCTACGTTGAAGAAAAACCTGCAGCCAAAGTGGCCTAATAGACTGTTGGTGAGAGAAAGAGACGCTTTGGCTAAAACACAACAAGCCTTCTACTTTAATTGGAGACATGGGGTGCGTGACTCACCTGAGTTGAAGCCAGGTGACGCGGTGCAAATGAAACTGGACGGGGAAAAGTCGTGGAAAGGTCCAGTGCGGGTCAGAGCGCAGGAGAGTGCTCCGCGTTCATTCGCGGTGCAGGCTCCGTAGGGGGAAGGAGAGATGAGGCGTAACCGCAGACATTTACAGAAAGTGCCTGCGGAATGTTTAAATGCTGATAACAATTGTGAAACAACAGCGAGGAGTCCGCAGAAGCTTGAAAAACTGCACATCAGCAACACGGATAAGCCAGTGTCGCAGACACCGGGTGAAACGCAAAGAGTGACGTTGACCAGGTCCGGCAGAGTAATAAAACCAACTGTTAAACTGAATTTATAGTTAAGAGTAAATTGAAAATCTGTTCTCATAAATGCTGCATGTCCAAGACTAGTCTTGCACAGATAATTTTTTATTTCCATTTAATTTATTTGAATGGAATCCTCAAACAATGATTGATACAATTATTCAGAATCAGAATTAAAAAAAAATATAAATATATTTATATTTAATCTGTGACTGATAATCTGGTTTATTTTCAATTCAATTCAAATTGATTTGTATAGCGCTTTTCACAATACACATTGTTTCAAAGCAACTTTACAGAAAGTGCATTTCATAAATGTACATTGAAAAATGTTAGAAAGAGAATGTTAAAGAAAAATGTTAGAATAAGTTAATCAATCATGTATTAATTTAGGCCATAACAACGCTGGCGTTGAGTCGTCTCTTCACAGGCGTCGAGTCGTCTCATCACAGGTGTTGGGGCATCTGAAGTCTCCATGAGAGGCTGGATACAAACTGGAGCTGACGAACTAGTTACCTCAGGAATAGTGTCCCGAGATAACAACAGAAAAGCAGATGGGAAATAATTAGCATAGCTGCTGTTCAGAATATTAATGCTTTTGATCCGATTTAACTGTAGTATAAAAGGTAATTATAATGTGAATGCTTGGCTAAAGAGATGCGTCTTTAATCTAGTTTTAAACTGGGACAGCGAGTCTGAACCTCGAACAATATCAGGAAGACTATTCCAGAGTTTAGGAGCTAAATGTGAAAATTCCCTCCCTCCTTTAGTGGACTTAGATATCCTAGGAATGACCAGAAGCCCCGAGTTTAGTGATCTTGAAGAGCGCGATGGATTGTAAGGCGATAGAAGATCCGTTAAATACACTGGAGCTAAACCATTTAGGGCTTTATAGGTCAGTAGCAATACTTTGTAATTGATACGGAACTTAATAGGTAACCAGTGTAGAGATGATAAAATTGGTGTTATATGATCATATTTTCTTGACCTAGTAAGAACTCTAGCAGCTCCGTTTTGGACTAACTGTAGCTTGTTTATTGATGATGCAGGACAACCAGCTAATAAAGCATTACAGTAATCTAGTCTCGAGGTCATGAATGCATGAACTAACTTTTCTGCATCAGAAATAGATAGCATGTTACGTAGCTTAGCAATGTTTCTAAGGTGGAAAAAGGCCGTTCTTGTAACATATGAAATATGATTTTCGAAAGACAAGTTGCGGTCTAATATAACACCCAGGTCTTTTACTGTAGTGGATAAATTGACAGGACATCCTTCCAAGTTAAAGTTGTATTGTGAGAGGTTTTGTGGGCAGTTTTTTGGACCAATAAGTAATACCTCCGTTTTATCTGGATTTAATAGCAGAAAATTACACGTCATCCAGTATTTAATATCTTCAACACACGCTGTCAGTTTAGATAATTTAGCGTTTTCATCTGGTCGTGATGAAATATATAATTGAGTGTCATCAGCATAACAGTGGAAATTAATTCCATGTTTTCTTATAATATTACCAAGTGGCAGCATATATATTGAGAATAGCAGAGGGTCTAACACGGATCATTGCTTCACCCCATAGTCTACTGACGTTATCTTTGATTTTTTTTCCCATTTAGACAGACAAAATGGTAGCGGTCTGATAAGTACGATCTAAACCAGTTTAATGCCTGTCCCTGAACACCAGTTCATTTTGTGATCTATAGTATCGAACGCAGCACTAAGATCGAGTAGAACTAGTATTGAGATACAGCCTTGGTCAGAAGCTAGAAGTAAATCATTTGTGATTTTAACGAGCGCGGTTTCTGTGCTATGATGCGGCCTGAATCCTGATTGAAATTTTTCATAGATATCATTTTCTTGCAAGAAAGAGCACAATTGAGCGGACACAACTTTTTCTAGTATTTTAGACATGAATGGAAGATTTGAAATTGGTCTGTAATTTGCTAGCTTATGATGATCTAATTGTGGCTTCTTAATGAGAGGTTTTATGACTGCCAACTTGAATATTCTTGGAACATGACCTAAAGATAAAAGACGAGTTAATTATATTAGTTAATAATAATGATAATGAGTTAATAATATTTAGAAGAGGCTCTTCCACTACAGGTAACAACTCTTTCAATAGTTTGGTGGGTATTGGATCTAATAAACATGTTGTTGGTTTAGATGCAATGATAAGTTTATTTAGCTCTTCCTGTCCTATAGTTGTAAAGCGGTGTAGTTCTTGAGGGGCGATAATTGCGGTTGAATCATAAGACATCATTAAAGATTGTACATTTACAATTTTGTTTCTGATGCTTTATATTTTCTCAGTGAAGAAATTCATAATCATTACTACTAAACTGTAACGGAATATTTTGCTCAGGCGATGCTTGTTTATTTGTTAGTCTAGCCACAGTGTTAAATAAAAACCTTGTATTATTTTGGTTATTTTCTATTAGTTTGCGGAGATGCTCAGCCCTAGCTGCTTTTAGGGCCTTTTTATAACGTGACATACTATCTTTCCACGCGATTCTAAAGACCTCTAAATTAGTTTGTTTCCATTTACGCTCTAAGTTACGAGTTTCTCTCTTGATAACATGTGTAGCACTGTTGTACCATGGTGCTTTAGTTTTCTCTCTAACCTTTTTTAATCTAATTGGTGCAACAATTTCTAATGTACCAGAGAAAATGGTGCTCATACTGCTAGTCCTTTCCTCTAGTTCATTTGTTTGTTTGGGTTCACTTAGCAGCTGAGATAGATCAGGTAAGGTATTTGAGAATCTATCTATAGTGGTTGGAAGGATTGTTCTGCCTGGCCGATAACGTGGCCCAACATGACAGATTTCAGCAGTACGCAGTATGCAAGTTACCATGTAATGGTCAGTGACAACATCACTTTGCGGTATAATATCTAAATCGGATGGGTTGGTTCCATGTGATATAATTAAATCTAGTGTGTGATTAAGACGATGAGTGGGACCAGTGAAGTTTTGCTTGACCCCTAAGGAATTTAATAGATCTGTAAACGCAGCCCCTAACGCATCATTTGTGTTATCTACGTGTATGTTAAAATCTCCAACGATTAATGCTTTATCGACGTTGACCAATAGATCTGAGAGAAAGTCTGCAAACTCTGTTAGGAAATCAGCATAGAGCCCTGGAGGTCTATATACAGTAGCCAAGGCTAGAGATAATACGGATTTCTTTCTTACATCTAAGAGCGTAACATTTAGCACTAGTACTTCAAACGAATTAAACCTGTGACCTGTTTTCTGGGTAACATTAAGAATATCTCTATAGATTGTTGCAACGCCGCCACGACCAATCAGACGGGGCTCATGCTTATAACAGTATCCTGGTGGAGTAGACTCATTAAGACCGAAATAATCATTTGGCTTAAGCCAGGTTTCAGTAAGGCAAAGTACATCGAAACTATTATCTGTGACCATTTCATTTACAATAACCACCTTAGGTGTGAGCGATCTAATGTTTAGAAGACCTAGTTTTAGAAATTGTTTTTGTTCACTAATATTGAGATTTTCTGGTTTAATCACAATTAGATTTTTCCTAGATCCTACAGTAGATTTAATGTTTGACCTCACTAAACGAAGAATAGACACAGTTTCTATATAATGTTCTACATTGGTACTTATGTCAATTAAGTTAGGACAGCAAAGACTGTGATTTGGACTTTGACTTACTAGTCATATTGTGTTCAACGCCCTGGAGATGTTGTCCGACAGAAGAGCCGCTCCGATTCTGCTGGGGTGAAGGCCATCAGGACGGAAGAGCCTAGGCCGCTCCCAGAACAGATTCCAATTATTATTTACAAAGAGCAGCTTCTGTTCATTACACCATGACATTAACCATTCATTTAGAGCAAATAATCTACTGAACTTTTCATGTCCTAGTCGGTACGTGGGAAGCGGTCCAGACACAATGATCGTTGCTTCAGGCGATGTTCTGCGCACCGTCTTGACCAGACTCCTGTAGTCCTTCTTCAGAACCTCCGTCTGCCGCAGCCTGGTGTCGTTCGTTCCCGCGTGCAGCACGACAGCTCCGATGCGCTCGTCACCGTTCAGGATCTCGGGAACCTGCGCAGCGACATCGAGAACACGAGCACCAGGAAAGCAGTGAGTGATAACCTTGCCTTTACCTGAGGTAGCGTGGACCTGCCGGACGATGGAAGTACCGATGACCACAGCGTCGCGTTCCGTGTCGCGAAGAGGGGAGAAGCGGTTCCGGGTGGAGATCTCGAAGACCGGGAGGGGCGGAGAGGTCCTAGCTCTGGTCCTGGCTCGCGTCTTCCGCTGTGGAAACACCCAGGGTCCATGGTGCTGTGTCGGTGCCGGAGTGAACGAAACCAGGGATGATGATTACGTCCTGGGTGTTTGGGTCCTGTGCAGAGAAACACGCGGAGTAGACGAGGTCGAAGTCAAAAGGTTACTATCCACTGACTTGAGAGCATCGGCGCGCGATGTTTCAAGCGCTGTTCGTCGCTCTCTCAGCACGGCTTGTCTGTCTAGTAGGTCGCAAATCTGCTTCTCCAACGACTCCAACTCCAACTGCACCGAATGCAGCTCGAACGTGTCCTCACCTGCACTCAAAGGTAACATTAGACACACATCCGAGTTATTCGCCATTGTAACAGATGTGCTACGATGGCGAATTGTAGGTTTCAGTGGTTACCGGGTATAAACAAGTTACCACGCGTGCAATGCTAGCGGGCTACGGCTAGTAGCGGAAGTTCGGATATAAGTAGCGAACTTATACTGAGCTTTGATACTGGGTGTATCAAAGCAATCCGATTGTTTTTTATAGAGAATCGTATCGGAGATATGTTCACACGCTGTAAATAATAGAGAGTATTCGTTTGTAAGCGAGTGTTAAGCAGAAAATCAAGGATTATGAATCAATTTGACGGAGCTCCAACCACACACAACGCGCTCACAACCTGCGCATGCGCATATTTTGTTTTGAAAAAGTTAATTTGCACACACACACACCGTTCCAAACCCGTAAGACTCATCCTCGCAACACAAATTAAGATCTTTTTGATAGATCTTTTTGATCCTTGCGATTTCTGTCCCTCCATTGACAGCTACGCAACTACCACTTTGACACTTCAAAAAGTTCATAAAGAGATCGTCAAACTAATCCATATAAATTGAGCAGTTTAGTCCAAGAGACTTGATCGCTTTATATGATGAACAGATTGAATTTAGGCCTTTATTCACATATAAGCATTCATCAACACACACATCAGTTTTGGTAAACGGTAGCTCAAGCATGTTCGCTTGACGTGCGTGAACTAATGAGGTTCATTCTCATGTTATGCAGCACGTTTGAGCTTCCGCAAGAACTAATGAGGTTTGTTCTATCAAGCAGGTTCGGTTTAGCTTTTGTTTGTTTGCTGTTCAATGTTTATGTTAATAAAAGCCTAAATTAAATCTCTTCATCATATAAAGCGATTGGGTCTCTTTAGGACATTTGGATTAAACCTCTTGATTCATATGGATTAGTTTTATGATCTCTTTATTAACTTTTTGAAGAGTCAAAGTGGTAGTTGCGTAGCGGTCAGTGGTAGGACAGAAATCTCTCAGATTTTATCAAAAAGATCTTCATTTGTGTTCTGAAAATGAATGAATCTTATGAGTTTGGAGCGACATGAGGTTGAGTAAATAATGACAAATTTTTCATTTTTGGGTGAACTATGCCTTCAAATCTGTATTAATCTTACATTGCAAAGTAAAAACTTACAAGGGATTCAATTAATCACAATCATTTGTAACAATTAATTATTTAATGAACAAAGCACACAAAAAAATGTATGACAGCCCAAAAACTGACAAAACTGACAATTAATAAATTGTTATTGCAATAATTTTTTCAGACAATTAATCGTCAGCCAAATTTCATAATCATGACAGGCCTAATGTATATTCACATTGCTAGGTCTTTTGGTTTTTTGGTTCAGACTACTGCTACCTTCTGGTATGGAGGCACAGAGCAGAGTGTACGTGCTAGTTAGCCATTGGCTGAAAAAATTGTAAAATTAGGATAAGAAAGGTCTGAGCCGGGAAATAAAGTTTACTTTTTTTCTTTTTTTAAACGAGCGATCTCTCTCTCTCAGCCTTTAGAAGCAAAGCGGGCAGATTTAATGCAAATGCACGGTAATCATGTACTCATATTTAAATAATATATTTCAAATCAGCAACACAATCTCTGGTGAACTGTTACATAAATGTTTTCTATGATGCTCAAATTGCGTAAAAAAGCTAATTTCAGTCTCAAGCACGTCATGTTTCTATGGCAACCTGAGCTTCCGCAGTGACTAATGACTTTAAAAATAATATGAATGAACCGTCTTGTTTAATCTTAAAGTTTTGGTGGTCAGACTCTGCTCACAGAGTTTATAGCAAATAAATAATGCTAACATCAGCAGACAAGCAATCGTTATTAGTTAAAGGGGTGATGAATTGAGAAATCAACTTTCCCTTGAGCTTTTGATATATAAAAGGTCATGGTAATATAAGAATATCCTGTAAATTTCAGAGCTGAAAACTTCCTTGTTAGTCAAAGAAAATCTTTTATTGACACCAGGCCCAGCAAACGATCGATTTCAGAATGTGCCCGACTATGACGTGAGAGTGTAGTGAAGCACCGCCTCAACAGAAGAAGAACAACGCCTGATTCTGTAGCCCCGCCCACCGACTCGTGCCACTAACATGACAGCTAAGAGCAGCATAGAGCTAAACAGCATCGAATTTCTAAGCAGTAAACATACAACATAAGCTTTTCGGATTCTGATTTTTAAGCATTCAGATTCCAATATTATGAATGCATGGATGAACTTTATTTTTAATGAATATCCAGCTCACGTGGGGAAGACATTGCATTTATGTTCATTTAACCACAGAGTCGTTTGTAAACAAGAGATTGGATTTGCAAACAGGATGAGATTACATGAACGAATGAAGCAACACTAATGTGAGTTAAAAAAAAAAAAAATTATATGTGATAGTACTGCATTGTTACAGATAGTTTGATATCTATGGATTATGTTTAACTAACTGAACATACCTTAGCATAGGGCTGGGCGATATGGCCCAAAAAAATTATCACAATATAATTTTCCTTATCAGTCGATATCGATAATTAGCACGATAAATGTCAAATCTTTATTTCTTTAAAGTTTAAAGGCATATTTTTGCTCCTGAGTGAAAGATGTAGAAAACAGACAGTTAACTGTGGTTTTAAACTATCCTTTATTGTCAAAACATGACAAACACTTCCCAAACAAGTGAACAATTGATCAAAACTGAGGTAGATTTATTTATTACTAATATAATCAATATTAATAGAGTAGAATATTATTAATATAAATAGAATATATAAAATAAATATCTATAGTAAAATCTAGAACTGTAATGATATAACATTTGGCTCTGCTGACTGCAAATGCAAAGTTAAAGTGCTTTAAAGATAATGTTTGTCAATAAACAAAAATAAAAAAAATATATATTTCTGGTCAGCATGCCAAACCTTATAAATAAATGACATAGACAATATCAATATATATATATATATATATATATATATATATATATATATATATATATATATATATATATATATATATATATATATATATATATATATATATATATATATATATATATATATATATATATATATATATATATATATATATATATATATATATATATATATATATATATATATATATATACTTAATTAAAATAATTGTGTAAGTAGTAAAACAATAAAAACCAAACGGGCAAAAATGCGTTTTAAATTTATAAACATTTTGAGTCCCCTCTCTCTTGCCTTACAGTGGATTGGTCCACCGCGCACCTCACCGACACAAATGTAGTTGTGGAACTCCAGTAAGGGCTGTGAAGTCCTTAAAAGATAAATAAAATAAATTAATCCAATGTTTAAAGTGAATAAAATTTTCACTTTAAACATTGGATTCATTTATTTTATTTATCTTTTAATACAGGCGATGCTGATTTATTAATAAAGACAAATTATGATACCGATGTATTTTTTCCATAAAAAAATCACTTTTAGTGATTATAGTTTGGTAACGAACTAACAAGGCGATAAGCCTCTGCGTGAGTTGATATTAGGCTAATGTAGAGTTAGCGCTGTGTGGGACTCAATGCTATATGGAAGAAATTAGAGCCCGACCGATATATCGGCGGGCCGATATTATCGGCCGATATTAGGCTTTTTCGGCATTTATGATGGCCGATAAATGAATATTTAAAAAAAAAAAAAAACGGACGAAACACCGCTCAAACGGCGTTTCATAGTTTGTCCACCAGAGGGCACTCTACAACGTGCCGGCTGGCAACACCACCAGCTGATCCAGCCGAGTCATGCTGAGCTTCAGCGCTGTGAGGTGCATGTAAGTTGGCAACGAGACATGCATTGCTTGAATTGAATAACAATTAAAAGAACATCCCCATCAGATCTCTTAACTCAAATAACATGACACCATTTGTAACTGCCAAGTCCAGTTTTGCTGTTACATTTTTTGCCAAGAGAGCTGGTAATTACGCTAGGTTACAGTTGACTGACTTAAGTTTAACTCGGACAATATGACTGAATAAGATGTATTTCTTTAATAGTCTGACAGTTTGACAGCATGAGACGTATCATCTCTCCCCTGCCCGTTATTTTGAAAAAGTATACATATTTCTAAATTATAACTTATCATAGACGCTAACCACAAAGCTAGCTAATGCCATCAGTGGGAGACCGCTAACATTAATGCGCCTTGGAAATCACAACAAACTTATTCTGCCTAAATAAAGTAATGATTACTGTATTTATAACTAGTATATTTGTAGTTCCAGTCCCTGCATTGTAAATCGTAAGTTAGGCTTGTGAAGAGTGAACGAAAGTGCGTGACTTCGTTCAGACGCAGCATTAACAAGTCAAATAATGGATTTACTGTATCATCAGTAGTAGATTTTAGAAGGCAGGCAGCAAATGATGATTGAAAATAGTTTTGTTGTAGCTTGATGGATAGAATTAAAGCAGCACTAGGTAACTTTTCAACCTTCATAATATATTTTCAAGACTCTTGTGATGATACATCGACTTACAATAGGTTGAATGACACGTCTGCCATAGCCTGACGGGGTCTGTATCGTTTTTAATCGTACTTTTAAACTTCGGGTTTCGGGTAGTAACCCGAGGAAAAAAAAGAACTACAAAATTCGACTGCTTTACGGCATATACGTCACTTTCACCACCACCCCCACTTCCTTAAATTCGGACGTGCAACTAAACAACTATCGTTTGTTTGCCGGATGTTATAGTCATGGCCGAAGCAGCACAGAAAAATAAGAAAGCAAAGGTTTTGTCGGAGGAAAGCAAAACGAGGAAACGAGAAAGTGATCGGATTAAAGGCAGGACGAGGATCAACATTGGGCCAGCGTTTGCTCGTTGACGTGAGCTGAAGGAGGAGGGGCTACATTCTTGCAAGTAAATACATAAGACGTACAAAATCATATTTTAGGATACCTAACATGTCTGTGATATTTGTTTATTTGTCTTGCCTCAAGCTATAATGCAAATCGATTTTTCAAATTTGCAGATTCATCTATGGTAGCTTGATATTATAATATTGAAGATATATGGTTATTACCTACCACTCAAACATTGAATTGAAGTATCATAGATTCTGTAAAACGGTAACATTATAGACTAGGCTACTATAATGACGCTGGCTTGTAAACGTGAGCATCGCGATCATTTGGCGTTTGAAAAAAAAATAAAACCCATGAAATTGTATTCATATGACATGCTGAAACATATGCCACTGTACCTGGGATGAAGACATTTCACACGCGACGCAAGCAGAACACCTGCATGTGAACTCCTGCAGTGTTCAGGGCTATCATAGTTGTCATGTCAATAAATGCACGTGCGATGCATCCACTGATGTAGAATGACAGTTTACGACAATAGTAGAGGACAATACTGTTTCCCAACTGTAGGGGGACCCCGAGAGCAAAACCTACCTAGTGCTGCTTTAAAAGAGTGCATGTAAAGGGATACGCAAGTTGACATTGTAATTATAAGGTGGCTCATTTATACTGTATATAGTTTATATTTTGCTGTTGTTGTTATTTATCAGAACTTCTAGAACTTAACTGAATATTTTTTTTCCAGTCTTGCTCAAAGTTATATTTATAAAGCTTACCACATCTATTAATACTGGTAACTTAGATTTTTTGTTTTTGTTATTGTGTTTTCGTCCAAACGACTTTAAGTTTGATATCTTAAGTTTGTATTTTTATACATTTTATTTATCAGAACTTTAATATATTTTTATGTTCCTCTGTTCTGTTGTGACAATAAAACAAACAAGTTTATTTTTAAACTGCATTATCATATTATTTTAGAGAGGCTGAGGGATCATGAATAACTACAAATAACAAGTGAATAAGGGAAATCTGTTTAAGTGTTTTTTACGCGTTTCTGTTATTTTATTTATTTATTTTTAAAGCAGCACTAGGTAACTTTTCAACCTTCATAATATATTTTCAAGACTCTTGTGGTGATACATCAACTTACAATAGGTTGAATGACACGTCTGCCATAGCCTGACGGGGTCTGTATTGTTTTTAATCATACTTTTAAACTTCGGGTTTCGGGTAGTAACCCGAGAAAAAAAAGAACTACAAAATTCGACTGCTTTACGGCATATACGTCACTTCCACCACCACCCCCACTTCCTTAAATTCGGACGTGCGAGCCCAACTATCATTTGTTTGCCGAATGTTAGTCATGGCTGAAGCAGCACAGAAAAATAAGAAAGCAAAGGTTTTGTCGGAGGAAAGCAAAAAGAGGAAACGAGAAAGTGATCGGATTAAAGGCAGGACGAGGATCAACATTGGGCCGGCGTTTGCTCGTTGGCGTGAGCTGAAGGAGGTGGGGCTACGTTCTTGCAAGTAAATACATAAGACGTACAAAATCATATTTTAGGATACCTAACATGTCTGTGATATTTGTTTATTTGTCTTGCCTCAAGCTATAATGCAAATTGCAGATTCATCTATGGTAGCTTGATATTATAATATTGACGATATATGGTTATTACCTACCACTCAAACATTGAATTGAAGTATCATAGATTCTGTAAAACGGGAACCAATAGACTAGGCTACTATAATGACGCTGGCTTGTAAACGTGAGCATCGCGATCATTTGGCGTTTGAAAAAAAATAAAACCCATGAAATTATATTCATAGGACATGCTGAAACATATGCCACTGTACCTGGGATGAAGATATTTCACACACGACGCAAGCAGAACACCTGCATGTGAACTCCTGCAGTGTTCAGGGCTATCATGGTTGTCATGTCAATAAATGCACGTGCGATGCATCCCCTGATATAGAATGACAGTTTACGACAGTATAGAGGACAATATTGTTTCCCAACTCTAGGGGGACCCGAGAGCAAAACCTACCTAGTGCTGCTTTAATATATATCGGCTGATATATCGGAATGTCGGATTTTTAAGTGACCAAATATTTGTATCGGTATCGGCCTTAAAAATCCTTTATCGGTCGGGCTCTAGAAGAAATTCAAAGAAGCAAGATAATTGAATAATTATATTACCGTGTGGTGAACCTAAGCAGTACACGTCGCTCTGTTTTATGTCGGATTTCAAATAGCCAAAATATCTCCAAACCACTGAAGTTTAGTGACCTTTCTTGTCAACGATATCCGTGTCCTCCGAGCTGGTCGTGAGCGCTGAATTTTCTTCACTATTGCTCATTGTTCTTGCTCCACTCCAATCCTCCAAGCCCACTCCAATCCAATGTCGTCCACTGTGACTGTCAACAACGCCGCATGCGGCACCCTCAAAACCAGGTCAGAAAATAGCCTATTTCTTATTCATTATGATGTTTTTGAATGTAGAAACCACGCGAACGCAATAAGTTGACCTCAGACAACAGTATACATTTTTTTAAAAAGCCAGTTCATGACCCCTTTAAAAAAGGCAAACAGTCAAAGACAAGTTATTATGCAAGTTAACTCAAGTCGAAATGCAAATCTGCAAAGTCGCATTTGTCATCCGTCACCGTGACATAAAGTGGACTTTTACAGCTGAAATGATGAGTGAATTAAGCATGCTTGGAATAACAAGAGAGGAATAATCTCATGCCGTTCCACACCCGTAAAACCTCAGTTCATCTTCGGAACACCAATTAAGATATTTTTGTTGAAATCCGAAGGCTCAGTAAGGCATGCATAGGCAGTAATGAAATTTATACTCTTGAGATCCATTAATGTACTAAAAACATATTTAAATCAGTCCATGTGAGTACAGTGGTTCAATATTAAAACCGCGTTTCCACCGCAGGAATTTTCCCCAGGAACTAGGAACTTTGGGGTGGTACTCGGTGTGTTTCGACCACAGAAATCAGGGTCTAAATGAAGTTCCGGGTAAATATTTCCCCCTCCAAACGGCCTTGCTCGCGAGGTAGTACTTTTTCAAAGTTCCGGAACTTTCGGGGGTGGGAGTGGGACTTGGGCGCTGAACATGCTGATCGGTTGAGCTCACGCAGCATTTTATTTAAACCGCCATTTTTAAAAGTCTTGCGAGGTTCGTTCTGCTTTCAGTAAATATCAGTCCTGCTCTTTCTGTCCGATGGCACGTGTTGTCTCAGCCATCTCACAGTCAATGTCCGATAATATTACCAATGTCTGATAATAACATACGTTGTCTTATTTTAAATCTAGCTTTACGAGCTTTCAGAATACGCTTTAGTATCAGTGCTCGTCTCTTTTCCGCCGTTTTGTTAATTACATATTTAGTAAACCAATTAGGGCTGCAGCTATCGATTCTTTTTTGTAATCGATTAATCTAGCACTTAATCGATCGATTAATCGGATGCTTTTTGTGTGTTTTTAAACAGCCAAAACAAATAATGCATAACGAAAATGAGGAGGAAAAGCAATTTAATTTATTAATATGCACAACAGGTTTCATGCTGTAATCTAGCCCTGACATCAAAGTAAATATCTGTTTTATGTAGATTTCTACACCTGCAGCATTTACCATTAGGCTACTAACAAATAATATATCATTTCTGGGGTGAGCCTATTTGCTATTGTAACACCAGTTGCTTCATTGCAGTTTGGTACGGCAGAAATACATAACATTCATTTTCCATAGAACGCTGCATTTGGCTTGCATCACTTGCATTGCGGTGCATTTTAGGTGAAGCATCCGTTCGAAAAATCGCGTCACAACATCACGTCCATGTGTATACAGTGAATGCATGCTGAAATTGTTGCGTGGCTACATAAAAGTTTAAGCATATGTGATGCATTGCGGCGATTGGTCTGACTGGCGCGTGAGAGAGACGAGGGTACATGCATGCGCGCATGTGTGTGTGTGTGTGTGTGAAGGGGTTCTTTTTTTTAGCCTATACTCTCTTGCAATTGACCGTGGCTACGTTTACTACTTAAAAATATCAAAGCTAAACATCATATCTAGTCAAACCACATCACGACATCGCTACAAATACAGTATGGGATTAAAATCAGCGAACATCAATTTATAGGCTTAGGCTACGTTACCATTGAAGTCGTACTGCTGTGGAATGCGAGGTCTACTTTGCAGTAGACACATTGCACCTTGTTTCTTTTTTAAGAATGTAAGGATCCCAAATTTTAGACATTCTCTGCCATTTATGGACATCTTTACTCTCTGCCATCGCGCCAACTAAATTCAAAATGTATCACGTGCTTCCTGAACATTGAACAACTGTCCGTGTGAATCAGATCCCTGTGCATATAGTGCGCGTCATAGGAATTTAACGAGGCTTCGAGGCAGAATTTTTGTAATCGAGTTTCAGCCCTAAAACCAATACATAACTAGCAAAAGCAGCGCTGCTTCCATCTCCATACATTTACATTTACATTTATGCATTTGGCAGACGCTTTTATCCAAAGCGACTTACATTGCATTCAAGGTTAACATTTTACATTTTGTCAGTTCATGCTTTCCCTGGGAATCGAACCCATGACCTTGGCGTTGCTAGCGCCATGCTCTACAGTTTGAGCTACAGGAAAGCTATTGTTATACTTGTTATTGTTGCAGACAGTAAATTATTATTGTCCGTCGCTGACTGGGAGGAGCAGCCGCGCGCAGTCTCACGTCTCTGGACTAATTTGCCTAATCTTCAAGGTACTTTAGGCCGCAGTGGAAACAGTAGCAGGTCTGGGGGAAAAAAAGTTCCTGGTACAAATTGTTCTGGGTAATTTCGGTGGAAACGGGGCTTAATATTATCAAGCGACGAGAATATTTTTTGTGCACCAAAAAAAACTAAATAACGACTTGTATAGTGATAACCGATTTCAAAACACTGCTTCATGAAGCTTTGGAGCATATCGAATCAGCGAGTCGATTCAGCAGTTCGGATCGCCAAAGTCACGTGATTTCAGCAGTTTGGCGGTTTGACACGTGATCCAAATCATGATTGGACACTGATTCAAATCAAATAATAGACAGGTCCAGGTCGGTTCCGGGTACTACATTTTTTGGCATTTCTCGGATCTGCACGGGTCTGGGTCCAGCTTTTGAAATAATAGACAGGTCCGGGTCGGTTCCGTGGGTTTGGACCTGTGTAGACCTCTAGTTCAAACAACTTTTTGCCCCAGTTGCAGGCGACGTCAAGTGACACCACTGTTGAATTTCGACACTGCTAGTTTCTTGATGTTGATTTGGTGTGTCGGGGCCATTGAGCTACTGACTAGGGCTGGGCAATATGGCCAAAAAATCATATCTCTGTGTTTTTTGGTTGAATGGCGATACACAGTATATATCCCGGTATTTTCTGTGTTTTTCTATTTGGATTAAAAAAAATCTGTATTTTAATTATTTTATTTCACATTCTGCCCAATGATGTCCTAAAAACAATGTTGATATGGAAGGCTATAAACAAATACAGTGAATGTAATGTAGGCTATTCAATATATTATGTGCAAAAAGGGGGGTTTACAATCTAAAAACAAAATTAATAATTCGCTAAACTAAAAATGAAAATAAAAACAAAAGCATATTAGCCTATATTTGATTTCCGTTATAATGGTCACTTTCATAAAAAATATACTTGTACATATTGCACATTTATTGTCCAACAACAAATATTTTAGAAGTATGTATACTTTAATCAGAATTATTGTGTTCCTATTCTATTGTGCTCCGTCTGTTTGGCGCGAATGCGTGTGGCGGCGCTCGTTCACGGAAGCCTGAATTTTAGCGGAGATTCACTTGCAGAAGGCTCATCCTCTCCTGACAGCAAAATAGACATATTTGCATGACTTTCTAACTTTCACAGATGGAGAATATACCTGCGAAATGTAAGTTATCCACTGAGGAAAGCACCACATTTCAAACGCATTAAGCCAGTCCAGAGTTTGCAGGTCTGTATTAGAGAATATGATTAAAGTACTATTACTGTATTGAAGTAATAGTTATCCTGAAAACAAAAAATTCTGTCATGTTGTTTCAAATCTGAATTACTTTTTTTCCCACTCAATCACTGAAGGAGATGTTTTGCAGAAATGAGAAGCTATGCCATTGATGGTTGATCTTTGACTTGCTGAACCAAGTTTGAATATGCACAAGTACTGATATTTAAGAGCTGTTACAGAGGGCACAATTTTGAGTAAATAACAGTGAATATTGGAAATAAAAAAGGGTTATAGTGCAAAAATAGTGCTATTTTTCTCAGATTTCTCAGCTTTCATGGAAAAGAGCAGTGTGAACATTCTTCAGAATATCTCCTTTTGTTTTGAATGGAGGGAAGTCATAAAGGTTTGGAAATATCTGATGCCTCAGACCATATTCTCAAATTGTATCAATATCAAGTATTTCTCTTACTGTCGATTCTTAATGCGTCAGCAGCTTCGCTGGTCTAAGCCTGTTTTGAGAAAGAAATGATTAACTCTGAGTTATGTCTAAGAAGCTCAGGCTTTGTTTAGTTACAGAGCTATTTAAGAAGACGGCCTGTTATTTCACACGCTCTCGTCTGATGCTTTGGTACGGCAGCTGAGAAACACTAGATGAAATGATTTATATGAACTTGTGACCAAATTTTATTGGTTTTATTTCATACTTTTTGTACAGTGGGGTCCAAAAGTCCACATTGAAAATCTGTGACTCCAATGACGCACGAGGCTCTTTGGAACATTATCAAATCGTGTTGGGTAACATGAGTTTTACACAAACTTGTGGAGTTCATGTCAGCTCAAATGCTGGCATCAATAACGCAAAAGAATGACATAGCAAATACTAGGACATTCATACTTTGTATTAAATAGAACATCTTAAAATTTAAGCAATTTCACTTTTGGACCTCTTATTTGTATGCCTGTTGCTGGTTTAAATAAGGTAATCAGTTACTGAGAAAATCAGCTTAGCCGTTATTTGTGTGTTGTTTTATTTTGGTGGTCAGGTGTCACTGCTCATAAGAAGAGATCTAATCGAGAGAGCTAAAGACTTTAACATCATCCTGGATGACGTGGCCATCACAGAGCTCAGCTTCAGCAAAGAGTACACCGCTGCTGTGGAGGCCAAACAAGTTGGTTAGTAGTACTGAATACATCTTATCTAACCCATAACAGAATGCAGTGAATTTAGCAGCCTAAGAGAAGCATGCCTAAGCTTCCTAAACTAACAAAAATGATATTGTACCTATTCACCTAATAATATGATTTGTTTACATTGGATATATGAGACGAACCTCTTCATAATAAAGTGAGTTTCACACAATACCTTATATTTACCTGTCTAAATGCCACATCCTGTGTCTTTGTTCAAACAGATAAAATAGGCCAGATGTTTTGCCACATTTTATGTTATACATTGCACATTTATTTATATATATATATATATATCACTCCGACCATGCATAACATGGTGAAGTAAATAACACTGATTATCTCTTCATCACGGCACCTGTTAGTGGGTGAGATATATTAGGCAGCAAGTGAACATTTTGTTCTCAAAGTTGATGTGTTCGAAGCAGGAAAAATGGGCAAGCTTAAGGATTTGAGCAAGTTTGACAAGGGCCCAATTGTGATGGCTAGACGACTGGGTCAGAGCATGTCCAAAACTGCATCTCTTGTGGTGTGTTCCTGGTCTGCATGGTCAGTATCTATCAAAAGTGGTCCAAGGAAAGAAACAGTGGTGAACCGGCGACAGGGTCATGGGCGGCAAAGGCTCATTGATGCACGTGGGGAGCAAAGGATGTTATGCCTGATCGGTGTATAGGCATTGGCTAAACCAATCCGCAATAATCAGTGTCATTTCAATTCTCTTTCCTTCACTCTATAATTATTTTTTTACAAACTGTAAATGCTTTTGTTAATACTGGTTGAAAAAGCTGAACACACAGACACTCTTGCTCAGATGCAGCTGAGGTCATGTAGATCACGTGACGCACTGAACTTTCTAAAGACACTAGTGTGATTGTACGCATCATAGAATTAATATTCACAAGGAAAGCCCTGACTGACACATGGCAGGCTCTAGGGTCTTGAGTTTGACACCTGTGCTGCAATAAGTTAGGGTTAGGGTTAGGGTCTCAATGCTCTCCACTAGAGGGCACTCTGTTCTAGTTATTTCATCAGTATTCACTATTGACCAAACAACAATGCATAACTTGCATAAACCATTTCTGTAAGCACTAAAATGTTTATTTTTTTATCACTTTAAATAAAAGGATACATGGGTTGGCCTGAAAAAAGAGAATATCTATGCGCAAGTAATTTTTCTATTAAATAGCCTTTCTCTCTTGTTGACGTGTAGCCCAGCAGGAGGCCCAGAGGGCTCAGTTCTATGTAGAGAAGGCCAAACAGGACCAGAGACAGAAGATCATCCAGGCTGAGGGTGAAGCTGAGGCTGCTAAATTGGTAAACTGCTGCAGCTTTTTCCATTCCACTTTAACATGCACACATACTGACAATCATTGAAACAACAATGTCTCTTTTTTTTTTTTTTTAAGGGGTTTCCGTAGTTACCCTCAAATGTCCCAGATGCACTATTTGCACCTCATTTCATATGATTATTATTCCCTGTTATGTTCTAGATCTATGAGTGGTAAATGACTGTAATTATCAGATATAATTAATGAATACTGCTTCTGTGCTAATTAAGCCACAGTCAGTTGTTGCAGTCATTCATCTAGGCTATTTTGAACTGTTGCCCCCTCATTCTCAACAAGCTATCTGAAAGCATTTGTTCTCTCTTTTGTTTGTGCATTATGGACATTTCTCAATTGTTCTTTCGATTTGTCATGTTCTACGTTTGCAGTCTTAGTGTCTTCAGAAATGACTTTGCTTTTGCACTCTTTTCTGCTGATATGATGCAATTCTGTTTCTAAAACGGGCTGCAGGTCAATGGCTGTCTGCTGACGGTAAACAAAGGCTCACCCAAGGGTACAGAATAATTTGCTTTTGTTTTTATTGTGTTTGTGCACTCCAGTTGGGTCAAGCTGTTTTGAAGAACCCTGGATACCTAAAACTAAGACGCATCAGAGCAGCCCAAAATATCGCCAAAACGGTAAGGCACACTTGAAACAAAAGAAATCTTTGTTTAAATTTTATTGAATCACATTAGCAGATTTTGATACACTACTGTTCAAAACTTTGCGGTCAGTACGAAATATTTAAAATATCAAAATGAATGCATTTATTTAAGCAAGGACACATTCAGTTGATCAAAATTGACAGTAAAGACATAGCAAAAACAAAAAGATTAAACAGCACAAATGTTTTCAACATTGATAATAATCAGACATGTTTCTTGGGCATCAAATCAGAATATCAGAATGATTTCTGAAGGATCTTGTGACACTAGGGGTGTAACAGTACGCGTTTTCGTACCGTTACAGTGCAGGGCTTCCGGTACGGTGCACGTGTGTACCGAATGGTACGAATGCAATCTTTAACAGTCAACAGTTGGCTTGTTTTATGCGCGAAACATACTTCATGATGATGGTAATGATGCTTAAAGTTCAGCTTTGCATCAGGATTAAATTACATTTTAAAATATATTCAAATAGATTTTTTTTTAATTGTACTAATTTCACAAAATTACTGTTTTAATGTGTTTTAATTTATTTTAATAATGTTTTTTTGATTGAATAAATGCAGCCTATATAGGATAAGAGACTTTCAGAAACATAAAAACGTATCGACTCAAACTTTTTGGACAATCTTACTACTTTACTGGCAGTTCCACAGCTTGCCTGAGCCACACATGAAAATAACTTATGACTTGCCTATTTTTGCACCGTATTCACTGTGTGCTGTCTACTAAAAACAGTAAGTGAAACAACAGACATTGTATAACCATGATTCAAAACGTAGTATGCTACATGCAATAATTTTACCTCACTAGTAATGAAAGGTCAAAATGAACCAACCTTTTAGGTAATCGGGTATTCCATGCCTACTCTGCACAGTATACATACTATGTTAGTATGCAATAATAATAATAATATTAAAAAAGCCATCTGAGCTTTTAGCTTCGTGGGCAGCGCTGCCACATATAGTGCAACTGTGCCTCCGGCGCAGTTCAAAATCATGCTGCATCACTCACATAGTTTTCCATTAAAATATGAAAATATGAAAATCGTATAGGTTTGAAACGACATGAAATTGAGTACATGACAGAATTTACATTTTTGGGTGAATTATACATTCTAATTACAGTAAGCTAAGTCTTGGATAAAACTATCTATATCATGAATCATATTTTTATATTGCGACATCTCGATATAACAATATATCGTTAGACCCCTAGTTGCTAAACTTCCCAAAAGTGGACGTCCCAGCAAATTCAACCCAAGGTCAGACCGTGCAAAGCTCAGAGAAACTGCAAAAAACCTAAGAGCTACACCTCAGACTCTACAGGCCTCAGTTAACTTGTTAACCGTTAAAGGTCATGACAGTACAATGAGACAAAGACTGAACAAATATGGCATGTTTGGCCATCCCATGGCACTTCTCGTAAAAGAGTAGGGGTGTAATCCAGGTGTCCTGGCCAAATTCCCTCCATTGGCCCTTACCAATCATGGCCTCCTAATAATCGCCATCCATTGAATTGGCTCTTTCACCCTCTCTCCTCTCCACTAATAGCTGATGTGTGGTGAGCGCACTGGCGCCATTGTACTGTGGCTGCCGTCATATCATCAGAGTGGATGCTGCACACTGGTGGTGGTTGAGGAGAGACCCCTGACATAGTTGTAAAGCGCTTTGGGTGTACAGTAGTACATATGAAAGCGCTATATAAATGCCTCATTCATTCATTCATGTTTGGAAGGGTTGCGAGGAGAGAGCCTATTCCCTTTAAAATAACATGGCAGCACAGCTAGGTTTGCAAAGTTGCATCTGAACAAAAAACAAGACTTCTGGAACAATGTTGTTTTGGACAGACGAGACCAAAGTGGAGATGTTTGGCGAAAACCAAATGCAGCATAACAGCACAAATGCCTCATACCAACTATCCATCACGCTGATGGAGGGTTGATGATTTTTGACTTGTTTTGCAGCCACTTGGCAACTTGCAGTCATTGAGTGGACAATGAACTTCTCTGCGTACCAGTGTATTCTAGAGTCAAATGTGAGGTCATCTGTCCGACACCTAAAGATTGGCCGAAATTGGGCCATGCAACTTGGACAATGATCCCAAGCACACCAGCAAATCTACAACAGAATGGCTGAAAAAGAAAATAATCAAGGTGTTTCACTGGCCCAATCAAAGTCCAGACCTCAACCCGACTGAAATGTTGCGACGGGACCTTAAGAGAGCTTTGCATAATCAAACCTCAATGAACTGAATGTTGTAAAGAAAAGCGGGCCAGAATTCCTCCATAATGATGTGAGAGACTGATACTGTCATACAGAAAACAATTACTTCAAGTTATTGCTGCTAACGGTGGTTGGTTCTACAAAGCAATTCAATTATATGGTGCACTTTTTTTTCCACACATGGCTTCTCCATTTTGGCTTTATTTTTGTTAAGTAAATAATTACACAGTTTAATATGTGTATATATATATAAGCCATAGAATTCAAAGACTTTTTGTTTTCTTTTTTCACATGACTCTGTATATGTGTATGCAAGCCCTTGACTCATAATCTTATGTTATCACCAGGTGGCAACTTCTCAGAACAAGGTGTACCTGAGTGCAGACAGCCTCGTTTTGAACCTCCAGGACGACTACTTTGACAAGTAAGATTCTAGTGCTCTTCACTGAACATACTAAAACAGAAACATTGTCTCCTTTCCTCAATCAAGTATGATCTTAAAAACTAACTGAAACATTCCCAGCTGTAGTTCTGAAAAAGGAAAATCCCCTCATGAAATGATGTTCTGTGATTCTAGATCAGTGCAGGACAACTTCAACTAACTGAGTCTTAAAGGGATAGTTCACCCAAAAATGAAAATTCTGTCATTTACTCATCCTCAAGTTGTTCCAAACCTGTATGAGTTTCTTTGTTCTGCTGAACACAAAAGAAGATATTTTGAAGAATGTTTGTAACCAAGCAGATAGAGCAACCATTGACTACCATAGTATTTTTTTCCCTACTATGGTAGTCAATAGTTGCTCTATCTGCTTGGTTACAAACATTCTTCACTCTATTGTCTTTTGTGTTCAGCAGAACAAAGAAACTCATACAGGTTTGGAACAGCATTTTCATTTTTGGGTGAACTATCCCTTTAAGGCCAAATTATACTTCATTTTTTACGCGTACGCAAGGGTCAGCATACCGAACGCACACTGCTGGATTTGTACTTTGTACGCGCAAGTTGCTCATGTGCTTTTCATTTTTTGCAATATTTACAGGGGCTGTAACTCGTGGCGAGTGATTGCTCAACTGCACATCCGGCGAATGTCTTTGTACGCGGATGAGTCAAAAGTAGTATACTTTGAGACGTGCGTTCGACTGCGCATACGCTCACATACACTTAAAAAATCGAATTATACTTTGGGCTTTAAAAAGCCCATTCACACTAAGGACGATAACTATAACAATAAAGATATAGTCTTAAAAAAAATTCTAAGTTTAGAAGAATAGCAGAGTCCACACCACTATAATGAAAACAGCAGAGAGATGATCTCGTTGGTAATCACTTTAACTTAATATTCAACATTATTATGGATTTGATTGCACTGACATTATTGGATGAGAACTCAACTGAGCTGGACGATGACATCACTGTTTTCTCCAGAGCTGCTTTATAGCTGAATTGAACTCATTTCATAATTGAACTTTATAAAGTTGTTGAACCAAAATGAATCAACTCTGACTGAACTGATTTCAATTACTTTTTACAGCTCTTTTTAGAGCTGCTTTACATCATTTGCTTTATCATTAGCCCTATTTCCACCGAAATTACCTGGATGGAACAATTTGTCCCAGGAACTTTTTCCCCCAGACCTTTTGCCATCGCGGTCTAAAGTACTGTGAAGATTAGTCCGGTGAGGTAGGACTGCACGCGACTTTCCAGTTCCCGCTGGATTTCGTCCTCCACATATAATCTTAATAAAACCTGAACCTTGTTGTCGGTCCATCGATCGTATTTTTTTAAATTCCATTATTGATTTGGATAGCAAACAAATCTTTTAAAAATGATGGTTGAAATAAAATGCTGCATGAACTTATCGTATCAGCATGTTCAGCGCCCAAGTCCAACCCCCCAAAGTTCATGAACTTTGAAAAAGTACAACCTCGTGAATAGGGACTTTAGAGACATATTTACCCCAGAACTTCATTTAGACACTGGTCCCTGCGGTCAAAACACTACCACCCCAGAGTCCCTAGTTCCTGGAGACAGTTCCTGTGGTGGAAGCGTGGCTATTGAATCATTATTTTCCTGTTTATTACTGTAAAGCAGCTTTGAAATAATTTGTATATATAAAGTAAGGCTGGGCAGTTTTATCGATTCTGCGATATAAATCGATATTTTTTCTCCCAAGTATTTAAGCCGCGAGTATCGATACATAAGTCCCATTCAAATCCCTGTGTTTACCCCCGTTTACGTTGCAGGAAGAGCGATTTGGTCAGCCAGCCGCTAGTATCGCTGTAGAGCAAGTTACCCGTACTACTAACTTTACACAGACGCCGACGTCTACCTCTTCTTGTTTACGGAGTCAGAGCAAGCCTGCAGCGCTCCTGTGAGAAACTGAAGCTTCCACGCCTCGATCGCCCCCCGGTGGCCGGTCCCAGTATAGCTCCTAAACCCCACCCCTCCATGTATTTTAACGGAGAGCGAGACACACTAAACAATTCAATTACACTTCAAATAATTGTTTCCTAAAGATGGTTTCTGTCATTTTAGGCAGTTTTTATTACGATGATTTCATTTCAAGTGTTCGTTTTTTAAGTAAGTTTAGTTTTAGTGAGTTATGTGATGCTATAAAAACGGGGGAAGTGACGTCATGATTGACAGCTGAGATTGACGGCTTCTCTGAGTGAAGTTGTCACTGAGGCACTAACAGACTTTTTTCGGGAGTTTAGGTAGGAGATTGGAGCTTTAGCTTTAATTTCTACATTTCTATAACTGTTTATTTCACACCAACATAATGAATTGTTATGTATCTGTGAGAGTGTGGGCGGGCTCTTGATAATCGCGCCTCTACTTCCTGCTCTCTACTGCGCAACTCCGGTTCCGAGATCGCTACTGCGCAGACTCTGTCCCAAGATGTCAGCGCCGTGAGCGGGCCTACGAAAGCTTCAACTATGGTTAGCGGAAGTCAATGAAGTCGCGTCATCCATATTTTTTTACGGTCTATGAGTCAGAGCGAGGAGATTAAAAAAAATGCCGGCGAATATAAATCCAGCGCCTTCATGCTTAAAAGCAGATGTGTGGGAGCACTTTGGGTTTAAAAAGAAGAAGGAAAGCGACGACTTAGACTCAGGGGTCAACAACATGAGTCGCCCGCAAGGACCACATTAGTTGCCCGCGGGTCTGTTCTAAAAATAGCTCACCATAGCAGCTGCGTTCAGTCGCTTCCGTGTTAATTTAAGCGCAGGGCTCCAGACTGAAGCCGAATATATACTAGTGTCTGTAAATAATAAACTGCAAAATTACTCCTGCATGTTATGCGTCTGTGTGGATGACGGACGCAGCGCGTGCACAATCCCTCTTGTAGTCTCTGCCGACACGAACGCATAAACCGTCACTTCATGAGAATTTACCGTTTCATTTGAGAAAACTGGGTGCGTCTCATTCAGCTCCTGGTTGAGTAGTCAGGGCACTGATCAGGACATAAGTCAATGGGCTGATCCCTGATCTGATCCCTGACTGAACTAGGGAGCTGAATGAGACGCGCACCCACTGTCATATCATCATGAAGACACTGGTAATCACGGCAACCCGTCAAAATAAAAGTTCGGTTTAACGTGAAGAGATTGACTACAGATTGTAGCCTACAGTAAATTGAGCTACGTCTCTATGTAATAATAATAATACGTCTCTACTAATAATAATAATAATTATGAAATAAATAATACTAATTATATAATTATTAATGGTTGCTTATTTTTCACTTGATCTTTCATTTATAAACAATGTTTACTTTTAAACAGCATACAGCCTTTACATGTTTATGTATAATTTACTTATGATTATCATCATATATGTAGCAACAATGAGTTTCAGGGAATAATTAATTCAAATGGTATTAATATTCATGAGTCTATGAATATGATTTGCTTGTTGTACAGACAATATTACGTATAACGGAACTTTTAATCATTTAAAAGTAACCTTTATCCAAATTGATTTCTTCATCAATTATCAATCTTACAAACCTTAAGAAACATTGATCTGTTTGATCAGGACAAATAATATTTCTTATGTTTGTACAATTTGTATTACTGAAGTAGTAATACAGGAAAATCAAGCTTAAATGGGTAGCTAAAATCTTACGTCTCATTGACTTCGATATTTGTGAGCAAAACAATACGGATTCAATTTAATGCAATCATTGGGTTTTAATAAAACAACTACAGTTTACAAAGCTACGATTCATACGGGGGAAATATGCATATATATGTAGGAGAAAACAAACAATATGGTACAAACAAGGAAACATGAAACTTAACGAATAATAAAAAGGAAGAAGAATTAACAAGAGAGAGACAGAGAGAGAGAGACAGCTTCACAGTCTTTTCGCAAGAGCCCACAAGAAATTCATATAAATTCATAATTCAGACAACCTTTTCCAAGCAGTTTGATTGTGAAATAGAATACTTGCATTACTACGGCTTCTCGTGTAAGTGTCTGAGTTCGAATCGTCGGGGAAGTTCGCTAAGGATTTGCGAGTCCCAGGTGAGTTTCTTTGAAGTTTAGGAAAGTCGATCCAGAAGTCTGCCGGTTTCTCTCTCCGTGGAGGCCTTCTCTCAGGGTTGGGAAGACCAGGGTTGGTCTTCCCCTCCATGGCGAAATGCCAAGAGGTACGTTCCTTGTGGTGGCGAGAATGCAAAGAGCTGATGGTCGGTTGCAGTTTTTATAGAGGGGAAGGCCGACGTTCAATCCACCGTTCTAGTTCTGGATCTAGGGTGAAGTTGTGGTCCTTGAAAAAGCCTGGGATTTCTAGCTCTGACTGATACTCTTCACTCGGAAGATGGTTCAAAGCCAAATCATCCAGGTGGAGGATGGCCCCTCATGGTACTTGGATCCACATGCTCTGGTCAAGCAAGTTGATACGGGTGGCGGTGGCGTTGGGTGCTGGCAGGCACTCTACCCATTTGGTAAACTGGCACACCACCGTGAGGAAGTACTTGTTGCCTCTTGCGGACCTGGGCAGGGGTCCCACCCAGTCGATTTGTAGGTCTGACCACGGGAACGTGATCCCTCTGCGTTGCAGTGGGGCTCTGTGGTTCGGGTTTGCTGGTTGGAACTGGCAGCAAACCAGGCACTCTCTGACATACTCTACCACATCTTGTTGCATCCCGGGCCAATATGCCACCTGTTTCAGTGTGTCATACGTGGCCCCGGTGCCGTGGTGTCCAGCCCATGGTGTGTCGTGGGCGTACATTAGCATCACCCCCCTTTGCGACCGTGGCATCACAAGCCTTGGCGCTGTGCTGTCATCGGGCGCAAACCACAGAATGTTGTCCTGTATACGCAACATGTGTCTGAAGTTATGTAGGTGTCTGCGGTTTGAGTCATCAGTGAGCTCCGAGTCAGTGATAGGGTGGCTGGAGGGGTCAGAGAGGTGGTCAAGAATTGTCTTTATTGCAGTGTCAGAGGCTTGCATATCCGCAATGTCGTTGTTGGACATCTGCGGAGTTAGCGATAGCGGCTGCGAGGTGGGCATTGTAGCCGGGGCCGGTCGCTTGCTGCGGGTTAGCACTACAACGTTGGGGCTCAGTCAGCTCCGTTCGGCACACCTGGTCTTTGGTCATCGGCATGACAGACGTGATGGCAATGAATTTGAAGGGTGCAGTGAACAGCGTGTTATCTGTACTCCCTTCGGGTATCAGTGCAGGTGGACTGGGCCCAATGATGGGTAGTACAAGTTCAAAGTCATGAAAGTCATGGCTCACTAGCCATCCCAGCCGGTAGGCCTTGGGAATGTTGATGTCAGTTGCTGTGCAGTTGTTGAAGAGGATGTAGACTACACAATATGACATTTCAGTGAGGGGTGTGGCTTCAAGTGTGAGTCCGAGTTCCACACATTCAGGTGAGGGTTGGAAGAAACCCTGTGTGTTGTTTAAGGTTTGGCCACATCGCATGTTGAGCCGAACAGTGACCCTTTTGGTGTATGCTGGTATCACCGTTCCCTGTTCGTTGACTAGGGAGCAGACCTCCGGGATGGTCTGTCCTGACATGAGGTTGTCATGACTGATGGAAACGGGTGGCTGTAAAGTCAATGGGGTTTCAAGTCGACCTTGCCTGAGGTCCACAGCAGCGATTAGCCCCTGGTCTGATTCTGGATCAGAGTGTTCGTGAATTAAAACTCGTCGTAGCTGCCAGGAGTCCGCTTTGACAGTCTCTGGTTGATGGTCTAGAAAGCTGCGTACGACCCGGTTAGAAGTGATTCTGAGTAGGAACAGTCTGTCCCAAGTGTTCGCGTTAGCGACAGTCTGCAGGTGAAAGTCTATGTCTTGCAAGTAGGCGTCAACGTCGTCTCCTCCTGCAGGGTCTGGGCTGAACGTAGGGATATTTCTGGCCAGCTTGTCAAGGTCTTTATGAGCTACGTGGCTGCTGGCCCTGACTTCCTGGAAGTGCTTCCCTTCCTCCGCTGCTGGCGGGGGTTCGCGGAGGCTAGCGGGTGAAAGTCTTAGCAGTGAGTTGTCACGCCCCTTTCTAGCTCTTGGTTCTTGGCTAAAAGGTGCGGACCAGCTGTTCGGGGGAAACTCTGTGTGGTGCGTTCCCCCTTCCCGGTCACTTTGCAGTTTATATGAATGTTTCATTTCTCTGTGAACAAGGTCAAGTTCATCTTGGAGCTCATGTCTTTGCTGGACAAGCTCATTGATCTCGGCTCGGGCAGCCTGCAAGTGGTTTTCGGAGGCTTTGGCTTTAGCATCTCTGTCTTTGAGTGCAATGTTGGCTCTCTCTAGGAGAACTTCGCCTCGCCGGAGCTGTTCGTTGAGTTCTTCCCTGGTGTCTTTCTCTGACTGCTCTCTGCGGTCTGTGTCCAGACGCAGATCTTTCAGGGCCTTTTGAAGTCTTTTTACTTCTTTCTCTCGTTCTGTGTCCGTTTCACCCTTTTTCTCTAGAAGTAGCTGGTCTAGATGATGCTGGGTGAGGGCCTGGTTTCTCCGGGCCTCCTCGGCTTGGAGCTTTAATGTTGCCGCTTCCTGTTCCAGGTCGGTGTGGCTCTTTTCTCTTAGCCGTGCCTGGGCGACAAGGTTGTGGGCGAGGCTCCCGAGGATTTTGGCCAGTTCTTTGCGTCGGGTCGTGTGCCGTCAGCTTGTCTAGCTCTGTGTCCAGCTCCTCCTGGCTCAGCTGTTGCAGATCACTGGTGTCCTCAGACGGAACAGTGCTCGTCATCGCTTCCAGCCATACCACTAGGCGATCCCAAGGGACAGCGGGACTGGATGAACGGGGCATACTGGTTCACTGTGGGCGAGAGAAACATAGTACACACACACAAAGAGGCCAATGCAAGTTTGTTCTAAGGTTTACGAGCTCTTGTACGGACTATGCCGTCGACAAGAATTTTGGCTAACTGGTGTAAACAGTTAGACAGTTTAGGCAATTAGGCGGGCCAATTTTTGGGTCGGCCTGAAATAGAGACTTTGACAGGCGGTAGCCCTGTGGGTCACCTGGTGACGCCGGCTGCTTGGTTGTCACTCTATTACTTAGCTTTCCTTGGGGTCTCTTGGTGAACTGAAAGAAACAAGATTACGACAGTCCGGACAGTGAAGGTAGGAACGAAACAAACACAAAAATGAATTGGTCTGCAATAAAAGGAGAAGAAGCCCGAACGCTGGGAGTGTTAGAGAAACACTAAAGGGGCTAAGCCTGCTACCTTTCGTAAGAGTTTCTGATAGGGCCTACAGCATGTGTGGCTATCGGGGTAGGAAACCTAGGAAGAGGGTGCGGCTTAGAGAGGAAAGGTGGGCCAACGTTTGGGCTATACTCGGGGAGTATCTAATATTCGGCTTACAATGTGGATTTTATCACCTTTAGTCTATCTGGGGCGAGTTGAGGTCGCTCAGGTGGAAAACCAGCGGCGCAGTCGACCTTCCGGGCGTTCCCAAACACCCAACTGCCGTGTCCTCGGTCCTTCGTTACTCTGTATCGCGTTACGCCCACTCAAACAGTTTAGACTTTAAACACAACCTGACAGCACCCACCGGTCAACCGCCAGCCAGCACAGCAAAGTTGGCACGTTCCCCAGAACCCTCTTTTTCAAGAGTGGCCTCCGATTAGACCATGGTTTAGGTACAGGTACCAGAAATTGCTTTGTGTGTGTCAGCTGAACTGGTTGACTGGCTTTGGAGTGTCAAATTGCTGATGTCGCCACTGCGGGCCGCAACGGCGGACAGAGGTAAAAGAAACCGAGATTCACACACAGCCGATGCCGGTCACGTCGGTTGGACAACCTTGCTCGTGGAGACCACGTTGAGACGATTCTCAATTCACCACCGATGCTTGTGAGCCCTACAATAAATACACAAAGAGGGTAAACAGGTGAAATCAAAATGAATTAAGACTCTCTTGTTTACCGGATCGAGTGATTTATGGTTGTAGGTGAAAAAGAAGTGGGAAAAGAGAGAGAGAGAGCTGTAAGCTGACTTAGCAGGGTACGGCCACACGGTGGTGTCCTTCCTTCCAAGTGGACTGTCAGTAACTTTAAGAACCTAATTTCATTTTAAGTTAGAGGAAATTCATTTTTCCTTTTAAACTCAAATTCAAATAAGTGTGTTTAATCAGCGAGAACGGAGACCTGGTTGCTGCCTAATGCTAGTAAAATTGCATAAATGAAAACCTTTCTAAAAGTAGTCAATAAACAATTCACATGCTCTTCTTAGGAAGGAAATTAAGTTTGTTAGAACAAAATTAATAGCGGAGAGTAGAACTATCCGAAAATGCCCACGAGATGGCGCAGTCGAGTCCACCCAGACTAGAGTTAGTTAGGAGGAACGCTCACCAGATGGCGCTGTTGCGCCCGCTCGGGATACATTTTTAGTGAAGTGTAATTCGAGAGCTGTTAGGTCACCAGCTAGACACGTTTTGGGAGTTCATTTTTAGTCCATCTCTGCAAAACGGACTTCAGGATGGACTAAAATGAACTCCCAAAACGTACTGCCAGATTCTGGAAGATGAATTCTTCAAACAGTGGTACTAGAGGATGTGGTGCTGGTCCTTCAAGAGTCATTCTCAACCTATCTGTCCATAAAGCCAATAAAAAAACCTTCTTCATGTATTTTACAACACTTCAGCTTATGATTCTTATTTAGTGGGGGTCATTTTTTAGGATTCTTTACCTAACTGAAGTCTCTGAGATCCTGACACCTTGCACTTCTGGAGACTCCAGGTAGGTTGCAGCTTTGGAAAATGGTGGCGCTGGAGACTAAAGGGTTCCTGATGGTTTCACCCTTAATTCTTCACCTTAATTCTTAGTTCTTTTGCAGTTAACAGGTGTCTTTTCTCCGCCACATGTTTTTGTCTGACCCTGCTGACCCAACGAGCATTTCACTGTCCAATGGTCATGCCTTAACTGCAATGTCTAGTATTGCATTAGTATTGCATCCTTCTCATGGGCATTTAATACTTTTTGACTTTTCAGTCTGAGTTAAATCTCTTTTTTGGCTCAATTTATCTGTAAAAGAAAACATGCCTAATAATTCTGCATACCTGAATATAAGGTGTTTTTCATTTCCAGCCTTCATGAACAATTATATATCACTTATACATTATTAAATACTAAATCAATAGCAGTTATTAGGATTACTGTGGTTTGGAATTGATCAAATGTGCCTGGAAAAAAAATATGATCAGAAAATCAACGTGCCTAATAATTCTGCACTCCCTGTATATATCATATCGTGAGCTGAATATCGTGTATCGTATCGTGAGATTAGTGTATTGCTACAGCCCTAATATAAAGGTGACTTGACTTCACTTTCAGAACGTTTTTTTTTTCAGCAGATGAAAGATAAAAACATTGACAGCCAATCAGAATTCATCCTGCTTTTAAGAGCTTGAGCATTTAAAGGGGCAGACAACAAAATACAGCGCACACTTAGAATAAACAGAACAAAATCGTCCGCTGGTGTGGACGCTAATCATTATAGTTATCGTTCTTAGTGTGAATGAGCCTTATTACTAGTCTCACTTTTTTTCCCCTCTTAAAGGGTAACTAAACCCTAAACCAACTTTTTTTAGTTAATGATCTGTAATACTGGGGCTTTATTAATGCTGTTCATTGATTCGAGTAAATGTTTTGACATTTTAGTATAAAGTGTTTTAATTCTATAAAATATGGTGTAAAACCGCCAAAGTGCTGCCCTCTTAAGGTTGAACGGTGGCTACTAGTTTTGAATTTTCCTATTGGACGTTGTGGTACATCGTGACGTAGGATGGTACCTCCAACGGCTCACTATCCGCGCCCCTGGCACGAGCTCACCACGCCCTCAGAAATGTTTCCCCCAATCACATGAGGAGAACGGCTTCAAGTTCACTCCAGTATGAACTGTCATGTTACATGAAGTAGAAACATTATGAATGAAACTCACTTGACACTTGCTTTAACATTGTATTGAAGAAAATACTGTTAAATAATGCAGTTGTCAGTACACGTCAGGCTTTTCTTGCGATATTATTGCCGCCCGTCATGTGTACAGATAATTTTCATACATGAGACGCGCTTTCAAACCCTGTCACGCAAGTGGTTGCCGCGGACGCAGATAGATTAGGTCAGTTCTCTTGCGCGGCTGCTTCACTAGCTTCGTCGGCATCGGGAGTTAACGCAGTTTGAGCTGCGGCTCGCATTGATAACGCTCCGGGTTTGTGTCTGTTACAGACAATCCACCCTCCTCCACTTCAGGTCAAGGTAGGAGAAATGAGCGCTCTGTTGCAAAACTGGCGTCACTCCAGTCATTCTCCATCTTTGCGACTCGCGAGTCTGACAGCTGTCAATCAATCCGTCACTGCGGGTCTCAGGTGCACACCCTCCGCTCAGCCCCGCCCTCGGTTTGTCCCCTCTGTGTCCGCCGGGCTCTGCCCACTTTTCCAGCATTTTTTGAAAATTGCCAGTGGGTGGAGTTAAGCTCTGAGCAGGGGTTTAGTTACCCTTTAAACATTATTAAACAATTACTCAGTAGGCCAAGCACATTTTCAAGTTTTGCACAAAACCCTGTTACTAAGTATTCTATTCTGTTTATATTGATGCCCAATATGTCAGCATGGTTCCCTCAGCAGTAATCTGTGCATTTGTCTTCTCTGGCAGGCTGTCACTGGGGAAATGAGGAGCGTCATCCATGAAGAACATATGCATTCCATATGTAAGCAGTGTTTGCGGAGCCACTATATTTATATCCTCACCCTAAACGCGACTGTGAACAGAGCCTCTCTCCCGGTACAGTTCTGATTGGGCTCAGATTACACAAGGGTCTGTCGTCCTTACAGATTCACTCGTACATATAGATCCATTTGTACAACGTTGTTTGTCATTCAGCAGGTCTTTTGGACTATTTTCTGGTTAATTCAGCTCAATTTTGGAATCAGGTGGCTTTAAATACTAATGGTGATTACAAAAAATTGCAAACAATAAATTGTCACTTACTAATTTATCCCTAAATGTCAGTCACAATGAAGACTCGCAAATAAGTTGCTGATCAGGGTCAATCAGTTAAATAGTTGGCCCAGGTTATTATTATTATTATTATTATTATTATTATTATTATTATTATTATTATTATTATACACATTTACCAACTGTACATTTGCTGCGATTGGATTCCACTTCATAAAGTGTATGTTGACTGATACTAAAGGACTTGCAGCAATTTTGATTAAATGTGTTTTCAAAACTATTTGTGGGGGATATTTATTTCTTTGGAAAAATTTACACTTTGATTGTTATAACAAAAATATTAAAATTGTTATCTGCATAATTTGAGTGTAAAAATGTTTTAATTTCTAGAATTAATTAGTATTTTGTATGTGTTCCAAAAATAGTGCAGAATTTTAAATATTTTCAACCCTCTACAATGCGAGTAAATCACTCGCATATACAACAAAATGTTCATGCTATAGTCAACTAAGCAATGCCTATCAATAGCCATTGGCTAATAAATTGTTAGTCTCTAACTCAAACATTGGTGAGTGAAATCTAAGTATAAGTTTAGCTTTTAGCTAAGTTTATATATTTACTTGCCTTCACTCATCTTGAACTTGAGATTTTTGCTCTCCGTCAAGCGCACTATTTTGATGCCCAGCGTATTTGACACAACAAACACTAGTGTGAAGGCACCAACGTTGCACACTCAAAAAGAGAGCTAGAGTCTCTTACATAACACGTAGAATTGACACGCTTCATGTAATGATATTCTTTGTTGTATTTTCCTGTCAAACTTACGTTCATTTGGAATTATTCAGCCTTTAAGAACACTGTTAGTGTTGTGAAATATTCAGTTCCCCTGAAAAACTGTTCCAGTGGGTGGAGTATACATGAAAATTCATGTAATTTGCCCTATTGTGGGCGTGTCCTTGAGACAACGCAGCGCGCAAACGATTGGAACTAAAAAAAAGTGCACCCTCCTCAAATCATAAATAGTTTAATGGATTATTTTGAAAAGGTAATGAAGTTTAAATGTTAAGCATCAACTGCAACCGTTCATATTTTCAAAACCATGCTTAGTTTGTGTAATATGATAAATCATCCGAGATGTTTAGCCTGATTGATTACAGGCATTCAGATAAAAAGGACACAGCAGAGCAAACAATGAGCAACTAACCTATGCTAGTCTGGGCTAATACAGTTTTTTTTTTTTTACTCTTTGATTTGTTGAGCTTTTTTATTTCATTTGTGAGGATTTAAATTTTATTTGAATACTTTGATTAGTAGCCTACCTAGTCGTTCGGCAACTAGTACTGCAGTGTTGACGACAATGTAAAAAAATAAACCTCTACAAATGTATGTGTGCTCTAATAAAATGTATAAGCTCGCCTGGTGTGAGAATTCGGTCATCCTTAATTTCTTGTTTATTTTGTTTATATCCATTCCAGTGTTTCCCAGCCTCCACAGCCCCGTCAGTAAGGCTCACGTACCCTTTATCAATACAAAACTTTATACACTTTTCTGTTTTCTCATACTGGATATATAAGTCTCAAGTAAATGCAATCAACTACATACGACATACCTATTGAGGAAAATGTTTTCTTAATCTTGTAGATATCTCATGTACCACCATCAGTTCCATATTCATACATTTGCATTCACACGTTACCACGTTTTAGTTCTAATTACTTAAGTTCCGCCATTAAAAATGCTTGATTGACTGATTGACTGACTTAAAAGTGTAGGCTACTTTCAGTTATTTTCCTGTTTTAAATGTATTTAAAAGAAACAAAAAGTCTTGCTGTAGTTATAGTTTATTTTAAAAAAAATTCTCAAGTTGGGGACTTTTTGAGGTTGTAACTGAGTAATGTTTCACATGCTGTGAAAAAACATTGATTTCAGTAAAGAGGATGTTTAGTCAGTGGGTGGCGCCAAGTACAAAGCCAGCAGTTCCGTGTCCTTTACATGGAATCCTGGAACCATGGAGATAAAGATGAGTCTTAATATAGAGAAAGAGACGTGGCAAGGGACTTGCTTGTGTACATGTTGTACATAGGACTGACCCACGGATTTACTGAATGCTCGAGAGCACGTTTCAACGTGATCCTCAGAAATAGGGTCTCTTGTGACTCCTAAAATCTCACTGGATTAGAGTGAGCGCTCTTCAGGAGGGGTTTGAAGGGGCTTAATGCATTATCCCATTCTATTCATGTGTAGGAGGAGGAAAGGGTGTAGTGGTCCATAAGGCCAAACCCCTTTTTTCCCCTCAGCCTATAGAATTTAGTGGTGTTTTTTGAATGCGGAAAACTTGATGAGTGAGTGGCTGCATTCGGTCTTACAGCTTGCCTATGGCATCTGTGTTATTGTAACGTCTTTCACAAGAGGGATCTGGTGCCGCTGCTCTTTTGGCCTCCTTTTGCGCGTGTAATCCTAAACTGGTTCCGGTTTGAACGTGCTGCGGTGAATGCTCAGTGTGCAAATGTGAGTGGAGGAGATGTCTGTCACGTGCCCACCCTCCCTTTCCTCAATCCTCTCTTGCACCTCCCCTCTCTGTCTATGCATAAACAACAGCAGATTAGCACTCAGCAGGTCCATCTCCATGGAAACGCTGACCTCATGCCGGGACGAGAGATCTGGGCCAGTCACCATGGCTGTTCGCCAGGATACTAGACTTGATCTCCCTTACCTATAGCACGGTGCACCTAAAAGCGGCTTTGCTGCTATTTCTGGAGGTCAACAGCACAACCACGTTCTCAGATCATGCTGTTTTTTTCCCCCCACCATGCACTGTAGCGCTGCAGATAATTATTTACTAGGCTGCAGCTCAAGAACCATATTAGCGCTTGCTAACTATGCGCTCATGCTAGATGTGTGACCTACATCCACGACTTCAAAGTCGTGATGCTCTGCAGTTTGTCTGCGGTGTCCTTGCCTCAGAATCTGATCTACAGAAATGCATACTGAAGTATTTGATTAGTCATTTGAGCTGTATTAACAATGACATATGTTCAACAGCATGAATATGTGAACCTCATATGGCCAAAATGATTTTGTTTAACTAAGTATTTCGAGCCTAAAGAAATTAAACATGCTTTGTATCTACCTCCTAGTTAAGATTAGCTTGTTTAAGTAAGAAGAAGAAGAAGAAGAAGATTCTGTCCTTTTTTTGAAGGAATCATCTAATAGTATTTTATTGTAAAAGAACAAAAAATGCATTGCACTGTACGAAATGCAGTATTCAAACAGGATACCCTTTCATCAACTAAAGATTGAATGTGAATGTTAGGTAATGCTTGGTTGATACATAAGCTACAGGTCCCTCGTTTCCAGGTTGAATTTGCTCCCCTGGAGATGAATTGGTGCCATCCGTAGTCAGAGAAGGCCTCCACATTAATTTACTGAGTGGATTTAATTAACCTGTTTCTTTTTTATGGCACCCTCATTATGGTGTCAAAAGGGATTTGGAAAGCTTGCCCTAGATTGGTTAATATTGCTCCTTTTTTGTCTACCTTTTTCTTCCATTTGCCATCGTTTAGGTCACACTCGAGGCAAACTTATACAGAGATCTGGCCTGGCTTTGGTGTTTAGAGGTGTTTCTAAAATGTCTGTGCACCCTTTCCATAGACAGTCCCCCCTCTTTAAAAGTGTGCTGTAATTGCACATCCATAGACTCTCTGAAACGCAAGTTCAGAAAAGGTGCCTGTGTTTTTGTTTTGTTTTTTTGCTTCCAGCTACCTGATGAAACACTCGTGTCTTTGTTTCTTGCTAAAAGAACAGGAATTCTAAGTGGAATATTGGAAGTGTTAACCTTAGCCTCTGGTTCACACATAGGTACAAAATCTGAATCGTGTCTCTTTGTGTGAGGAGCAATGATTCTCACACATCATGGACAGAGATGTTATGCAACAAGCGTACTGCTGTATAGTTCATGCAAGTTTTTATAAAGGAAAGAAGGAATTGGAAATTTTGGGTTTAGCCTGTTGTCATTTTATTGGGTTATTTTGAATACTTTTACCCAGGTGCTGGGTAGTTTTTCTGTAACTTAGCTGCTGGGTCATTTTTACTGTCAATGATGAAAATATGAACCCCCTCTCATTCCTACCCAGCGCTGAGTCAATGTAACCCAATATTGGGTAGTCTGTGCCAAACCGGTTAAAACTGGATACATTTGTCAATGGTCATTTTGTGTTCTTTTCTGAAAGAAAACTTCCTGAATGAAATGAAGGTTTGTATTACATAGTATTCCTTTCAAATTGTTACTGTGCAAATAGTAAAATGTCTGTTGTCTCACAATTTACCTTATTTATTTACATGTATGTCGCAGCTAACGTCTGCTTGGAACACTAGCCTTCTACAAACGCAGCATGCTGAACAAATCTACACTCAAAACGAACGTTACACTGACGCCACCATGGAAGTTCCCACCAAACAAATGTGTAACCGGGGCTGAAACACGACGGGAAATAATCCAGCATGTGTTCTGTCCAATATTTACCCAGTGCTGGGTTGCCAAATAACCCAGAAATGTTTTAACCCAGCATTTTTAGAGTGTAATTTTGGACTGAATAACTTGGGCCCAATCCCATTTCTACCTCTTACCCCTACACTTTCCCCGATCCCTTTGCTTTTTGCATGTAGGGGTGTCTCGATTATCTTTTGATTGGAGTGGTAGGGGGAAGGACTTCAACATTCAAAAGACAGCTGAAAACTCATCTCTTCCATAAGCACTTAACCTCATAAAAAAATCTACACTTTCACTTTCCTTTAGTCCCTCCCTATTCTAACTTATGCAACCCTAAGCAATGTCTGAAACCTTTGTATGTTGTTGAGCAGTTTTTTTTATTTGCCTCTTCACAATGCATTGCTTGCTGCTGTATTCCTCATTTGTAAGTAATTTTGGATAAAAGCATCTGCAAAATGAATAAATGTAAGGGCCAATTTAGTTTAGTTACAATTTTTCAAATTAAGATTTTTCAGGTCCACACTTCGAAGAAATATGAGAAATGTCCCTGCATACAGCGACAACATGGCTGCCCAAGCGAACAAGGAGAGTGTTTTTTGGCATTATAAGGACTTTAACGACAAATAATCATTTGTTTTATGTTACATTCAATCTTGTGTTCATATTTACAGTCATGTTCTTGTGATAAACATCGCCGCATCTCCTTTAACGTAGGAGCTAGCAACGACCAATGATGACGTGTAACGGTGTAGTAGTGCCACTCTGTTTCAAGGGGAAGAATATAAAATAGAATTGGGATTGGGCCTTAGTCTGTGATTTATATGACTTTGTTAGTTTCTGTAACTGAAATTTTCTACTCATGAGTAATGATGAAACACTTATAAAAATAAAGGTACTTTCTTGGCATCTGTGGTTCCATAACCTTAACATATATGCGGCAGTGGTTCAAACTGGAAGGTTGGTGATTTTATCCCCGTTTCCACCTGACCAAGTGTCGAGGTGTCCATGAGCAAGAAACCTAACCCCAGCTCCTCCCGACAAGCTGGATGGCGCCTTGCATGGCTGACACCGCCGTCGGTTTATGAATGGGTGAATGTGAGGCAATATATAAAGCGCTTTGGATGGCCATGGGTCTGTTGAAAGCGCTATATAAATGCAGTCCATTAACCATATATGTTCCATTGCACATATGTTTTTTTAAAATAAATAATTAATGTTCTTCACAAAGCACTGTTCGCCAAAAAGTTTGTTCTGGAACCAAAAATGGTTATTCTATGGCATCACAGTGAAAACTCCCTTTTAGAACCTTTATTTTTAGTACTTCAGCCACATGCTTATATTGGTCCTCTATGGCTAAATAGAGAGCTACAATTATCTGTGAAAAGGACTATTGAGAAGCCATTGAAGAGCAAGTCTGCAATCTTTCTTGTTCAAATACCAGTGTCTCGCGACCTGCTTTCACTTTGGAGAACAGCTTGTGGGTTTTATCGTATTTGTCCAAAGTAGCAGCAGCAGCAGCTTCCTCTTTCATTGTATGTCAAATGTTGACATACAACTGGTTGACATACAATGAAATGTCCCTCCATGTTGGTTCCCACAGTCAGTTGCAGCGTCTGCACATCAGCCTCGGAGCACATGGCCGATAGAAGCTACTATATTCAGTTATGACTGATTAGCACAATGGTCCTTCTACGTCAGTCAGCTTGTGATATCGTCCTGTTCAACTCCTCACAAAGTCACTAATGGAGCTATTTTGAGTCTGGTTTTCCGTTCAGGCAAGTTTAACTCCAAAAACACATTCTCTTGTTGAACAAAATCAAAGTTCCTTTTACAGTCGAGATGTAACAGAAGTAGCAAGTAACACATCCTTTCTTCAATTGGTTGTTAAATGGATTGAAGCGGTTTGCATGCAAGCTTGCAGATTATTGTAAGAAAGGGGCAGGACTGGGAATTATGCATTTTTATGGCACTACAACACTTAAATGAATCTGCAGATTTCAGGTTGTGGTACCAATTACGACATGGCTTAAATGCACCTTATGTCACAGGTTGTTTTCACAGCGAGATCCAGTTGACATTTTTTAACTAGACTACATGGTCAAAAAAAAATCAAATTGAAACATGCGGGAATAAATTGTTTGCACAATAATCGTTAACAGTAGTTGTTTCCACTCATACAAGTATATCTTCTGTCTTGAATGGGGTCCTCAATAATATGTTTCAAATCTACAATCAAAACTAACAATAATGGTCTAATAAACTTTTTTTAGTCATGCTTAACTAATTTTCAGGCTGGTTTATCTAATGCGCATTTAAAAAACGATAATTCAATTCTGACTTTATAACTTGTAATTGTGCCGTTATATCACACAATTCTGACTTTATAGCAGGCAATTGTGCGTTTGTCTCGCAATTCTGAGAAAAAAGTCAGAATTGTGAGATAAAAAGTAACAATTACCTTTTTTTTTTTTTTTCAGGGCCGGAAAAAGTTTCCATGTATTCTGGAATTTCGCTTGAATGCAGATTTTGCATCGGGATCAGGGTTTCATGCAAATTCAACAACAGAAAACTTGTTTTGAAGCTGACTTCTCTGTGAACTGAGCTTCATTCATCGCTACACTTTAAAATTGTCTCGCCCTTTGTTTTGCTTCCAATGTGAAAGCAGCTTAAGGCCTTCTTTTTTTTTATTTTTACAATTTCTCCAGTTCATTTTTATATGGGCAGCCTCCTCCCCGTATCATTTCTCTGACTCTGCATAGATGTACAGTCACGTTACATGTGTCAGTTTTATGTCTTTCAGTGGGAAGGTACAGGCCTCTATTACATATCATAGGACACTGTGGCATCTTACCTCCCTCCTGCTTGGGTTAAACAGACCCCTGTGTGTTTATCAGGTCTACTCCCACTAATGAGTCTGTGTTTGGCACAGATGGTGAGCATTGAGGGTCTCCAGGCTTTGACACGATGAGTCAGGCCTGATTAACGGAGTCTCTCAGGCCTCTTCCCCTCTGTGATTACAGGGCCCAAAGCCAATATTAATGTCAGCAGGGTTTGAGCCTCAAAATCCGCTCTGAGTTTATTCATAAACTTGAGCATTATAAAAACAATCATCATTCAGCCAATAAATGTTACTATAGTTTTAGCCATGCTGTGATAATGAACTTATCACCTCGACTCTCTCTGATGATTAATATTTCATGAGCATATCAGCAGGACACTCCCATGCTTCTGTTGCTGGCCCCCAAGGGTTTCAAGTTACAACAAGAGGGGGTGGGGCCATAGAAGGAGAGCACATTTTCCCTCCTTTTTTCTATACCAACTCAAGTAGGTATCATGCATTGTTTGGCTAAAATTATGTTTTTGTTTTTTTTCTTCTCAAGTGAAATACTATAGCATTAAATTAGATCCCTAATGACTTTTCTTTGTCTACAGATTGGGTTCCTGCTTAAGGTCTTCCTAAAATGATTTATAATACTAATGGCAATGCAGCTCCCTGGTGTCTCCCTATATGCCACATTTTAAATTAGCACAACATCTTTGAAGTCTTGAAAACTTCTCCAAGGACCTGACCTTCTCCTCACTCAAAGACTATTATTATCTATACATTTGACTGCCTTCTTGAATAGTATGCTTTTGTTAGTAAAGGGGGGAGGGAACAAATGTGTAGATCTGCAACAAACACCACATAGGCTACTTTATTTTTAATAAGGAAGTTATTAAAGCACAAAAATGTGGGAAAAGATGGAAAATGGGTTACGCTGCAATCCTGTCACCGGATTGCTGAAGAAACACACAGCATGTAAGAACATGACCGACTGCACCTGTAACATTCCTTTCAACCCACAGGTGAACTGATTTTTCTGCTGGGTGGTGTAGCCTAAAGCTTATTTAATTATTTTAAAGTGTTAAAACACACACACCCATACAACCACAACAAGCAGGCATGTTTATATATATATATATATATATATATATATATATATATATATATATATATATATATATATATATATATATATATATATATATATATATATATATATATATATATATATATATATATATGATAAAACCCATTTTTGAGCGAATTCGTAAAGCATCAAAGCTATTCTAGTCGTGGTCTGTCACTTCAGCTGTAGCTGCGTGTTGTTTAAGTCAGTGATGAAGCGGATCCGGATCCAGATCGAACTCTGCTCCGTGTATTTGCGCGTGCCTACAATTGTTGGGTCGGATTTCACCGTCCTCTAGCTCGCTTCTGTCCGCCATTTCGCGTTGTTCCGCAGGGCTCCTAGCAAGTCGCGTCATGGAAGAACAATAAAGCGTCTTTGTTTCACTGCAGCTGACGAGTGGAAACGCTGAAGAGGCAGTGCACGAAATAATGAACACAAAGAAAACACATCGATGTGCCCTTTACACGCTGCATGTCGATAAAATAAGAATTATAATAGTGGTTTCTCTTTTTATTCCGTTTAATTTGGTTCTGTATAGTCCCTGTTTGAGATTATAGCCAGTAACGTTACCGGAAATGGACAGAGCAAGCCATTTTTTTGTCGTTTTTTATTTACATATTCTTTTAGGTGCTAAAAAAATCTATTTATTATACAAGAGACAATAAATAAAACAAATAATAAAGCGTATGAGCTTTATTTATTTAGTTTTTACAGTTGCTGAACAATGTTGAGCTATTTGAATAAACACAAGGGTTTTCTTGTGATGTGGCATTTATTAGTCATTCCAAGTTGTAAGGAAATATGAAAGTTATACGTTGTCCACTCCATAGGCCTACGTTTGGCCTTTAACTCACCTTTAATCAGCCAGTGTTCCTACTATGAAATAATGTACTTATTTGTTGCTAGTTATTGAGCTCTATATATCTTGTTCAAGCAATTGAGAATGACATTTGGGTGGGGCAACAATTATTTAGTCAGGTTGTTTGTGTCTTAACCGCTGACCCTAATGAAAAAAAAAAAAAAAACTAGCTACAAGAGACAATAAAATGAGCAGAAGCCTACCATATTTGGTTGCATTTTTGACAAGCTTATGAGCTTTTATAACGTTTTTACAGTGGCTGAACAATGTTGATCTATTTGAATAAACATAAGGGTCTTCTTGTGATATGTGGCATTTAATCTATAAGTTGTAAGGAAATGTGAAAATATTGCGCTGTTAATAGGCCGACATTTGGCCTTTAATCACCCAGTGTTCCTATTATGAAATAGTGTAAATACTTTATTAATTATTTAGTTTTGCTAGTTGTTGAGCTCTGTATATTTGCAGTAGGCTATCTTGTTCAAGCACTTGAGAATGATATTTGGGTGGGGCGAAAATTATTTAGTCAGGTTGTTAACCTTCTTTGTGTCTTAAGCTCTGACCCTAATGCATTACAAAAGCAGCGAGAGGGTTGTCTTTCTACTTGTGTTTTGCATTTCACATGGACGTATTTAAATGGAAAGATAGGAAGCCAGACCGAATTCTATGGTAATTGCTTTAGTGGTCTTGGGTCTTTTGAGCAAAGCTCTTTGAATAGAATGAATATTCAGAGAGACTTTTTTCACAAAAAATATGTATCTCAATTGTCATTAGACCATACCTAGTCTCTGTTGGCTCCTGTGATCCTCCACTTTTTTAAATATTTTTGCCTGTGATTTGAAAAAGTTAGGTTTCAACAGCAGCACTGTGATATCCTTCAGTAATCCACAGTTCATGCTGTTTACTGTCATGGTGGAACTGGTTGGCTGGGATATTCCTGCTCTCAACTTTATTTATTTCTACTCATTCTAATATCAGTTTGTTAGCCTACTACCTTTACAGCTGTCTTCAAAACTTAATAGACTGAAATGTATCTAGCTAAATTTCAATTTAGCCTTCTGTAATTCTTTAAGCATAAAGTAATTTCATGTAGTGTCACAGAGATAACACTAGATGGTACTAAATTGTCTTTTTTTCACTTTCAGGCTACATAGGACAGATTGGTATGGGATGTCATTTTGGATAAAAGACTGGACAGACAAATTTAATGCCAGCTTTCATTTTTAATAATAGTTAACATATAGTTTAATTTATAATAGTATAATTTATAATAAATTAAATGTAATTTATTTGACCATGTGAAGAGTCATGGTTTGGGCCTTCATGATTGAATTTGATATAAATTGCATTCCTAAAATGATATTGACTTAGGCTAATATGTTGGGGCAATATGTTTATGTATTGTAGAATTCTAATTCTAGCCCAATTAGTACTGAGAGAATGAACAATCCGTCATGATTTACTTGATTGCTTTTGTCTAGATATTTGATATACCTATATATTCTGTAATGCATTTATATAAAAATAGACTTTTTCTTTTTTTGATGTCGTCATTGCCACAGTTCAAATATAGTGCAGAGACAATTCCACCTGGCACACAATGTCATACTATTTGTTTTGTGAGGTGTTTAGCATGGTCAGTTTCAGTTCATGGCACAAGTGAGCGGTTTGGTTTGTTCCTTTATGTGTTGCTGTTTCTGGCCACAAGAGGAGGCTAGAGTACCCAGATCACAGACACATGGATGGAATGACTGTCTTTTGGGCCTTTTTAGATGACTGTCTTTTGGGCCTTTTAGATGACACAAAAGTATACGAAAAAGGGAAATGTTTTGAAGTCATTACTCTTCCTGTGGCAGCTTGTTTTATGGGCTTAGACTTAAAGTGTGGGAGTTTGTGGGAGGGAATAGCAGTTTAATTGGCCAGTCACTGGAAATTTGTTCTTAGGTTTAATCGTTGTGTGAAAAGTCAAAGCATCTGGTCAAATATTGGGTAGTTTTTTTAAGGGATTCAATTACAAAATCTATCGACATTTAAGTCCAAAGTGGTGCCTTTATGCATATAATGACAGTGAATAAACTACTAAGAACAAAGTCCAGTCCTGCCCACTTGAATGAGCACCAAACGTGGTATGATTGCTCCAGTTTGATCAAGATTAAGTAATTTTCTCACCCAACTGTGCAAAAGTGTCTAACACTATTTAACACTTGGTAAAAATCTAGTATGGTGGCTATGAGGTTCAACAATACAATTCTTTTGATACTTTGACTGTTTATATGTTGAATGAAAAGCTGTATCATTTCCCCTATGTGAGAGAGCCATGGAGAACAGCTGAGACAACATTAATTTTTAATCTGAAAGGAAAGACTGCTGTAATTGGGTCCATGGGAAAGTATTTTGCTCCTCTTTCTTGTCCTCTAACCTCAGTTACTGTGGGAGAAAATGATGTCTGTCTATGTTAGAATAATATTAACTAAAGCAATACCTTTGATCCAATACTTTATGAATTCCATGTGCTCTTTTAGACGCTGTTTTCACAAGGCCCAAACCTCTCAGATATCCCACCCACCATTCATCATAACTGTACACTAAGCCACCAATTAACTCTCTAATGTGCTAGATGAGCAGAACGAGTCTCAGTTTTATTGACACCACTCTGTGAAAAATGTAGTTTGTGGACAAACTGAAATATGTATTCACAATGGTTGCTCTAAGGACTTAAGCTCAGTTCTTGTCCCTCATGCCCACTCGCTGTTTCTCTTCATTATTTGTTTTCTATTTGACTGTGAATGCTTCTTATTAAAGCTAACAAATAAATGCACAATGCAGCCATTATGCCTGAGACATTCCTATAGTTTCATCACACAATGTGTGTTGCAGCTAAAGAGAGGACTTCTTCAACGCCATGTGAATGAAAATAACCTTGTCTAGTGGGAGGAAATGTTTCATATTTGATACTATTTGTGTGTCTTAGTTAGACAAAAATTTCAGCAACCCTTTTTGTGAACTATTATCTTCCAAACTATTTTCAATATTAGAAGAACAGACTGCAATGATCTGACTTTACCAGATGAACATTTGCGAATAGTGTGTGTGTAAATTGAGAGAAGGGGGCAAATACATTTAGGAGGTGAACCAGGATTTCTCTGCAAAAGGCCTAAAAGAAAGAGGATACTGCTATAGTCATAAACCTCAAAGAAAGGTTGTCATACTTAAAGAAATAAAAACAATGAATTTCATGTTCATTTAGTTTCATGTTGAACTATTTGAGTAGGTTTTTAACAAGTTTGACTTAGTCAATTACATTTTTAGATTTTCGTTTTGGGACATTCATTGATCATTTTGGTTCCACTTTTCAGTTCTTATGTTAATAAAATATTGTGCTCACATCTCTGTTCTTTGTGTTGCCCACTGTTTGCTTGATCATCTTTCCTGTATGATACATTTATATATGAGTTTGTAGCACTTCAAAACATGTACTAGGTTAGTGCACTTCACTGATCATCTGTGTAAAAACTCCTTAGCTTCAGGCACTTTCTGCTGCATACTCCAAATCCTTTAGTGCACTTCTTAATGTACGTTAGACCATACGTTAGAGCTGAACCACTTCAAAGAAATGAAAAAGGTACACACTAAAAGCAGAAGTGTGTAAACGAGGATTTCCCCACAAATTATAGACATAAAATGTCTATATTCTTCATACTAGGTCTGTAACTATAGGCCAAACTTTTTTTTTTCAAAGTTTTTACTTGCACTTTTACCACTTTTTTTGTTTTAAACTATGTTACAATTTAAGAAAAGTATCCACTATTAATGGGATATTTCATCCAAAAATGAAAATTCTGTCATCATTTACTCACCCTCAAGTTGTTTCAAACCTGTATGAGTTTCTTTCTTCTGCTGAACACAAAATAATATATTTTGAAGAATGTTTGTAACCAAATAGTTGTGGGGCACCATTGACTTCCATACATCAACAGTTTGTAAATGAACTGTAAATGATGACAATTTTCACTTTTGGGTGAACTATCCATTTAATAAGTAGCACAAATAGGATTTAAATATCTAATGTAGTTGTAGATGCTAAATGTGGGCCTTAGGGTCGGTTAACTAGTAAAGAAACACATTGCTTTTAAATTTTAAAGAAGATATCTGAGTTACTTTTTCAAATAAATTACTTTGTTTTCCCATGTATTGACTGACAGCTCTCCTGTCTCCATGTTGGGAGAAATCAGGCAGAAGCGTTGTGTGCGCTGTGTGAACATGATGGTTATTGTAGTTCTAGACTAAATGTGAGAATGCATTTACTCATTTGACTTGCACAAATTTATTCCTCAAAATACTTAAAACTGTGAAATGCAAATTCTGAATATTACGCAAACCTGCTAAATAACACAAATATACTTTATGTATTTAATCTCACTTTATTAAGCAATGTTTTTGCTGCTGACCCTCTATGATCCAATTGATCCAAAAATGACTAGATAAACATCACACTTGTGTTACATTTTTTTGTTTTTATTGCTGAAGTAAGATTATTGAACTTTCTTCTCCTGCATCCTATTCTTCTGCAATCCAATGGTTTGTTTGAGCTGCGCCCTCTACTGTGCTGTGCAGGCGTGAATTTGCATTTCCTTTAGCCTGAGGCTTATTTGTTTCTCTTTTGGTGTGAAAGGGCTTTACACTTGCCAAAAATATAACTTTTTAAAATTAAAAAACAAACCAAACAAGCAAAACCAGCCCAGATGAGAAATAGTAACGCAAAAGTAATGTAACACATTACTTTGCATATAAAGTATCTGTAACACAAAAAGTTACTTTTTTAAGGAGTAATGCAAGATGGTAATTACTTTTAAAAGTAACTTTCCCCAACCCTGGTCTCGAAACACCATGCGTTATTTTACATTCCGCTGCGCTAGAGAGCTATGTGAATGGCTCTCTTTGCTTCAAACATATAGGGAAGAATGGGAAAACAGAGCAGTGTAAAATTAGATGATGCATGCATGTGTTAACAGAGTGCTGAGTTGACATGAAAACAACCTGAGATAAATACACTGAGTCGGGCTAACTGTACAAAAAGATCCGCCTGAAGTCCTAAATTTGAGATATATCAATTGCTACTATTACATCATTCCCACAACTCCATTTTCAAGTTAATTTCACTGTCAAAAGGCACAAAGATGTTTTTAAAAGAATGACGGGAAAGTTTCCTGAACCTTTTGTGTATGATATATTTTCTCTTTACTAAATGAAACGCTGACCACCATGTGAATTCAGAAATCTCTGAAGCATACAGTGTAATCATCAAGTCTTTAAAACTTTGCTATTATTCAAAAGTTACTTGTTATTACAAATAATAATTATTAAATATAACTATGCATAAATAATTCTATATGAATATGCAATAATTATTACCAACATTATTATTATAATTTTCACATACTATATACTTGGGAAGTAGATTTGATCTCGGACACAGCGATTGATTGTGAGTGATGATGTTGACCATTCCAAGATATGTGGACGCATTGATGGTGGACGTTTGAATGTGGCATCTACATATCTATAATTTTAGTACTTTTAAGGTGTATGTCTTGAATGTATACAATCAAGTCAATGTGATGCATGGATTCAAGCATGATCTGTTGCCGGAGCTTCTAACAAATAACACAGAGGATCAGTGAGAATCGTACCCGAGGGGGCTGTCTGCACCTCCAGAGCTGTTTAGTCATACATTTTCCCAGTATTAATCCATACGTGTACAGCAGAATAAGAAGGTATCAAGATAAGGGCTGCATCTGAAATTGCATACTTCTCTACTATATAGTAGGCCAAAGGACTCATGATAAATTATAAAAGAGTAGGCAAAAAGTCCTCGGATGACGAACTACTTACGGTGAGATTCTGAAATGTGCATACAATGGATACTTTACTATCCCATGAGGCCACGGGAGAGGATTTATGAATGACAGTGATGCGACGCAACTGGCAGGTCACATGATAATGACAGCATTGCAAATGTAGTACCTCCGGATTGCATTCATACTATATAGAACGTACTTTTTTAGTGGCCGTGAAGTAATTACTTATTCAAAATAATGCAATTTCGGACGCAGCCAATTTGACTTCCATCTAAATGCAGTAGTAGTTTGTAAATCATTATGGCATCCCGAACAGTTCTAGTTTGCTTTAGATAGATCCAGACAGTACTGACTCAACCAAAGTTTTGTCCCAAATGACGCACTATACACTATGCATACTTGAGTTTTATAAGGTTATTTTGTTATTTAACATCAGAGCTTGATGCCCCTCTCTTTTTCTGCTGACGTAATTAAAGCTGCAACAGTTGAGTGCATGAAGGGTCCAACACTTCGTTTTTTCAGTTAATTAAGTGCATCATCTGGGTATTTAAAGTGTACATTTTCCATTTGGAATTATACTACTCTAGTGTACACTATGCATACTACAAAACCTCATAGAATAGTGCAAGCATATGCAAATTGGGATGTCTTTGAGATGGGGTAATGTGAGGCCCCATTTCATCAAGCAACTGAACTATTATGAGTGACTAGTTATGAAATCCTGCTTTGTTAACAGTTTAGGCTTACCTGTTCACCATCTATATGCTATTATTTTACAACCCCAAATCAGAAAAAGTTGGGACAGTATGGAAAACGCAACAAAAAAAAAAGAAGTGATTTCTAAATTTACTTTGACTTGTATTTCATTGCAGACAATATGAACACAAAATATTTCATGTTTTGTCTGGTCAACTTCATGTCATTTGTAAATATGCATCCTTTCCTGTCATTCAGACCTGCAACACATTTTAAAAAAAGTTGGGACAGGAGCAATTTAGGGCTAGTAATGAGGTAAAATGGTTAAATAATGATGTGATTTGAAACAGGTGATGTCAACAGGTGATTGTAATTATGATTTGGTACAAAAGCAGCATCCAAGAAAGGTCTAATCCTTTAGGAGCAAAGATGGGCAGAGGATTGCCAGTTTGCCAACAAATACGTGAGAAAATTATTGAAATGTTTAAAAACAATGTTCCTCAAAGAAAGATAGGAAGAGATTTGGATATTTCACATTCAACAGTGCATAACATAATTAAAAGATTCAAGGAATCTGGAGGAATTTCAGTGCGTAAAGGACAAGGGCACAAGCCTAAGCTGAACAACCGTGATCTCCAATCCCACCACAGCGATATCACCACATGGGCTCAGGACTACTTTGGCAAACCTTTGTCAAGTACCACAATACGTATCCACAAATGCCAGTTAAAACTGTACTGTGCCAAAAGGAAGCCCTATGTTAACAGTGTCCAGAAGCGCCGTCAACTTCTCTGGGCTCGGAGGCATCTGGGATGGACCATCACACAGTGGAAACGTGTACTGTGGTCAGATGAATCAGTATTTCAGGTTTTTTTGGGAGGAATGGACGCCGTGTGCTCCGGACCAAAGAAGAAAAGGATCATCCAGACTGTTACCAGCAACAAGTCCAAAAGCCAGGGTCTGTCACGGTATGGGGTTGTGTCAGTGCCCTTGGCAAAGGTAACTTGCACTTCTGTGAAGGCATCATTAATGCTGAAAAGTACATAGAGATTTTGGAGCATAATATGCTGCCTTCAAGAAGACATCTTTTCCAGGGACGTCCATGCATAGTTCAACAAGACAATGCAAAACCACATTCTGCACACATTACAAAGTCCTGGCTGCGGAGGAAGAGGGTACGGGTACTTGACTGGCCTGCCTGCAGTCCCGACCTGTCTCCAATAGAGAATGTGTGGCGCATTTTGAAGCACAAAATGCGACAACGAAGACCCCGTACTGTTGCCCACCTTAAGACTTGTTTGCAGGAAGAAGGGGACAAAATTACACCTGAAACACTTCATCACTTGGTGTCTTCAGTCCCTAAACGTCTTTTAAGTGTTGTGAAAAGGAATGGCAACATTACAAAGTGGTAAATGCTTTACTGTCCCAACTTTTTTTTAAATGTGTTGCAGGTCTGAATGACAGGAAAGGATGCATATTTACAAATGAGATGAAGTTGACCAGACAAAACATGAAATATTTTGTGTTCATATTGTCTGCAATGAAATACTAGTCAAAGTAAATTTAGAAATCACTTTTTCACATTTTTTTGTGTTTTCCATACTGTCCCAACTTTTTCTGATTTGGGGTTGTATTTAAAAATAACTGACGTGCATTCTGTAGAGGTCTCGCTCACATCCTATCCCATTCCCCCTCTTGTTATCGATCATTTCACCAAGGGCACCATGCCTAATTTATGACTTCACACTCTTGTGGGAAGGACAAGAATTTGGTTTCACCTCGCTCAGTAGAAATTTTCTCTGGATGTGTACATTTGCTGTACTGTGCCATGCTTGTTTGTATACATATGATGTTCATTGGACAGCATTAACATTCACTGAATGGACAATTTCACTGAGTATTTAAGAGCATGTGACCAAGATCACTAGACTGGGTAAACCCAGCCCGATCTGCCGGCCATTTGATTTTGCCCTGCAGCTCAGGCTGGAAACCTGTACATATTTTTATCCTGCTTTTGTTACAAATTTGTGGGGACCAATCAAAAACCGGCTTATCCACCTGGCGTGCTATTGGCGGGTTTAACACAATGACGGATAGAGAAGCGATGGATTGTTGGTCTGATTGGTTGAAGGACTATCCAATTTTGTACAGTCATTTGAACCATGCCCATTGATCACGCCTCTTGTGCAGTAAAAAATACAGAGCAGACTCCCCAGATCAATGTTCAATCTTAAAAGATTGAGCTTGGTCTGGTGATAGCCAGACAACAAAATCACTGTATACAAGTACAATTGTATGCATGCAAGTATTTTGAGCTTTAACATAACCGTTGCTGTATAGCAGGGGTGTCCAAAGTCCGGCCCGCGGGCCAAATGCGGCCCGGGGATGAATTTCACACGGCCTGCAGCGCGTCTATTAAAATCTATTATATGTGGCCCGCCACGGATCATTTACAAATCATGCAGTTTCACGATGTCACCGCAAGGTGGCAGTACTAGACTTTAGGCCAGGGAAACAGCGCCCAAAGCGGAATGAAACAGCGCTGCTTGTGCTCTGCGCAAATCGCGAGCTCTGACTCTGAACAAATGTGTTTACCTGCTGAGTGTCTCGATCACGCGCCCACTAAACAGCCCGTGAGAAGTGTTCGAGTTTGGAGCAGAGGTCTCCGGTACGAGTTGTGAATCTCTATGTGATTTGATTTCATTTCATTTAAATCCAGTTCACAGCGCTGACTTAATAAACAACACTAACGTGCAAATCAGCTGAGCCAATTCAAAATACTTTTCAAACAACAATTCGCATTTCGAATTTATCATAGATTTACTGTGGTAACACTACCTGTAACCATGGTAATTTGTCAGAAATGTATGTTAATATATAATTTTATTTAATTTGTAATGTAGACATGTATTAAATGAGTAATAAAGACCAAATTGCAGACTATTTTTTGTCATAAACTTGCAGTTTTGTGCATTTGTATTATATGTCTATAGACTAAATACCATTCTAGATATATATATATAATTTTTTCCTTGAGTGCACTGCAAAAAATGCTGTCATTTAGTATTTTTGTCTTGTTTCTAGTCTAAATATATCTAAAAATTGTTAAATCAAGATGTTACGAGATCTGTTAAATGACATTAGATATTTTTTCTTGTTTTTTGGAAAATTAAATTAAATTGAAGTGAGTTTTTGCTTAAAACAAGCAAATATAGCTGCCAATGGGGTAAGAAAAATAATGTTTCTGTTTGGAATCTTAAAGGAAGATTTTGGAAGATTATTTTTCTAATCCATTGGCAGATAATTTAGTTTGTTTAAAGCAAAAACTCAATTCATTTAGATTTTTCCCCCAGGAATCAAGAAAAAATATGTAATTTTCCTTAGTAAAAGCATCTTGATTTAAGAATTTTTGATATTTGGACTGGAAAAAAGACAGAAATACCAAGTCAGAAAAGCATGTTTTGTAGTGTGGTTTTTCCTGTGGTGATCTAAATAGAGCACTTATTAAATTTAAATAAGAATAGAGTTCTAACTCCGTAATAATATAAAAATGTCACCCATTAAAACTTTTTGGTTCATGAAAGTTTTACAGATATTTCCTGTGTCCTATCTCAAGCTCTACTGTCAGCTCAAGATTTTGTCAAATCTGTCATGTTTATATATATATATATATATATATATATTAGAAACGACTGGCCCCCGGGTATGTCCACAACATCGAATCCGGCACCCTTTAAAAAAAGTTTAGACACCCCTGCTGTATAGTAATTGGATCACCAGAATGCACTTGCTCTCATTATGCATAAAATACACCAGGCCAGTGTTATTTCTTTCAAATTAGCACATTCTCCTTGTGGAAACGGCATCTCAGTTCCAAAACTTTCCTAGAGAGGAAGTTCAATACGGTTCTCTGAATCGTCTAGGAAATTCAAACTTCAAGCGAGGGCAGAGTTGAAAGAAAGGAGACTTGCAATAAAATTAATTAGACCGGGTATTAATATTGTAATCACTGTGCAGAGGAGAGCATGTCAGTAGCTGCTATAATATGTGTTTACCACTAGAGGGAACATATTCCTGTCTCTGAGCGAAACACTTTTTATGAGAAGAACAAATGGATGGAAATTAACAGCCTTGATGAGGACCATAAAAAACCTCACGGCGAAGGAATGCACATTGATAGCTGGGTTGTTTTCTAAGGTACGGACACTGATTATGGTCGATGTCAGCCTGGTTGTCTTGCACAGGCAATTATGAGCCCTTGTCTGAAGAATACACCTGTCTGAACCTCAGAGCAAAAAGCAATCGTCTGAGTTAGTTCTTTCACAGCAGTGCTTTCCTCCTCCACATCTTCCTGGCAGGTCCACGCATGCACAGTTTTCACTGCCTACTCATGAGGAAGTGTTTCTCTGTGTCTTTTATCCTGTACAGCAATAAATACTCTGCCTCAGGGGAGATCAGCTTGAGAAGCAGGAAATTTGGCCCGATGCTAGAATTAAAGTGGAACATTATTGGTGTGAAGAATAAGTGTTCAGATTCTGAATAATATTTAGGCACCTCTTTAAGGTAAGAGTTTTCATTGATTATATTATTACAAATCATGTATGTATTCATATTATAACATGTAAAGAAGATATAATTTAATGACTCTGAAAGCAATCCATCATAAAATGTGTGATCGATAAATGTTAGTCATGACTGGTTAATTATTTTTGTTATTGATCTAATAATATTATTGAGCTAATAATAGTTATTGTTTTTGTTTCCATATCATGTATGCTTTAAATATTTGTTAATTTCGTTCGAAATAAGGCCCTCTTCTTTATTTTTCAGGTCAAAAGTGAGTTGTTGTTGTTGTTGTTGTTGTTGTTGTTGTTGTTGTTGTTTTCAAACTATTTGATACACTTCACTAATTAATAATCCTCGGTCACACGATTTGACCTGCAAGTCACCATCCAAGCCAAGAATCCTTTCGAATCCATTTCCAGGCTTTCTCACACACTATGGGTCATTTCTTAGATTGACATCTCTGGCATCCAATAGTGTCGCGCAAAGCGTCAACTGTGGGTTCTGGTCGTCTGGGCATCCAATCAGATGCGCCCGACTGCAAGAAGCCTCGTCATCAAAGTAGAATTTGAATGTAGGTTATGATGAAGTATCCGAAATTCCCCACCCCTCTGTGTTTGCCGGTGAGGTTATGGCTTCTGCTTTGTTTAAATGCTACTCATCCCGCATAATAAAGCACAAGTCGTGTGTTGTTAATGATTTTAAAATAATTTTTTAAGAGTGTAATTTATAGAGCCCGACTTGCAGAAGACGTGTTTCCATTGAAATTGCATCATCTTACATCGTGTGGTTAGTTTTTTTTCTCGGTAATATAAATCAGACTATGAACTAAACATGCATTTGTTGTTCTGAAAGAGGTTATGCAACTAAACGGCATGGCTGCTGAAGTGTGTGTGCATTTTCTCATTGCGTTTGTCAGATGAAAGAAGGCAGAGGTGAAAAGAGCTGTTTTTACGTTTACTCGCAGTGCTAGTGCGAAATTCACGGAAAGGGGAGGGGCTGCATCTGGCATGAAAACACCGTTTCCCAAATTCCACCCTATCACCGTACGTGCTATAAAACCAACATTTCCTTAGTGTGCTTTGGCACATTGACTAGCTACCTATCGATGCTATAGCTAGTAGATGCCATGGTTGGGGTGATTTAGGGGTCAATACGTCTAAGCAGTTGATGGACAGACGATTAACTAAAACGAACTTTTAAAAGAGAGGCACGACTGGATGTGAGAATGAGCATGTATCAACGAATTTGTTGAGGAAATGTGGAATTGCGTTGCACAGATGTCTGTAGCGAGAAAAGCGGAGGTAGGAGGTGTGTCTTCTCTGTTGAAATACCGGCTGGGGGTGTGTCCTTTTACGTTTAGAAATACTTTCCATTGTTCCACTCTATTGCCTTGAAAATACACCCCCTCGGAGTCCACAGCCAATCGACTGCACCCGACCGTCTCTCATGCTCCGCCCATAAATCTATATTAAAGCCTCCATCATCACATGCCGTCGGCATAAGAAAGCTTCATTACAATAGTGATTATTGGAGGATAGAGGCGGATTATTTTCGCATTTTCCTGCGTTTCGAATTTTATTGATACACAATATTAATTATGGCCGATACAAAGGTTGACTCCGCGACGGAAATCTCCGCAAAGGTAAGAACGGATACCTCTTGATGAACGAAATTCTCATTAAAAGAACAATGTTCTTTCTTTCATTTGTCCCCTAGTCCAGATTTAACGTGAACGTGTAGGCTATTTTGGGCTATAGCAGGAAAGAACCGTTAATTAATCGTTACGCGTAAAGGAAAAGTATGCGATAACTGTGCTTCGTAAGTAATTTAAATTGATACATCGTAATGAGAATTCTTAATGGAGAAGTTGTAGCGCATTCTGTCGCGCGCGCTGAGCGAGAGCACATTCGAATGTAATTTCTCATTGTCCGGAATGTAACAGTCTGCGCGCGCTGGTTCTTTGTTTATACAAGCGTGTCGGTTCCCCTTTGAACAGCGGCGATGTGAGCTGGGGACGTCAACTGCTTTACCACGATAAATCCTTAAACTTGTAATTCTTTCGATTTCGTTCTCTAACTCTTAAACATGTATAAATAACCTGATGTTAAAAATTATGCTCTTGTTTTGTTTGTAGGTAGCCTATGGTTTTATGGCTTATGTACATTTTCGTACAACAACGTTTTGAGCACTCATTTATTCCTAAATCCGTTCATTCATTACCTGTTAGTTTGAGGCTACGGCGGGTTTGAGAACGCGTTGGTCGGTCGATGTCCTCGGGGCTGAAAGTTTGCCGGTTTGTCTAGGCGGCTTTGAGCCTAAACCGATAGGAAATCTCACGTGATACAAAATCGAACACATTTGGAGGTTAATTCGGATTGCCGATGTTCGGGTTTATCATTGATTCTGATGCAGCCGATAAACGGAACTTGGATTAACGCTACAGAGCATCGGCTTTCAAATGCAAATTACACCTTTTTGAAGTTTATGGATAATAAACAAGTTAGGGAAATTGTAATGTTACCCGAACTGTTTGACTGGGCTGTAAATTGTGGTGGTGGCGGTGCTGTTGTCTCGGTAGGCTACTCGAAAGCCCTTTAAACACAGAGGCAGGTTATATGCAAACTCAAAAATCGAATAGTCTAATGCTCTCTACTATGAATTTCCAACGAGTTTATATTTTTCCATGTGTGACGGCAACGTGGGCTTGTTGGTTTACTAGTTTGAAGCCAGAGACGTCGGTGAATTTAAGGGGGCGGTCCAAGTTGATGTGGTTGATAAACGGCTTAAGGGCTAAAGATTATATAAACGAATTAATGCACGTATTTGCATGGGTAAGGCTCATTTAACTGCATTTGACATGGCTTTAATTAATCGACACCCCGTCAAAGCAATTCAACGAGCACACGATTCTGACATTTATGACCCGGTTGTGTTTTTTTTGCCTACGGTCTCTTGTCAATTCTGCGACTGCGCGAACTAAATCCAGGTTAACGTGACGGCGGTGGCGTGCGTGCAGTGCCGAACTCTGTCGTTTTCGGGATGGATAGATTGCGAAATTTGTGTGCGCTTTGTCTTTCATTAGAGTTTGGCACCAGCTCGCCAAACCACATTTCCCTGATTCTGAATTATCCCGCTTGTTTAGCGTTTTAAGCTTTTGTTTTCTGGCGCTGCAACGTAAGCAAGTGCGTACACGCCAAAATGTTTGCTTAATGGGTTTACATTTTACAATACCCACAGCCGCCGAGCCTCACTAAAGTGTCAGATTACAAACGAGCTCAGTCGATAAGAGGCGGGAGCAGGACTCGTTGATGGACAGCAAACTTCTCTGCTGCAGCCAATGAGGCGTCAATGTCAGAGGGGCGTCATTAGAGATGCAATTTAAATTTGTGCGCATAGGGGGCGTTTTCCTCACGTCAATCGTAATCTTCATTGACTCTGCATAATCAGATGGCTCCAATTTGACTGTGTTAAATGTTTTAAAGTATTAAGATAAATACTTGATATATTTTTTTAATGTAGGACCTAAAAGAGAAGAAGCTCCTTGAGGAGAAGGAAAATGGAAAAGATGCCACTAATGGAAAGGTAATTAAAGTGTTTTTGACCTCAACTGTGTAACTACTTTGGTATTTGATGGAGAGCATGCGCTGACCTTTTTTTTAAAAATGTGTTAACAGGAGAATGAAGAGAACGGAGAGCCTGAAATTGATGATGATGAAGAAGATGATGAAGTAGATGAGGAAGACGAAGAGGAAGGAGAGGGTCAGTGCAACATTTTAATGTTCCCAATTTTCTGCCATGACGACAAACTAATTAGAAGATGTTTTAATCACGTGGCTAATGGTCCCTTTCTGCAGGTGATGAGGATGAGGATGAGGATGAAGATGATGACGACTTAGGTGGAGGAACAAAACGGGCTGCTGATGACGATGAAGATGATGAGGTACAATCATGAATTGCTAGCTAAAGAATACTGTAACCAAGTGGTGTTTTCTTTCCAATTTGTCACTGTTCAAGTTATTAATTTTGAATCCCGCTTTTATTTCAGGATGATGTTGACCCCAAGAAGCAGAAGACGGATGATGATGATTAAAGGATCGTTTCATTTTGCTGAGCAGATGTAGAAAGCCTCTGCTTTAACCCAACCGTTGGAGCCAGTGGCATTAAGGACTCAAATACATAAAACATGGTCATTTTCAAGTTTGTCACCCATGTCAACCAACTGACCCCCAATTCAAAATTTTCTAGAGGACCGACCATAATTCCGATTTCCAGCATTCGCAATGAAATAAGCAAGACAAGGATTTGTTTGTATTTTTATTTACATTTTATATTTTTGTACATATTGTGAAGAGGTCAGCCACTTTATTGTGATCTCCTGTGACCAAAACGGTGCTTCTTTATGAAATTTTACTTGTTTGACCATGTCTCAATATTTCAACATAAAGACAACATGTATAAAATTAACAGCCATTGAACTCAGAGCATTCCAGTAAATTTTATGTATGAACTTTAGTTGTACCATAACTAGTTGTACCATAAACTAGTTTTTGTATGGGAGGGCTAGGCCAAAGAAAAAAGGAGTTTTGGTTTCTTTTGACTTTGTTTCGTCTGCATTATTTGTTTTACCTTGGCCTGTTTGTTGTATGTGTGGAGTTTGTTGTTCAACAATAAACTTAACTTTTATTTTGTGAGTTATACCAATTTTTCTTTTGTTTCAAAATCACATGAATGTGCCCTTCATTGTGTCTGAGACCAAAGCATGCTTGTAAGGATACATCAAAGATGCCAGTCTTTCTATGTTCATTGACTCAAATTGATACTTTACCCATTAATTCAGTGAGACACTACATAAGAGTTGGAGTACTATATTCATTTTCCAAAACTACTTTCTAAACCCATATGTAACTATACAGAAAAACAGATTTTGTGTTTCATTAAAGGCAGCTTTATGAGACCACCCAAACTACATATGACAACATGACATAAAAAGTTATACTCAACACATCAGATAGATGTCCAAACTGGCATGATTCCATAAAAGGTGTTCTTCCTTGAAAAGCTTTAAAAAAGTTAAGTGCCATTCTAGTCGTTAACTATAAAAGCCATCCTGCTTCTTCAGCAGCTCTAACACAACCTAACCTGACTTCAATATGTAGGTTGCCTGTCAGGTGTGCTGTCCTAAAGGTAGATTTTACACATCTTATTCTCAAGCTGTTTGCTTGACATGCGAGAACCAATGAGGTTCATTCTCATGTTAGGCAGCACGTTTGAGCTACCACAAGAACCAATTAAGTTCATTCTCATGTGTTACGCAGGCGCAGCATGTTTGAGCTTCCGCAAGAACCAATGAGGTTCATTCTCGTGTTACGCAGTGTGTTTGAGCTTCTGCAAGAACCAATGAGGTTCATTTTAATGTTACGCAGTACGTTTGAGCTTCCGCAAGAACCAATGAGGTTCATTCTCGTGTTACCCAGCACATTTGAGCATCAGCATGAACCAATGAGGTTCATTCTCGTGTTACGCAGCATGTTTGAGCATCAGCATGAACCAATGAGGTTCATTCTCGTGTTACGCAGCATGTTTGAGTTTCAGCAAGAACCAATGAGGTTCATTCTCGTGTTGAGCTTCCGCATGAGGTTTGTTCTAGCACGTCAAGCAGGTTCGGTTGAGCCTCTTGATGTTCGTTGATCAATTTTTAAATGTGACTAAAAGCCTAAATTAAATCTGTTTATCATATAAAGCAATCAAGTCGCTTCAGAAAATTTGGACTAAACCACTCGATTCCAATTATTTAGTTTTACGATCTCTTTACAAAGTTTTTTAAGCATCAAAGTGGTAGTTGCGTGGCTGACAATGGAGGGATCTCTTAGAGTCTTTCTCACATCTCTCAGAAAAAGATCTTCATTTGTGTTACGAAGATGAATGACAGTCTGAAGGCCTGTACACACCGGGACGAATATCGCACGCGCTTATCGCCAGCGTTTTTCGTGCCGTTTTTCGGCGCGTCTTGAGTGTTCACACCCAAGCGATTTTCACTGGCGCTGCGCCGAGTGAACGTGCACATTCAGTAGATGCGCTCCCGGTACACAAGATGGTGCTGCGGCACTTTAAGCCTCTGACACTCGCTTGTCACACAGAAGGAGAAGAGAGACAGTATTTACGTGCTTGCCAAAACCATAGACATATTATGTATATGGACAAAACCATTCACACACTTTTTGCTAACTGGCAAGCAGCATTAGCAGTTCATCTTCTTCTTTGTCTACTTACTACTTCTTCGTCGTATCAATGTGTGCACGGCAAGACTGTTTTGTGCTTGAGCGCCACCAACAGAGGTGTCAAAAGTATTCGCATTCATTACTCAGGTAGAAGTATAGATACTGGGGTTTAAAAAGACTTCTGTAGAAGTTGAAGTATCAACTCAAGCTTTTTACTCAAGTAAAAGTGTAAAAGTAACTGGTTTCAAAACTACTTAAAGTATAAAAGTAAAAGTAATGCAAGTGGGAAAAAATGCCATTAAAGGGATAGTTCACCCAAAAATGGAAATTCTGTCATAATTTACTCAAATTGTTCCAAGCCTGTATGAGTTTCTTTGTTCTGAAGATTGAAGAATTTTTGTAACCAAGCAAATTATATGCAACCATTGTGAATGCCATAGCATTTTCCCCCTACTATGGCAGTGAATGGTTGCTCTATCTGCTTGGTTACAAACATTCTTCAAAATATCTTCAGAACAAAAACTCATACAGGTTTGGAACAACTTGAGGGTGAGTAAATGATGAAAGAATTTTCATTTTTGGGTGAAGTATCCCTTTAAGGACAAAAGATTAGGCCGAGCCACAGTGCATACCCCACCTCCTCAAAAAAAAAAAATTCTGAAGGCCATAATGACTATAATGTTATATTAAAAAGTTAATGTTGAACATTTTTAGATGCACTTGGCTACGCGTTTCAGCCGCATATATTCCCATTGAAAATGAACGCATTTTAGGACAATGCAAATACATTAAAGAACCATATTGTGTAATACTGAGCATTAACGTGTTTCATGGAGTGGAAGATTTGATGACTAGTTGCCTATAAATATTGTAAAGGTGCAAAAAGTCAAAATTCAGAGGCATGTTATCAATAACCATTTTTTTATGTGTGATCAGTGTGGCCAGATTGGGTCAACAATTTCCAGCCCAAAAACCTCACCAAATGTACATTTATATATATTTTTTAAAATGGTTATTGATAACATGCCTGGTTATTGATAACAAGTTTGCACCTCTTACAATACTTATAGGCAACTAGTCACTCCAAGAAAAAAAAAAAAAACTTTAACTGCCAAAATAATGTGATATTATTTTATTGCCATACCAATCAATGTTGATAAGTAAGTTACCATTTTATCTCCTTAAAGCATAAAAAAAATCCCAGTAAAACGGTTCAAATATGACTATATGTCCAGGTAGAAACTGTCAAAACCGCAATCCCTTAGAAAAACACAAGATTTTCAATGTCAACAGTAAGAAGCCAATTTACGTGCAAAAAGTGCCCAATATAGAGATTGGAAAAACGCTATGTAATTAACAGGCATTTCACACGTTAATGCACACACCAATGTCAAAATGCGTAATTCATTTATACTGTACAATAATCCGTCAACAAATAAATAACAACAATGCGCTTACCCTTGTGTTGCACTTTGCTTTGACAAAACTACAGTATGTCTTTCGTGAAGTACATTGCACATGCACTTAGCAGTCAAAACGGATTAATCGTTGATTTGAACCTCTTTCAGCAGCTGTCGGGGTTGCTAGTTGCAGATGTCCTAAGTGTGCGTATGATGATGGACGGGAGTCACGGTTATATTTAAAGAGTCTTCGAGTCACAGGTGTAATTCACGTTTGAGAGTTGAGTCACTCTCCCACTCTTTGCTGTAGATACAACTTACTGTGTATTTATGCCACTGGCATAGCGATCACTGGAATATACAGCTATGAGTTATCGCGCTAAAAACCCGGCTAAAGTCATGAATGAGGCTGAGCACGTCTGCCTGCTGATCGCTGATTGGCTGAAAGTGCGTGCTCGTCGCGAGAACCCGCCCTATCTGGCAACATGGTGTGTGATTTGTGCAGGTGCAGGCGTGATTGATCGCCTACAACCCAATAGGGTGTCAGAACGGTTTGTGTTTATCCTTCTCATCCAACCACAATCAAATTCACTCTGTCCGGATGGCGCGAATTATCTGGATAGTTGTTGTTTTTTTATGACAAGCCGGAATGAAAACATGCCGAAATGGAATAGGAGTAACGAGGCTATTTTTAAAATGTAAGGAGTAGAAAGTACAGATAATTGCTTGAAAATGTAAGGAGTAGAAGTAAAAAGTAGGCTGAAAAATAATTACTCCAGTAAAGTATAGATACTCAAAATTTCTACTTAAGTAAGGTAACGAAGTATTTGTACTTCGTTACTTGACACCTCTGGCCACCAAGTCGTGTTTTACTGTCACTTCAGCAGCTCCAGGCACGTGAACAAAAGCGCCGATCTCATTGGTCGGACAGTTTTTTACGCGCTGCGTCAAAATAAAAAAACGAACCCGAGGCGTTTTTTTTAAAAATGACGCTTTTACGCCTTGCATTACTTTTACTTTTATACTTTAAGTAGTTTTGAAACCAGTTACTTTTACACTTTTACTTGAGTAAAAAGCTTGAGTTGATACTTCAACTTCTACAGAAGTCTTTTTAAACCCCAGTATCTATACTTCTACCTGAGTAATGAATGCGAATACTTTTGACACCTCTGTTGGTGGCGCTCAAGCACAAAACAGTCTTGCCGTGCACACATTGATACGACCTTTAAGGCCTGTTCACACCGGGACGATTTTCGCACGCGTTTATCGCCGACGTTTAACGCCTCGGGACTAAACAATGGGCGCCAATTTGAGTGTTCACACCGACGCGCAAAACGCCAGGCGTAAAAGCGTCATTTTTAAAAAAACGCCTCGGGTTCGTTTTTTTATTTTGACGCGGCGCGTAAAAAACTGTCCGACCAATGAGATCGGCGCTTTTGTTCACGTGCCTGGAGCTGCTGAAGTGACAGTAAAACACGACTTGGTGGCGCTCAAGCACAAAACGGTCTTGCCGAGCACACATTGATACGACGAAGAAGTAGTAAGTAGACAAAGAAGAAGATGAACTGCTAATGCTGCTTGCCAGTTAGCAAAAAGTTTGTGAATGGTTTTGTCCATATACATAATATGTCTATGGTTTTGGCAAGCACGTAAATACTGTCTCTCTTCTCCTTCTGTGTGACAAGCGAGTGTCAGAGGCGTAAAGTGCCGCAGCTCCACCTTGTGTACCGGGAGCGCATCTACTGAATGTGCAGGTTCACTCGGCGCAGCGCCAGTGAAAATCGCTTGGGTGTGAACACTCAAGACGCGCCGAAAAACGGCACGAAAAACGCTGGCGATAAGCGCGCGCGATATTCGTCCCGGTGTGTACAGGCCTTTAGCCTACAGGTTTGGAACCACATGAGGGTGAGTAAATGATGACAGAATATTAATTTTTGGGTGAACTATCCCTTTAATAAACACAAATACACTCTTAACATCTGCATCCTCGCCTTTGCACAACTGCCGGAGATTTCCCCACTAGACTTATAAACGCAGGTCATTTGGCTCAGCAGTGTACTGAGTGTGTGTGTGTGTGTGTGTGTGTGTGTGTGTGTGTGTGTGTGTGTGTGTGTGTGTGTGTGTGTGTGTGTGTGTGTGTGTGTGTGTGTGTGTGTGTGTGTGTGTGTGTGTGTGTGTGTGTGTGTGTGTGTGTGGCTAAAACACTGGCTGATGTCATGTCTAAGGGTGTACTCACACTAGGCATGGTTGCCTTGTACCGTGCCCGAGCGCGATTGTCCCCCCTCCCCACTCCCCCGCTGGCCTGCACTCACATTGCACTTAACATACTGGACCGGAGCACGCTTACGTCATTTTTGTTTTGAAGAAAACGGGAATAAAAGTGTTTTCGCTAATAGACTGCCTAAAACATTTATCATTTATGCCATGCAGCGATTTTCACTTGATTGCACTGCACATATCAGAATATTATTACGGAGGCAGCTGACTTTGACATAGGAATTTGCAGCTTTACTCGCAAACTACAATTCATGTTCATCAATGAGGTGAGAACCAGGAACGTTATAAACGTGAATATACTTGATTTAATTGGAAAGTGTATCCAAGTAGTAATAGTTTGGTGTTTGCTGTCGTAATGTTGATAGTAGCGCGCAGCTGTTCCGTGCTCCAGCACGGTTAGCGCTCACACTGCATGCGAACCGCGCCCGAGTCCAACTGAACCGTGCTCTGGCCCACCTCTTCCAAGCGGGCCAGGGCCGGCTAATCGAGCCGCGCCCGGGCACGGTTCGGATCACTCACACTAGTCAAACGAACCGCGCTTTGGTGGTCAAACGCACTCGGGCACGGTTCAAACTGGCTAGTGCACTTACACCCTAAGTAGGCGTCTATTTCAGGCTTATATGTCAGGGTCAGGTTTGAGGAGGCTGAATGCTTGGTCTAGACATGAATGAGAGAGGATGTATTTGAGACTAATCATCCACATTATGACATTCTTTTTTACAGAAATCGTCCAGAAAAATACAGAATTCACCTCAGAAAACAGCAACTTTGATATAGGTCTATAAAATATTAAATAATCCACATACACATTGATTTCATATATCACCTCGCATGTCGGCTTACCGCTTTATCCCTTTCAGCACTCTCACATACTTTTCCCAGCGTTCAATGCAAGCATGTGCTTTAATCTTGATAAGAGTGCTGCTTAGTTTAGGCCGGATGGCAGCATCCTTTACTGAAGTGCATCTCAATTTACAGCAGGCAGAAGCTTGAGTGTTTGAGACTTCAGTAGCTACCACTGCTGGTGTGACAACAGCTTGACGCCGATCTACGTTACATGTTAATGAACGTCAAATTGTTGTCAATTCAGTGGCATATGCAGTCAGTCAAATAGCATATCTATCTCAGGTAAGTAATAGCCTAATAAAGTTTGTGATAATGCGTATTGGATAGACACCTCGGTTACCACCAGGGATGATGAGGAAGTGAGTATTTAAAAACATGCACTGACGTTAATTGAAACTGCAGCAAAAGTTGCTTAATAAATTGTGAAAGTGAAACTGCAAAGGCAACGCGTCTATTTAAACAGCTTGTAGATTGTTAAATATCACAGTCTCAAATACAGAAGTTCAAATTAAAGTCGACTCTTTGCCTTTTCCGAGATTTGTTAAATAATTATTATCTTACCAGAGGCGCAGACGTAATAAAACAGCCCGAGTCGATGGATATCCCGTTTAGAATCTCGATTTTACAGACAAATGGGAAACTAAAACGCCTTACTGGTGTTTAAAACTGACAGACCACAGGTAAAACACAGTCCACGTCATGCTGAGGTTCATGTAAAATGGTAAATGTCCTCATTAACATTTCCAGCAGCGCGGTGAAAGTGAAGCGCATTCCAAAATAAATCGTCAACCGTTTGACTCGCTAATTCACCGTCCTGTTCTGCCGCCTAATGGCAGCCAAAGGTATCGCACACCAGCTACGTCACATAAAATAATCTATACGAGGAATGGAGAGAAAGGGTCTCCCTTTGGAACCACATCCCTTATAGTCTTTAACCAAATAGGTGGTCTAAAATTTGTTAACTTGTGACTTTAATATTTCTAAACTCCTACTCTGGTTCAGATGGTTAAAAGTCATATTCAATATAACTCAACAATAATGACAAACCCAAAATTAATATTAAACGGTGTTGAATTGATTGATATAAATGCAATAACAAATATATTTGTACTATTTTTTCAAAACAAAATAAAAAAGCACCTAAAGGATTTTTTTTGAGAACTCTATTATTGATAATATGAATTGGAAGACAGCTTTGTTAATCCCCTTTAAATGTTGTATTAATAATAAAAAGAAATACATTTTAAAATTGTGCATACCATCTACCCTGTTAAATCGTTAATTTCAAGATACTATGATAATGATGATTTATGCTCTTTTTATAAAAGTGAGAGAGTTGTTGACGCCCCCTTATTTCTTTTATATTTTTTTATGTAAAATCATTGCACAGAACGTGTTCTTGTAGGCTACGTCTCATAACAGACAGAAATAAAATAAAATAAAATTACATCTTTTTTTATAACGGAACACAATGCAAAGTGATCACGTTTTATCATGTTTAAAAGTATGGGTTAAACCAGATGTTGGTGTCGAGAGGCGTTTAAAAGGTTAAACTTTTAACTTGACTCTGTGCGAACCGGATCAATGAGTAGTCTCATAACACACAGAAACAAAACAAAAAACAAGACAAAAACAAAAAATTATAAAAAGTAAACGAAAAACAAAAAATAAAAACATCTTTTTATAATGGAACAATGTAAAGTGATCATGTTTTATCATGTTTAAAAGTATGGGTTAAACCAGATGTCCTAACTTTAATGAGAATTGTTTTTTTAAAAGATTTAAAGTTTCCTTTTTAAAACTAGGCTATATGTTGATATTGTCAAATAATCTTTGTATGACTCAAAATTCTGACACCATGGTACTTTATTACATACTATAGTAGGCTACTGAACGAGCGGCATATTCATAGTTTATGGTATTTACATGAATGCTGAGAAAACAGAGAACTTTTTTTGTTAGTTCCTTCCAACCTTCATAAAGCAATTGTTAGTCAAACTTTACATTCTAGCCACGGTAAGTTCCAAAGTCTTTGTCTCCAAATCCTATACAATTGCAGGTGGCCAGTTGCTTTTTTTAAACAGAGACATGACCAGCTGTACCCGTTGATGCATTCAATTGGGGATTCGGTGGTGAGGGGAGAAATCCCCCCTCCCACCACCACCACGACCACTATCATTACTTTCCACCCCCACCATCTCTGTTGCCTCCACCCCCATCACACATGCACACCAGCTCGCCTTTTGTTACCCCACCTTTTTTGATCCAAAGCAGCCTTTGCTTAGTAACGTATAGTCAAGGGACATCTTGTGTTGGATATGGCAAGTGCCACTGAAAGCAAATGGCAAGGGATGCTGTTAATTGTCCCTAAAGGCAAAGCTGTGGCTGCTTGTCCCGCCCAATGAGATTAACTGTAAAGATAAAGGTGAGATGCAAGTGGTCCTTTTATTAGTGTTCAGGTGAAATAATTAGGATTAATGAACACAGCACCCATCTCATTTCATGGGCGGAAGTTTTGAGTTAATATTTGAATGCATATGATTTATTTCAGCCATGTAAGGAAGTCAGAGATGCTCCCCTTCTGTTCTTTCTGCAGGTTGTGTGTCGTGTAGACATATCGTTCTCTGTCCACTAGGTGGCACACTTGCATGGCTCTCGCAGCGTAATCATGTGTGAGGCAATAGCGGCCACTTTATTAGGTATAGGCCTACCTTGCTAGTACTTTTGCCTTCAGAACTGCCTTAATTCTTTGTGTCATAGATTCAACAAGGTGCTGGAAACATTCCTCTGAGATTTTGATCAATATTGACATGATAGTCGCCTATCAAGCAGTGCAGATTTGTTGGCTGCACATCGATGATGTGAATCTCTCGTTCCAGCACATACCAAAGGTCAGGGCCGTGCAGAGAGTTCTTCAGGGGCAGGGGCTCAAATGTAAAAAAGGGGCAATATATATATATACACTTATGCTCATCAAGCCTGCATTTATTTAATCAAAAATACAGAAAAAACAGTAGCTTAATATTGTGAAATATTATTACATTATGTTCTTTTTAACTTTTTATTAATCCAACAATCTTGAAAAGAGTATCACAGTTTCCATCATTGACATTAAAGGTCCCGTTCTTCGTGTTTTTTTGAAGCTTTGATTGTGTTTACAGTGTGCAATATAACATGTGTTCATGTTTCGCGTGTAAAAAAACACAGTATTTTTCACACAATGTACTTATCTGTGTACCGCTGTTTCCACTGTCCTAAAAACGGCTGGTGATTTCCCTGTTCTATGAAGTCCCTCCTTCAGAAATACGTAACGAGTTCTGATTGTGCCAGCGCTTACCGTGTTGTAATTCGACCGCAGCTTAGCGCACGTGCCAGCAGTTCCTGTGTTGTGATTCGACAGCAGCTTAGCGCATGTTGGAAAGGTCACACCTCTAAACGGAGAGATGTATGCGTTCAATAATCTCTACAGCGTCCCTGGGAAAGCCAAACAAAGGTGATTTGACTCCTGGATGAAAATAACAGCGTCTCGACGACATGGCGATAAACACACTCAACACAACAGTTCCTTTTCTCCACGCGACACGTCCGCTTCTCCACGTGGGACAGCAACAAGACCGCGCCCCCTTTTTCGCGTTTCTTTGTGGGCGGAGGTTAGTCTGTTCTACTGCTCTACTGACGTAATTATAGAAGGAAGTACCAGGATGTAGTCCAAGCCAGCCGTTCGCTGTAGGCTTTGAAAGGGAACTTCTGTTAAATAAAATATCTCGCTTGGCATTGAACTTTGAGCTTTATAATTTTACAGGTATTATTTATGCTCTAACAGCAACATTACACACTAACTAAAGTTTGAACAATGGGATCATGCGGAATGGGACCTTTAAATCCTCATATTAGAATGATTTCTGAATGATCATGTGACACTGAAGAGTGGAGTAATGAGGCTGAAAATCCAGCTGTGATCACATAAATTATATTAAAATAGAAAACCATTGTTTTAATAACATTTCACAATATTGCTGTTTTTTATCAAATAAATGCAGGCTTGATGAACATAAGAGACTTCTTTCATAATGCTGCATAATATTCAAAAATGGTAACGTTAATATAATAAAGTCCTTTCACGCATTTCGCCAGCCTACACTTCACATAATAGGCCTGTAGGTGCCGGTGGCACTTGGGTTTTGTTAACTTTGATAGTTTCATGAAATAGTAAGCGGTGTATCAATATACATAAATACAAGTGAATTTAACACTTACCATTAATGCGACTTTTGCTGCTGCATGGTTTTGTACAGTGATTTGTTTGTTGTCAGTTAAAATCCATTTTGTCAGTGATGCAATTTCTAAAATGAGACAAACCGCAGGAAATCGTTCCACAAACGTTAGTTCGTCTGTCCATGTAATTTTCAACCGATTTATGAATAAGAACAGAAAATTACCGCTCCACTTCACATCGCCCAATGGAATTTGAACTTGCTTTGCCAGATCACGATTGGTTGGTGTATATACATGACAAACGGGCATTGGTAAATTGTGTAATACTTTAAAATATATAATATATATATTTGTAATTAAATCAACACATTAGCTCTGATTATGGATGAAAAAAAAATATTGGTTTACTTTTTTCCCGTAGGGCCACACACTCTTTGAAAGGACCATATTTGGCTCAGGAGCCGTTTCCGAACAGTGGAAAATTAGCACTTCAGCAGTCAATCAAAGCACGCAACCCATAGCAACGAGTTATGGCAACGCCTCAACAGAAATTGTCCGACTTTTGAGCCATCCGTTACTATTGTATACATTGTCATGTTATAATAATCACATTTATTTAGTTTTATTGACCACGATATTATCATTGATATTTGTCTGAGAGGGGCCCTTTTGATTCATTTTGAAAATAAATTTAAATATCCAACACACAGGCAACGTTTTCCCAATCTTCTCTTGTCCAATGAGCCCTTGGTGAGCCTGTGTGAATTATAGCCGTTTCCTGTTCTCAGCTGACAGGTCACTCTATGTGGTCTTCTGCTGATGTAGCTCCTCTGCTTCTAGGTTTGACGTGTTGTTGTGCATTCAGAGATGCTCTTCTGCAGACCTCAGTTGAAACAAGTGGTTATTTGAGTTACTGTTGCCTTTCTATCAGCTGAACAGTCTGGCCATTCTCCTCTGACATCAACTGTCAACAAGGTATTTTCACCCACAGAACTGCCACTTACTGGATATTTTCTCTTTTTCAGACCATTCTCTGTAAACCCTAGAGATGGTGTGAAAATCATAGTAGATCAGCGGTTTCTAAAATACCAACCCGTTCTCACTCCCAAGGTGTCAAAATCCGAAGCATGGTCAAGTGCCTTCCGCGTCACAATAAAGACGCTAAAGGCACCCCGTATAGGCGTCACTATATCGACGCGCTGAGTGCTCCATTAATTTCAATGAGAAACCTTTGGCGTCAGACACAGACGCGTTGAGCATGGGAACATTATTGTCATGATGATCATATATTGGGTTATGATTTTGCCATTATGACATGTTGGAGTGTGATTCTCAATTTAATCAGCCAGCATCATTTTATTTACGCTATCTAGACACATTTTTAACCCCATCCCATCCCTGGACCTACCCATTTGTTTATTATATGATGCAAAATGCGTGATTTCCCCCCTCAAACCAGTTAAGTGCAAACCACAACCCTCACGTCTATGACTCGATTTCATTGGTCGCCTCTGTCACGTTGTCACCTGAGGAGAAAAGTTTAGACATCAGCAAGGTCGGTGATGGATCCGTTGCTAACAAACAGTGAGATTTGTCCTTTTTCGCGTTTCAGTATTATTGAATTTTTAGAAGTATTTGTAGGTTTTAATTATGCTTATTATTATTATTATTTTAATATTAACTTGCTTTATCTTATCGTATGAATTTCGATCTCCCTCAGTGGAAGGCGCTTGTTCTGGCTGTGATGAAGACCAATCCTTAGATCTGAAGGTTACGAATTTTAATTTCATTAATTTGATGTAACACATTTCTGATAATTGTAATATGATTTATTATTTTAATAAACTTTGTTTACTGTTATGTGTCAAAACGTTAGGGCCATCTCAGTTAAACATGTTTGAACTCTTTGCCAGCTTTACATAAGAGGGTGGCTAACATTTCTTTTTAATTCACAGAAATTGTTACTTCCCGGGTACAATTATGATTTCTGCACCTATCATTTGTGCACTCCAAAAGGCCAATCACACCTGGAGCACACAAGTTTTGAGACGTCTTTCAGAATTGAGTTGACAGAAGTTTGTGAAGTGAAGGAATGGGTGAAAAAGCTTAGGGAGTCATCAGGAGTGAGTTGGAGAGTAGCAGTGAAAAAAGCAAACAAGGGACAACGTGTGCTTTATAAGGTAATTAAAATATGTATATATTTTGTTTTAGTGTGCCAGTAAGAAAGGATGGATGGATGGATGGATGGATGGATGGATGGATAGATTTTCATATGCACAGGTAGTCTGAAACAGAATGGCCCGCACTAAGGTCTGATCTTACCATCATCGAGTCCACCTGGGATTAGATGGAGAGATTGGAGACAAAAAACAAAACAAAACAAATAAATAACATGAACAAAACATGAATGACTGTATTTTTATGGTAACACTTATTAGTTAACATTAGTTAATGCATTAGTTAACATGAACTAACCATGAAGAACACCTCTGTTCAGCATTAGTTAATCTTTGTTAATGTTAGTTAATATACATCCAGCTGTTCATGGTTTAGCTCATGTTATTTTACAGTGCATTAACTAATGTTAACAAGATTTTAATAATGCATTAGTAAATGTTGAAATGAACTTGAACAAAGATTAAAAAATGCTTTATAAGTACAGTTCATAGTTCATGTTAACTAATGTTAGCTAATGAACCTTATTGTAACCTTATTTTTTATTTACTAACGTTAACAAAGATAAACAAATACACTAACAAATGTATTGCTCGTGGTTAGTTCATGTTAGATAATACATTAACTAATGTTAACTAATGAAGCCTTATTGTAAAGCGTTACCAACAACTATTTATGACATTATTTTTGAAAACATTCTCAATTTAAAACATTTTTTAGAAGTGTGAAAAACTTGTGAAAAAGACACCACATGATAATTGAAATGAGCTGATGACATCACTGTTGTCTCCAGAGAGGCTGTATAGCCGGATCAAATTCTGTTGCATTATTTTCCTGTTTAACACTGTGAAGCTGCTTTGAAACAATCACCATTGTGAAAAGCGCTATATAAATAAAGTTGACTTGACTTGACTTGATTATTACAGTAAAGGGCAAAAGAAAAGTTTGGAAATGTAAACTAATATTTTCTATTGGCACACTAATGCAAAAGATATAAATAACAAAATGAAAATCTAACATGGCTAAGACTTTTGCACAGTTCTGTATATTAAAAATTCATATTCTATCTATATCTATCTACAGGCTCATTATAGATGCCAGCACAATGTTTGTGCCCAATCAAGCACGGCTAATCAAAGGCGGCTGTCAAAAAATACATGCTGTGAGGCTAAAATGGTTTGCACTCTGGTAAACACAGTATACAAAAGGGGAGGATCTAGTAGGAGGTTTAGCAAAGAGAAGATGAGAGAAAATAAATGCTTTTGCTTTTGTCAGCTACTTTGTAAGTTTTTTTTTTTTACTTTTCAGGAGCAATGATCCCCATATACTACCCAGCTTCTGTGCGTTTGTACAATGTACACAACCATAACATCTTTGTTGCGGAGGCACTAAGGCACAGGGATGTGGGGGTCAAGGCAATTGAAACCCTGACTCAGTTGTTTGAGACTGGGCACAGCCCTACAACAGCTCTGGCAGCACTGAAAAGTGACCTGTTGGCTGAGCATGGCAGCAAATATGTTTATGCCTCAGCTAACCGTGCCCTTTGCCCAGACCTTCAGTTTTGCTACAGGTATGTGAAAATGTACTTGGTCTAAATCTAGGGTTGCCACCTTTGGTGTGGCAAAATAAGGGACACCCATTCACTGCTGTTGCTTTGAGACAGTCAGTCTGAGACACTGAAATGCTTCTCATAAAGTGTGCAGTTGGCCTGAAGTTCATCATGAGTTACTGGACAGACCCATTGATACCTTTTTGATATTCAGCTCTATATCTGGAGATCCTCTTGCGTTTAAACGGTGGATGCACGCGACGCAAGCTCGACATGTTTTTAAAAAAACGCGCAAGTGACTCCGCCGCTATGACAACAAAGCCGCTAAAACGCAATCACGCACAAATGAGCTCCTGTACTATTTATTGTGAAATTGATTTGTTTATATTTGCTATCAGTATTCTCCACACTGCAAAATCCTTGTGTGTTTATTGAACTATGTGTGGACCTATGTAAAATACGGAACAAATCGCGTCCCGTATTGGTTTGATACGGAACGCGTCATTTTGCTTGTAAATACGGGACGATTCCGTATTTTACGGGATCAGTAGCTTTGACAGTCGTATGTAGTCAGACCAATCAATTCCATTTACAGACTGTAGCAGAAGGTGAATAAGCAGGAGTTTGGAGAGCAAAGTGGAGAGGGAATGCTAGCAGCTTTGGAAATGCAGGTAGAATCCTACAATGCAGGATGTGGTGACAGCTGTGCCAAGCTTAAAATGTCCTCAGCAGGAACACCACTTGTAGCCATTTGTTCCCCAATGATGAAACGAACACACAGTCTTTCCAATAGTGGAGAAATTTGTTTTATGGATTCATCTGGTAATGGATCGGGAGAACTGCAGGGTGTTTCTTCTTCTCACACACACTTGTGCTGGTGGTCTTCCTCTTGGAATAGTGATAACCCAGTCGGAGGATGATAGGACAATTAGTGAGGGATTGGAGCTCCTGAAGTCCTTACTGACAAAGGTTGCCTTTGGAGGGCGAGGTGAGGCAGGCCCTTGTGTATTTCTTACAGATGACTCCAAGGCAGAAAAGGGAGCTATAGCCGAGGTCTTTTCTGAAGCCACACAGCTGCTCTGCATATTTCATCTTCTGCAAGCTAGTTGGAGGTGGTTGTGGAACAAAGAACACAACATTGAGATGAAGGACAGGCAGACACTGTTCAGCATAGTAAAAGACATGCTTTATGCCAGGGAGATGAGTACAGTTGCATTGCTTTACCAGCAAGCCCTGGACAACCCTTTGACCAACAGGTAGAGGAAATAGTAGACCGGTAGAGGTAGCATTAAGATTTTATTAGTACTTTTGGTATGTTCACCCTCCAGAGGCTTATTTTGATTGATTTATTGATTTTTATTTATTATTATTTTAACTCGCTACAGATACAAGAAGTTCCTGACCTATCTACAGGGTCTTTACAGTCGACGTGAGAGTTGGGCTCTCCGTTATAGGATAGACTTGCCAACATGGGACAATCAAACAAACAACTACGTGGAGGCTGCAATGTGTGTTTTGAAAGACAAAATACTTCAAAGGACAAAAGTGTTCAACCTCCCTCAATTATTCAACATTTTTATCACCCGACAAGAGATGTACTATGAAGCACGTGTGACAGACGTCGCACTTGGTCATTGGGAGGCATTCCAGCAGTCAAGATTCCTTGCTACAGTAAGATATTAAAGCATCTGATATTTGTCAGGTAAAGTATAATTTTTAAATAATCATTATACAATTCATTATAAGATCTTTATGCTGTCTGTATGTCACATCTTCATTGTTATTGTGTCATTGTTAGGTTGAGGAGAAGAAGTTTCAGGTGAAATCCTCCACATCAGGGCATACCTATACAGTGGACATGGAGTTGGAGCTCTGCACATGTCCAGTTGGTGGGGCACCATGCAAACACCAGGCAGCAGTGGTGCAAAATTACAACATGACCTCCATCAACTTTCTGCCCACAATAGCTGAAATGAGGGCTGAGCTGCTGAAATTAACGAAAGGTAATTATTTATTTGCAGCATCGGTTGTCACACATGTTCCGACACTGTTTTTAAATACCTTCTTTAGATATTTGAACATATATGTCCATTTCATATTCTTCACAGCCTCAGTTTCTCTTGACTTCCTGAACCCTTTACGGCCAACTTTGCCTAATCCGAGCACATTAGCACCAGGTAAGAAAACTCAAGTGGAACATAGAACATTCATTATACAAGCTTATTCTAAACTATTCAGCAGGTTGACATTCATATACATTTTTTATAGACATGCCTCCAGGGCAAGAAACCTGCAATACTGATGATCAGTACAATTTCAGTGCTCAAGATGATGGTCTGTATAAATGGAGGGTTGGTCCTGTTTTGTTTTTCACTGTATTCTTTTTTTCTTGTTTGTAATGGTGGCATAATGAACAGAAATTATCGTACAAAATTTATATTCATTTTGTATATGTGTATGTTATGAACAGTGGACATGCATCAGCTGGACCGGTGTTCTCCCAGCTCATCTACTCCAGAGGCCTCATACTCCAACCAACCCCATTGTCAGAATCTGTGGCAATGAATTATTCACATCAACCTTAACATGGCAGAAGTTTGTATGATGTGTGTATGTGTTTGGGGGTAGGGGGTGAGTCAACGTTGCCGGGCGTGGTTTTGGTGTAAGGGGCATGGTTTGTGCTTAACTGGTTTGGGGGGGAAAATAGAAAACAATCATGCGAATCAATAGGTCTTTGGTATGGAATCCCAAAGCTGCCAAAATGAAAATTAATAAATACATAAATAAATATACAAAGAAATGTAAAAAAGCAAAAATAAATAAATATAATTACATATACATAGAAAAGCAAAAAAAAACTAAAATAAATGATTATTTATACATTTATTTCCTTATTTATGTATATTTTTTTTCCACGTTTATTTATTTATTCTTTTATTTATTTATACATTTATTCATGTCTATTTTTTTATTTCCACATTTATACATTTATTTATTTATACATTTCTTTATTTTGACATTTATGTATTTCTACATTTATGCATTTCTACATTTATTTATTTATACATTTCTTTGTGCATAGGTTAATGAGAAGGGCGTGGTTTACCTCAGACATAGCAATTTAGCCCAGAGTAGGCGAGGGCGAATTGTTGAGGCCACAGTGACACCTTGCGGTGTGGCTGAAATACAATAAGTATAGCCTACTGACGTTGATACTGTCTTGTGATGAATGACTTGGATAGGTATATGGCCAAAATCTTCAAAATCACGGCCACGGGGTTAAGTCATATCACCCTAACTGTACTGTGTGACATGCATAGGCTACTCTTTATTCCAGACATGGCCCGTACAACATCGTCTGGTCTGGATTTGTAAAATGTCCTGGGCTAACAAACATGAACAGCAACATCTTTAACAGATCTGATAACAGTGATTATGCATTTGAAACGAGACCACAAATTCACTTCACATTCATATTTCCTATTTGTACATGCACAACATGTGACAAACGCTTAAAAATACAACACACTTCACGTGAGGACATTCACATTATCATAGAGTATAATGGGTTTTTCTTGGTGTGGTCTTATTATCAATCACACGTCTAATGGTGCGTTCACACCGGACGCGATTCGCGCGAGTGATTTACATGTTAAGTCAATGCAGAGACGCGAAATGGCATTCTGCGGCGCGATTCGCGCGAAAAATCGTTCGGTATGGCATTCACGGGTCAATTCGCAATTTTTTTGTTTTTGTTTTTTTGCAGTGTGCATAGTCTACGCGCTGATATGAGCAAATATCCAATCACTATAGAGATCGCTAAGACATGTGACCAACTGGCACGGCAACGTCATCAGAATGCAAAGAATTATGGGTACGTTTGCCCGTTTACATGGCCTGGCATAGCAGGCTAGTGTTCTGGCATGAAAATAATTAAACATTAGAGAGAAAAGCAGAATGTAATCCTACAAAATGCAGCAGGCTAAAGAAAAGATTGTCAGACCATATTGCCTAAAACTAAATCCTAATGCAAAGACGAGATCTGATGAGAAAAAGAGAATCAAATGACTGGATCCTTACGAGCTGAGCGACTGGTCAAGGGATGTCAAACTGTTGCCCAACTTCCAGCACCCATATATATACTACATTATATTAAGTGTTGTATATATATATATATATATATATATATATATATATATATATATATATATATATATATATATATATATATATATATATATATATATATATACAACTACATGATATTAAGTGTTGTTAGTGCGTACACACACACGCAAAATTTTCAGAATTCAAGTCGCTGCAGTCTTTTTTACAGATGGATGGGTCTAGCACCTGGATATTGTAAAAGTGGGGTAGAAAACTGTCGCCCGTTCAAAGTTTTGCTAAGTTTTAAGCACCACACTCCTCGCTCTCTCTCATCTATCTGCATACAGTCAGAATTCAACAAACCTTCGTGCGTGTGTGTGTGTGTGTGTGTGTGTGTGTGTGTGTGTGTGTGTGTGTGTGTGTGTGTGTGTGTGTGTGTGTGTGTGTGTGTGTGTGTGTGTGAGTGAGGCCGGCTACACACTGCAAGCGCGTCGTGTCCGTTTTTATTTCGGCTCCCATGTTAACAGGTTAGAGCGTGCACACTGCCTGCGTGAGACGCGGAAAACGCGTGCATGCTAGAAATAGGTCAGACGCCTATCTTTCATGCGACACGCAAGCGTGTTGGAAGCGTTTAAAGGGTTAGTTCACCCAAAAATGAAAATTCTGTCATTAATTACTCACCCTCACGTCGTACGAGACCCGTAAGACCTCCGTTCATATTCGGAACACAAATGAAGATATTTTTGTTGAAAGCTGATGGCTGAGAAAGGCTTCAGATAGGCCTCCATTGGCATTCAGTACACTTATACTCCCAAGACGGATAAAAGGCACTCAAAACATCGTTACAAAGTCCATCTCACCACAGTGACTCTACAATAATCTTACGATGCGACGACAATAGTTTTTGTGCGCAAAAAAAATCAAAATAACACCTTTTTCCAACTTGTTACTGCCTTCCGTGTGTGCCTCCACGACGCATGCGCGAGAATATGACGCAGATCCGGCGTTCGGACAGATGACCCAGAAGTGATTTGTTTACAATCAGAGGAAGACGCGCGTATCTCAGCTGTTGGATTCTACATTGATCGTGCTTTAGGTCTCGGCGTAGTGCTCAAAATGGGGTTAGAGTGTGCATTTCATGGATTCCCAAACCCCGGCGCTACGTCATATTCTCGCGCATGCGTCGTGGAGGCACACGCGGAAGGCAATAACAAGCTGGATAAAGGTGTTATTTTGATTTTTTTTGCGCACAAAAACTATTGTCGTCGCATCGTAAGATTATTGTAGAGTCACTGTGGTGAGATGGACTTTGTAACGACATTTTAAGTGCCTTTTATCGGTCTTGGGAGTTTAAGTGTACTGAATGCCAATGGAGGCCTATCTGAAGTAATGCTGGGCGGTATACCGGTTCATACCGAATACCGGTATTAATTTTCTTTATGATATGAATTTTGATGATACCGCAATACCGGTATATGTCGCTTAAACAACGTTCGGAACGCGGCGCAGCGCGTCATTGTTTGAGAGGGGACCCATTTCATTGATGCACTGTAGTAAGAGCAGTCAGAGCACAGTTGAGATCGCATTACAGCACAGCCTATGGCTATATCCTATACTCTCATTCACTATTCCCTACATTATCACTGTATTTGAAGGAGTGAATGAAAACGTGCGTGAAGTCGGACAACCGTTGTGTGTACATCGGCTGTACACTCGTTATTGCGGTGCAATGGGATAGAATGAGTGCACTCAATAACGTCCACTAAGGTTTCGGACACCACTACAAAGCGCTGTGCCCTCCAAATAATGCTATATTTGAGGTTATGGGAGCGATGTCGGATTCAGCCCTTGATTATTGTTGAGAATTCAAACTACACGCGGCGCGCGAGAGACAGCGGTTTCTGCACGGAGCGCTGCGATGAGTTTAACAACGCTCACCACATGGATCATATAGCACTGATATAGACCGGAGCGAGTGCGTTTAAAATTTTTATGGACATATTTCAAAAACTCTAGTGCTCTAGACATGAACCAGAAGTGTGTATGCGCGCATATTTCATCACGTCTTATTTAAATGAAATGTAGGCACTGATTACACTGATAACCTATGTCTGATCACGAACGCGCTGACACGATGGATTATTCAAAAGACGATGTAAGTTAATAAATAAACTGACAATTCAAAGAAGAATGGGCCAAAAAGTAACTGCTTTATTCTTTCTGTGTTAAACTGATGTGTGTCATTCGTTCCGAGAGTCCTGTTAAATGTATTGCTAATATCCTCATTTCTCTTCGTTTTGGCAGTTTGTTGTTATAGAGGGTTAGATTTTTAAAATGCTTAAGGTGCCCTCAACTCAACTTTTAATATTCAGGTGTCTGTAAGTATGATTCTAAACGTGTTGCAGGTCTGTGTTTTATTGTTTGTTGTCTCTCCACAGCATCATTTTGTTGACCTGTAGACCTATTAACTCTAGTGTGGAATTTTTCTACAATATTCACTCGTCATGACAGTAAAACAGGGCATTCTAGGCAATCTCCTGCAGTATTTCCTCTCTCAATCAGTAGAAAATGTGATTAACACCCTGTCATACATAGGGGAAAAAATACCGTCATATACCGTGAAACCGATATAATTTAGAAAAATACCGTGATATAAATTTTTGGTCATACCGCCCAGCACTAATCTGAAGCCTTTCTCAGCCATCAGTTTTCAACAAAAATATCTTCATTTGTGTTCCGAATATGAACGGAGGTCTTACGGGTCTCGAACGACATAAGGGTGAGTAATTAATGACAGAATTTTCATTTTTGGGTGAACTAACCCTTTAACATGAAGTATAGGCCTTCCACTTCGTCACCTAGCAGCAGCATCGCCGCGTCAGACACGCTTCTGGTGTGCAAAGACACAGAAAACGCCACGCAGCTGACACACAACAGAAACACCACGCTCACAGTGTGTAGCCGGCCTGAGGGAGGGGGGAGCGGGCGCAATCCAACAGTGGACACATACAAATATACTCCGTCATTTTGTTCATACAGGACATCATTCAAACTGCAAAGTGTTTACTTATATTTGTATATCCCGTTCTTAAGCTTTATGCCACTTCTATCGTGAGAACGACTATTGCAGTTTATTACACAGCAGGTAGACGGCATCAACACTGCGTTCTTCCCTCCATGCAAACTAAGAAGTCTGGCGACCGGCGCCCGTTTGTGCCGCGGATTCTCAAAATGCTTTGCGTTTACCACTGGGAATACGTCATGATGACGACACATTAGCAATCTCTATACACAGTGCTAGACACGCTTGCAATGCTGGTGTCAGAGAGTTATAATCACGGAACACTATAGTTATTCACAATCACGAAAGTTCATTATTTGCATGCGTTTTAAAGCCTTGCCGGTTATTCGCGTGCTTATGCACCATTTTAACGCGCAGAGCGCGCGCACTTAACTTGATTACTGGACTAAGTAGTCTTACTGCGCTAATACTGTCAAATACACACAAGGTTAACATAAACACAGTCGGTAATTTGTAAAGTGAAAGTAAATTTGCGTGTGTCTGTATATTAGATTATATTATTACATATTATTACATATTATTTCCTACTATGGGGATGTTAATGTTAATAAAACTACAAAAGACATAGAAAATTGCTCTGTTCTTGACTGAAAAACATTAATACATTAGCTTAAATAAGAATCAATGTATATTTTATAGTGAAGTCTATGTAGTGTTTTATTTTTACATTTATTCATTAAATTTCATACTTAAATGCTGCTGTACAGCTTTGAGCTGCCAGTGTAAATCTTTATGTATATTTATTATATATTATACTATTCACTAGGAATGTGTACAATGTTTTTTTAAGTAAAGTTTTAAGTTTAAGTAAGGTTTTTCAAGTCTTTTAAGTAAAATAAAAAAAATAGCATTTTTTTTCTCCTTAACCTCTTTCTGTCCCCGTCACCTAAGAATAGAATAGCAAAAAACTGATGTGACTAGCCATCAGAACCCAACCGAACACCGTGGTTAAAAAAAACGAGGTATGTATAATATATATATTATATATCTTGTATGTTATACCTTTTGTACCCTTCTGTCATTGTATTCATCGTTTTTATTGTTAACAAACAAACCACATCCATCCCCCACACTTTTGAAAAGCTTGCTACGCCTCTGGCTGGCGGCAATGTGCTAACCGAGGTCAGAATGATATAAGTTGAAAATCTTTTTGATTCCAAATTCACATGTTACTGCAGCATAATCAAAACGAGATAGGAGCTACAGTGAGCATACCTGTCAAGAATCCCGTTTTGGCCGGGAAAGTCCCGTATTTTACCCTTCTTTCCCGCCGTCCTCCCGTATTAGTATTTTCCTGTAAATCTCCCGTATTTTAACCTGCGTTATTAAAAAACAATAATACCGGAGTAAAAAAACAAAAACATTTCCAATCTGAGCTCTGTAACTAGCCTCGCGATAACTCCCATCTGCAGTAGCCTACAGTATGTGTCAGTTGTCGCGAGGTTAGTGTGTGAGGTCAGATGACGAGTGACAACGCGGGAAAAAAAAAAAAACAGAGACGGATGATGGACGTAACGATAGAGACGGATTAAGGCACTCCTGTCAACAACAACAACAACATAAAAAACCCTATTGTCAATACCGTGATCAATGGGACAGCGGATTTAATTATAAAATGTAAGTGACTTAATGTTAATTAATTGTTTATGGAACTGGCATATGAAATCAGTGTAATTTCCAGTAGTGATGGTATTCAGGAAAACAACACTCTTGTTAGTGTGATGTTGCTTAACTGTATCATATGTTATAAATATAATAACTTCAACATTTTAACCGTGTATGTTAACTGAGTTTCTTTGTATGAGTGGCGCTCATTTGTTTTCTCAACAGCACAACCTTGTCAGTTCGTTTTATATTATCCACAACCGATCGCCACTTACACTAACTGAATGCAGAATCATTATTGCACTTTGGTGATTCCCTAGTTATTTTTTGTTTTGATATTTTACTCAGGATACTTGTCCGTTGGGCAAGTAAAATTATTTTTCACTCAACAAGCGTTCATGTCGAGCCCTACCCATAGCAATGCAAGTTCAGAAAGGGTATTTATGGTACGAAAGATTGTTACAGAGAATAGGATGACATTAGACAACAGAACAGTTTGTGCTCTACTCTCATGTAAAATGAACCACTCTGGTCCAGCCCACAAATACACTCCTTCCAAAACAGTCTTAAAGAATGCAAAGTCTGCAACAAATTTGTACAATAACTCACTAAAAGAGTAAAGAAAAGTTATGTGAAATGAAAAGAAAAACTGTAAAAGAAAAGCAATATGAAATGAAAAGAATGTGTGGAATGAAAATAAAATGTAACAAGTAATGTTTAATGAACAGAAAATATGCAAATAAGCCTTTAAATAAATGCTCATCATATATAACCTTTTGTGTTTTCATTTGGGCTATTACACCTAGGGCTGCTCGATTATGGAAAAAATCATAATCACGATTATTTTGGTCAATATTGAAATCACGATTATGTAACACGATTATTTCACATGACTTTGGGAATGTGTTGTATTTATTAAAAATACACCTTTCAACAATTCAATTGAAATTGTAACATTTGTTGTACTTTTTGAACTATTAAAATAAATAATATAACATATATTCAAATCAAAGTATAAAAGTATTCATGTAAAAATGATAATCACAAATAAATAAGATCAACAATATGGTTCGGCTAGATATGCTTTTCAGGTACGTCTAACCTTAGTTTTCAGGTACAGAAATGTCTCAAATGTAAAATAACATTGCATATTTGAGTGCATAAATTAAAGATGAATCCTATTAAACTTACAAAAGCTATTCAATCCGGATCGGATATGCGTCGTCTTTATCGACTGTATAAAGTTCACTTAAGGCATATACAGACTATGTCTGCTAGGATACTCATCAAGATGGACATGTTGACATACGTTTTGTGTGAGTTTGTCCGTTCAAGAGCAAGACTTGAAAGAGAACTCAATATTTGCGCGCTGAGAGATGTGTGCGCGCTCTCGGATGAGCGCACAGAGATACATTTCCTCACAGCGCGCGCGGCTTCTCATTCGCGTCTTCTGGCACTAAACCCGGGTGATGACGGGGAAAACGACTGGTCATATTCAAACATACGGCAGCACTCGCATGCATTGAACAAAGTTTACAAAGAGAGAATTATTTGAAAAATATGAGGGGAAAAGGACGTTTACACGGCACCCCTGCTCTCGTCAGTTTTTGTTTCTTTATTAGATTGTCATAGGTCACTCTGTTTAATTTTCAAGTGGTTAAACAAATTCGTGGTGTTCCCTTGTGTTGCAGCCACTACCATGTAGCAAATCTTGCACGTAGCATGTTTCTGCTCGTCGTCTGATTCCTCGAAGCCAAACTGTTCCCAGACAACGGAGTTGGTTTTGCCTTTTTTGCTCACCAAACGCTGCTGTAACTGCCCTCCTTCTGCCATCTTTACTCGCGCAGAGTTTTTAAATTCCAGCGGATGATATGCACACGAGACTCCCGATCTGAGAAAGTTTGTGGCTTCTGGAGGGGCGGATGAGCGCATGCGCGTTTCATTCAGAACGCAAGGCAAAATAATCGTTTTTTCTCGATTGTACTATTTTGGTGATCGTTGGGAGGCGAAATCGAAACTCGATTAATTGCACAGCCCTAATTACACCTGTCTTAAAATGTAAGGGATACTGGAGCTTGGTTGGGGTGGTGGGACTGCTTGCGGTGGGCGCCGAAAAATGTCCCCTATTTTCAAATCCAAAACTTGACAGGTATGACAGTGAGACAAGTGTAAATCATACACACACACAAAATACAATACCTAGATGAAAACAGAAATCAACTTGGAGCTATATGAAATATGGATTATGGGTTATTGTTGTATAGAATCTGTAGTAGGGCTGTGCGATATGGACTAAAAGTCATATCTATATTTTTTTCCGTGGCCGGATAAATCGGCCCGCGGTAAATCGCACTCCCACCACTCATTCATACTACAAATCCCACAATGCACTGCAACAGCTGGCACACAGTCATAAAACGAATAGGCTGCTCAAGGGCAGAAATGTATAGTCATTTAAACGCAAAATAAACTACAGCGATATTAACAATATCTCGTGCTGTTTCGCGTTTGAAAACAATTATATTATATAATATATTATTTACAATTATTTGTAATGTAACACTTAAATAAGGCAGTTCCTTTGTCTCTTTGGTTATTAAATGTTGATTGTTTTATATTCTAGTTTTAAGATGCCACGATGATCTACTATAACAATCTGTGTTAGCTGCAAAGCAACTATTGGTGTGGCCACCAAGACCTGCAAATACTGCCAGTCAGTACAGCCACGAAAGCAGAGACTGGCAAAAAAACGTGAAAAATTTGAAGCCAGAAAGGAGACGTGGTTGAAAAACAAAAACAAAAACCAAACCGCCTCTCATGTTCTTGATGAGGCATCTGTCTTGGTATGTGTTTAACGTCTGTAGTTATTATTTACATAATTACAGGCCACAATCTTTAAGACATTTATAATTAGGGTAGAGTGGGGGAAAACGCCCCCCACCTGTTTTTCACAAAATAAGCACTAGAGGGAGTCAAGATATATTTTCACTGTTGCTATGCACTTCGTTGACAACGGGGATAAACAAACGGGGATAAACAAATCTCCTTGGAGAAGCTGACACCAGCGACGTATTTGAAGAGAAGAGGATTACATGCTAAGTGCTTTAATTTTCAGATATTAGTAAACAAGTGTTTAAGAGAATATTGTTCTGCCGGATATCACAGTGATGTATGATAGATGAATAGTGAAGTCTGTAGTTTGAGAGGAAATGTTATTTATAAGGAATATAATTATATCTTTAAAATTATTTTTTTTTTTAAAAAGTCATAGCTTGTGGGGTAAAACGCCCCCTACGCTGAGGGGTAAAACGCCCCCCAAAGGGCATAGTTTCTCTCTATCATAATTACTATAACATATTAGATTATGTGAATGGCTACTGAATTAAAGTTTATTTATGTATGTATTTATTTATTTGTTTATTTAGTATTTATTTGTTTATTTATGTATTTATTTATTACAACACATTTGTTTGCATGGCTTAGTTATATAAATATAAATGGTAAAATTGCTGCGAATGGCTAATGAATTAATTTTTATTTATGTATATATTTATTTATTTGTTTATTTATTATTACAACATATTTGTTTGCATGGCTTATATATAAATATAAATGGTAAAAATGTGGATATTTTCCTCAAATAAATATTATGTGGATTCCTCAAATAAATATTAATATATATACATGTTGATACATTACTTGCCTTTTACTTTGAGAGATTAAAAACTATAGTCTGCTCATTTTGCTGTTCATCTATGAAGCAAACTGGTTGGGAAGAAAGGGGGCATTTTACCCCACCTTGGGGGGCGTTTTACCCCACCGCTGGGGCAAAACGCCCCCTTTGTACAAAAATATTTTCAGTCAAAATACTAATTAATTATGAAGGCTGTGCAATTTTAATATTTGGTGAATAGTTCCTGCCATAGTCACTCAAAACCGGGATGGCAATTCAAGTCACATTTATGTTTTGTTTCACTGTAATGTCACATTTTCCTTAAGGGGGGCGTTTTCCCCCACTCTACCCTACTTATATTTCTGTATATATTATATAATGTATATCTTTATTTTCAGGTCGAAAAGTTAAACACGTTGGGATTCAAGGCCATAGTCTTCATTGGCAAGAGGACAAAGAAGCAGAAAGCCTGGTCCGCACAAGTCCTCCGGCCAAAATGGCAGCTGTCGGAGCATTCAGAAAAATGCTTCGACAGAATGAAGGCGCTCTATGAACTATTAATTAATGGTAAATGTACGATTATTTAAAATCTTACCCCACAGTCAACATAAAAATAAATGTGACACAGCAGTTACAGTTGGGAATTTTCTTGTCAGGGCAAACCACAGTGGGCCAAAAATAGCTATTCACCTGTTGCTTCATCAAATTTGGTCTTTGCTTTATCCAATAGGTGTTTCTTTTAGAGCTGCGACAATTAATTGATATTTGAGATTATTAATCAATTATACAATTAATCACCAACAATTTTGATAATTGTATAATAAAAACATTATCTGCTTTCTATATACATTCTCTGCTAGTCTATATACAAATGTACTGGACGTTTTCTTATGGAGCACAGTCACTGCCAGAAAAAAGGAGACATGTTTTTATTACAGGAGGTGTATAATTTTCTCTTTTTGTACCATTTAGATTGTACTAACCAGCAGCCAACCACAAGTCCTCCTCCCATCCAGCCCACCACCAGTCATCCACCCATCCAGACCACCACCAGTCATCCTCCCATCCAGCCCACCACCAGTCCTCCACCCATCCAGCTCACCACTAATCCTCCACCCATCCAGACCACCACTAATCCTCCACCCATCCAGCTCACCACCAGTCCTCCACCCATCCAGCTCACCACCAGTCCTCCACCCATCCAGCTCACCACCAGTCATCCACCCATCCAGCCCACCACCAGTCATCCACCCATCCAGACCACCACCAGTCCTCCACCCATCCAGCCCACCACCAGTCATCCTCCCATCCATCCCACCACTAGTCATCCACCCATCCAGACCACCACCAGTCATCCACCCATCCAGCCCACCACCAGTCATCCACCCATCCAGACCACCACCAGTCCTCCACCCATCCAGCTCACCACCAGTCCTCCACCCATCCAGCCCACCACCAGTCGCCCACCCATCCAGCTCACCACCAGTCATCCACCCATCCAGACCACCACCAGTCCTCCACCCATCCAGACCACCACCAGTCCTCCACCCATCCAGACCACTACTAATCCTCCACCCATCCAGCTCACCACCAGTCCTCCACCCATCCAGCTCACCACCAGTCCTCCCATCCTACCCATCACAGAATCACCTCAGCAGAAACGCAGTAAGTTTTGCTGATATTTTCAAATAACATAGAAATCATGATTCAATTGCTAGTCGTGTTTTTTTTTCATATGTTGTTTAATCGTGGTATACATGATAGCCATGTTAAACCTTTAATCTGTCTCTCCTTCTTAAACTGAAATAATACTCTAAATGAAGAAATGTATTTAAATTTGAAAGTGACTGATTAGTGTGAGGTGACTTCTGAGGTGTTATACCAGTAACTACTACTGTAATATGTAGGTCTGGATAACTTGGTGTTTGGTTCCTCATTTTTAGTTGTACAGAATTCCCTCCAGTCTACTGTGTATATTGATAAGCTCAGTATGTGCACACACACACACACACATCAAAATACAAGGCTGTAACAATTCACGTCCTATGCTGGTTTCTGTTATGTAATTGATAATGTAGAGCGAGGCGGTTATAGCTATAACAACCGCCTCGCCCTACATTATCCCGCTACATGGCTACCTACCAAAAAAATCAATAATTTGACACAAAATATTGATTTAAAAAGGAGTTTATTGATTTTAAAATGATTGTATTGCTTCCGTTAAAGAACACTGTGTCCATGGCAATGCTCTGTTTTTCTTGGCAACGGTGTGTTATACTTGGCATTATTCTGATTTTACATTAGAATTTAACCAAGGCATGTAATAATAAATGATAATGAACTCAAAATATGGTGTAACTTAGCAAGCTTTAATATTCTGTGGGGAGCGTGGATTTCTGTCATCATAATCAGTTTCTTATTTCTCAATTTGTTTTTGTGTTTATACATTTATAAATTAGGCCCACTAATTCATACAATGAAGACAAGATATTTAATGTTCAAACTGAAAAGTTTTATTGTTTGTTTTCAAAGATTCACTCATTTTGAATGTCATGGGGCATGGGTATGCCATGGACACCTAACAAACCCCCATGGCTTTTGAACTTAGTGCTGATAACATGACATCCATGATTTCCAAAAAAACGATTTTAAATGTGGACAGCACTCGTAGCACTTGTAGTAGTGACAAACTGTGTTAACTGACAATTGTTTTCCAAGGTGTTCCTGAGCCCACATAATTATTCTTTACAATAGTGATTCCCACTGACACATCCCCAGAAGGGTCAGTCATTCACAACCAAGGATGACTTGGTTGTGAATGAATTCTGGGATGCCCCTTTCATGCACAATCATGACACTCACGTGTTTCCAATGAACCTGTTCACCTGTGGAATGTTCCAAACTTCCCAGTCTTGATCCTGTCCCAGGTTTTTAGGAGTATGTTGCAGGCCTCAAATTCAAAATATTAGCTAAAAAAAAAGGTTTTCAGTTTGAAGATTAAATGTCTTGTCTTTGTAAAGTAATTAAGTTACATTTAATATAGGTTGAAAATGATTTGCAAATTGTTGTATTTTGTTTTTTATTTTCGTGTTAAAGTTGACCCAGCTTCATTGAAATTGGGGTTTGTAAAACCCATTGAATCAGATCGACAGAATCTTCATACTTAGTAAATCATTCTGTGAGATCATGTGCCCTGTGAATTAAAGCGTTATCAGTCTGGAATACACATCTCCCATCAATATTGAGGTTATAGGATAAAGGTAATATGTGTAGGAGTAATATGTGTAATATGTGTTCCCCTAATCTTCAAGGCTTTTCCTTCACTTTAACCTGTATAGATCTTGTAGTCTATAACCCTTGGTAGAGCGAAGAAGTGACCATACAGCATATGGTTAAACAATTTCCATTTATTTCAATGAGTGCCCTGCAAAATATTACAATCAATAGCTTTCCAATTGTAATGTGAGATTATGGGCCCTATCTTGCACCCAGCGCAATTGACTTTGTACACCGACGCATGTGTCATTCCTATTTTGCACCCGCGCAAAGCGCGCTTTTCCCTCCACAGAAGCACGTCGCTAAACTAGTGAATGCACTTGCGCTCCCTGGGCGGTTCAGCGCAAAAAAGGAGGCGTGTTCCGGCGCAAACAATCCCTGGTGCTATTTTGCTGTTCCATTAAACAATTGCGCCACTGACCAGAAAAAACCTAGTCTAAAGTCAGTGGCGCGTTGCGCGTTGTTCATTATGCTATTTTAAGGGCGCATGCTTGACCATAATGTATAGCGTGCACAACGCGCATACACTTTGCTCATGTAATCTACACAGATGCAACAGTTATTTTGGCAAATCATAAATTGTTACACTAAAAAAATATTAACACATGAGATGACGGAAATCATTGTGGTGTGCCACGAAGATGTGAAAAAATAGGCATAAATCTAGCTTACAAATGATTCAGGCTAATTGTAATAATTAAGGATAAGACCTGTTTGCCCAATAGTGGCAAGACATATATGTATATAAGGACATCTGACAAATTGGTTTGTCCGTCAAGAACCAGGAAAAAAAATCGACTGAAAAACTGAAAAAAACTGAAAGACTGAAAAAAAAAAGACTGTGAAATCACCTTTACCATAATGTACAACATTACAACTTCACTTCTCTGTCTTTCACTGCTTACAAGAACATCAGTCTCCTCGGCTGTGAACCGCTCCTGGCGTGCGCCTGGTAAATACGCCATAATAATAGCAATCCATAATGGAACTTGCGCACCTGCTTTTAAAGGGAATGTTGGATGACGCTCGGATTGGTTTATTCACGTTACGCCAAAACCACACCTTTGAATAATGAAGCTACTTCAGACCAACCCATTTTAGATTTGCGCCGGGCGCAAGAGCCATTTATCCCGCCGGGAAAATAGCAACAGCGCCGAGACCCGCCCACAAAGTTACTTGCGGTTCGCGCTTTGACACTTGCGTTTCAGATCGTTAAAATAGGGCCCCATATATGTGTTATTGGAATAAAGGTATTTAGACAAGTATTCATTGTAATAACAGCTCTTCACAGATACATTTCCTTAATCTCAACAGATATGTCTGCAAACAAAAAGAAGCAGAAGAATGCTGCAGCCCCAGATAGGAAGAAACTGAGGAGGGGAAAAAACCCAAAGGTTATTATTAAGCTTTCCTAGATTTACATTTCACCATTTCAAATCAGACTTCAAATACAGTGATTATTTTGCCTTAGCCAGATATACTTAAGTCATAAATATATCATGTGTTGCCTGTCAAAATAATTTTTTAATACATTGATGAAGATGTGAGGTCAAACTCATTTACTTTTTTTGCTCTTTCAGAATGTAACCATGGGATCCTAGAAGGGGAACCTTACTACCCCGTGAAGAGGGTGATCCGCTGCAAAATGCAGAAGGTTAGCTTTACAATAATTAAAAGTCTTAGATGTACTCAGTGGAATTGCAGCACCCCTTAACCCCCCACCCCCCTGTTTTTTCAGGGGATCCAAATGAAGTTGGTGGAGTGGGAGCCCTGTTCACTCTGGTATGTACAATTTATCATTAGCCTAATTCTTAGTACTTCAAAACTTAAAGTAACAGCCTTGGCTTGTATTTGTGGGCAGCTGTGGCTCAGTGTGTTGAAGTGTCCTTGGGCAAGACACTGAACCCACACTTTCCCCCCAGTGTGTCATTGGGTGTGTGAATACGTGGGAATCCAATCTCCAAAGCCTGTCTGCAAAGTTGTGCAAACAGTGCTGTATGAATGTGTGTGTAAAAGGGGTGATAGTGATGAACATTCTAAGAGTGCTTTGAGTGGTCGCAGAAAGTATAAAGGCACTATATAAGTGCATGTCCATTTAACATCCATAATGGCTTCATCCACTTAACTGAAGGGGTTGTATTTGGGATAGCCATCTAGATGTGGCTTGACCTTAATTTATTTTGTTTAAAGCTCTTGCTCAAATCGAAATGAATTATAATTTGGTGCATGTGGGTACCATGAGATTAACTGGATGGATTAATTGTTTAGAATCAAAACTAAATAATGATATGTTGCATACTGCCTAAAGTTTAAACATAAACAGTAAGCAGCGTAAGGGAACAGAGATCTACTGCGCAAAGCAACTATCTGAGATTGAGTTTCATTTTTCAAAATGTGCTATCACTTCAGGCCCGTAAGAGGGCAATTTTTGGCACTGAGCTTTTAGTCAAAGTTTTACTGTGTTTGTCTATTTTATCATTAGTGAGAGTGCAGAAATTGCGTTGCAATGATAAGATCTTCATTCATTCAATCATTAGACTGTCATCTGCTCAATGCTCATCACTGCAACCTTTTATGTGAAAGGAATAGATCTAAATACTTAAAAAAAAACTTCTCACGATTCGTTAATCTTGAGAGCTAGTAAAAATGTATAATAGCTATAGAAGTAAAAGATTTAGAGAGAGTTCCACATCTAATGTTGGCTATTTCATATGCAAGAATGTCAGCCAATCACAGGAGTGGGTGTTTACACTGAGGTCTCACAGCAGAGCTTTCAAATCAAACAGAGCTTTCAAATCAAAGGCTAAAATCAGGCTAGGAAAAATGACTTTTATTTCTAAATTATGACCATTTTTGAACTATAAACATACTAACATTATAAGGGCACCCCAGGAAACATTATATAATAATATAATCATCTATGCCATGGGACCTTTAAGGCAGAAAAACCTGACTGCCATAATTGAGAGACATATGTTGGACATAATCACCAATTTATTCTGAGCAAGGATTTCCTTTTTCTTGAATTTTGATTAGATGTTGACATTGGGATGCTAAAGTAACACACATTGGTTAAAGGAATTTACAGAAGTCCAAAGACTTGGGACCAAATTTCATGACCAAATTTTCAAGACTATTATTGTGCAGCAAATTGCAAAGGTCTTTTACAGTGGATATCTTCAGAGCAGAGGTATATGATTTCAAATAAATGGCTACACCGTAGGTGATGCATATTCAAACCTTAACCAAAATATTACCATAGGCAGATAATTCACTGTTATCAGGTTACTGTAAGTTTATAAAACTACTGAATGAAGGGGTGGCTTGCTGTTCCTCATTGCCCTTAACCTTGTCTTGTTTGTTTTGAATTTCATTCATGACTGAAGTAAAGACCTAAATTAATAACAATCTCTTTTTATTACAGTGGGAAAACTTGGCCGCCACAGTGGGTGACGGAGGAGAACACAAAGAATTAAGAAAATGTTGATTGTTCAGTGTCCATTGTTTTGTTCCATAAGTTGTTGTTATACAGTATATTAAAAAAAAATTCAAAACCCTGTAAGACTCCCACTTTGTAGCAAACCAGAGAACACATGCTGTGTTTGCAAAAGCTTGATAGATCATCTCTCTCCTTCACACATGGATGGATGGATGGATGGATGGATGGATGGATGGATGGATGGATGGATGGATGGATAGATAGATATTGCATACTTCCAATAATATAAATACAATTAATTAACCTCCATGCAGAGAAAAACTTGATCATACACCAGAAATAAGTCAAGTCAAGTCATCTTTATTTATATAGCGCTTTTTACAATATAGATTATTTCAAAGCAGCTTCACAGTCAGTACGTTTACATGGACAACAGTACTCCGATATTAATCTGATTAAGACCATACTCTGATTAAGAAACTACCATGTAAACAGCGATTTCTAATGACCTTAATCCGGTTAAAGCCATACTCGAATTAAACAAAAATCGAATTAAGTGGAGTATGCCTATTTTAGTCGCATTATCCAAGTGCATTGACTACGTTTACATGGACAGCAGTAATCTAATTATTGACCTTACTCTGAATAAGGCAATAATCTGATTAAGGTGTTTACATGAGTTGCTTTTAGAATATTACGTTCATGTTCCCGTTTTACATGTTACAGAACATAGTTTGATTAATGGTACGTCATTACGTCCCCATGCCACGCTACGCTGTCCGGGGTCCAATCATAGCGCGACTTTCGTGGGTGTGTTCAAATCAATGGGCTCAGGCAACCCACTGTAACTTTACCTGCGGGTGTCGCTGTTGGACAGTGTGACTTTATAAAAACGAGTGATTTTTATACTTTTTTTTTTATGATATTATGATATTATATATATATATATAGTTTTATTTTTTGTAATATTAAATATTGTCTTTTAGGTTTTTTTAAGAGACACTGCCCATCTTGCCTCCTTCTTGACAGCCTACATTTCGAATAATAGTTTTGATAAATGATGAAAATGTGATGAAAAGGTTTCAAAATCGTGATTGTTTGGATTGTTTTTTTTCTGCCATCGAGCCACAAGCGTTCACTGAATGGCATATGGCTCGCAAGCCTAGAGGTTCCCGACCGCTGTTGTAAGCAGACAAATATGAATCTGGGATTACAGATACAAAATGATCGTATTTTACTTTTAAAATGAGCATTATTGCAACACAAAGAAAAAAAATATAGAGGAGGCCGTGTCCGAGTGAGCAGAGTTTTTACGGTCTATGAGCAAGACACGCAGTCACGCACCATAGCAACACGTCATGGCAACGACATTTCAGACTGAAAGATACGTAAAAGATAAACGGGAATTTAAGCGCATTGTTTTGTACGTGCGGTTATATTAATTATAATTCAAATTCTGTTTTATTTGTCACAATATTATTGATGATTGTTTAGAGGGGCACTTTATATACTTTTGATACGAGCACCCAAAGCCCTCCCCTCTGCACTTGCCTGGTGTGTGTGTGTGTGTGTGTGTGTGTGTGTGTGTGTGTGTGTGTGTGTGTGTGTGTGTGTGTGTGTGTGTGTGTGTGTGTGTGTGTGTGTGTGTGTGTGTGACCTGTCACAAAACGCGGCGGAAACTCCTTCACGACGTTAATAGTTAGATTAAGGTGTGTACATGTCTACAATGCACTTAGATAATGCGACTAAAACAGGCATACTCCACATGTCTTAATTCGATTTTTGTTTAATTCGAGTATGGCTTTAACCGGATTAAGGTAATAAGAAATCGCTGTTTACATGGTAGTTTCTTAATCAGAGTATGGTCTTAATCAGATTAATATCGGAGTATTGTTGTCCATGTAAACGTACTGAGTGCATTGTAGACATGTACACACTTAATCTAACTATTAACGTCGTGTATGAGTTTTCGCCGCATTTTGTGACAGGACACACACACCAGGCACACACTAGGCAAGTGCAGAGGGGAGGGCTTTGAGGGCTCGTATCAAAAGTATTTAAAGTGCCCCTCTAAACAATCATCAATAATATTGTGACAAATAAAACAGAATTTGGATTATAATTAATATAACCGCGCGTACAAAACAGTAACAATGCGCTCACATTCCCGTTTATCTTTTACGTATCTTTCAGTCTGAAATGTCGTTGCCATGACGTGTTGCTATGGTGCGTGACTGCGTGTCTTGCTTGACTGCTCACACGGACATGGCCTCCTCTATATTTTTTTTCTTTGTGTTGTAATAATTCTGCTCATTGTAAAAGTAAAATACAATATGTTTGTATCTGTAATCCCAGATTCATAATTGTCTGCTTAACAGCGGTCGGGAACCTCTAGGCTCGCGAGCCATATGGCCATTCAGTGAGCGCTTGGCTCGATGGCAGAAAAAAACAATCCAAACAATCACGATTTTGAAACCTTAATTTTCATCATTAATCAAAGCTATTATTCGAAATGTTGGCTGTCAAGAAGGAGGCAAGATGGGCAGTGTCTCTTAAAAAAAACTGAAAGACACAATATATACAAAAAATAAAACTATATATATATATATATATATATATATATATATATAATTAAAAAGTATAAAAGTCACTCGTTTTTATAAAGTCACACTGTCCAACAGCGACACCCGCAGGTAAAGTTACAGCGGGTTGCCTGAGCCCATTGATTTGAACAGACCTACGAAAGTCGCGCTATGATTGGACGCCGGACAGCGTAGCGTGGCATGGGTACGTAATGACGTACTATTAATCGAGCTATGTTCTGTAACATGTAAAATGGGAACATGAACGTAATATTCTAAAAGCAACTCATGTAAACGCCTTAATCAGATTATTGTCTTATTCAGAGTAAGGTCAATAATTAGATTACTGCTGTCCATGTAAACGTAGTCAGTCAGTACGTTTACATGGACAACAATACTCCGATATTAATCTGATTAAGACCATACTCTGATTAAGAAACTACCATGTAAACAGCGATTTCTAATTACCTTAATCCGGTTAAAGCCATACTCGAATTAAACAAAAATCGAATTAAGACATGTGGAGTATGCCTGTTTTAGTCGCATTATCTAAGTGCATTGTAGACATGTACACACCTTAATCTAACTATTAACGTCGTGAAGGAGTTTCCGCCGCGTTTTGTGACAGGTCACACACACACACACACACACACACACACACACACACACACACACACACACACACACACCAGGCAAGTGCAGAGGGGAGGGCTTCGGGGGCTCGTATCAAAAGTATATAAAGTGCCCCTCTAAACAATCATCAATAATATTGTGACAAATAAAACAGAATTTGAATTATAATTAATATAACCGCACGTACAAAACAATGCGCTTAAATTCCCGTTTATCTTTTACGTATCTTTCAGTCTGAAATGTCGTTGCCATGACGTTGCTATGGTACGTGACTGCGTGTCTTGCTCATAGACCGTAAAAACTCTGCTCACTCGGACACGGCCTCCTCTATATTTTTTTTCTTTGTGTTGCAATAATGCTCATTTTAAAAGTAAAATACGATCATTTTGTATCTGTAATCCCAGATTCATATTTGTCTGCTTACAACAGCGGTCGGGAACCTCTAGGCTTGCGAGCCATATGCCATTCAGTGAACGCTTGTGGCTCGATGGCAGAAAAAAAAAACAATCCAAACAATCACGATTTTGAAACCTTTTCATCACATTTTCATCATTTATCAAAACTATTATTCGAAATGTAGGCTGTCAAGAAGGAGGCAAGATGGGCAGTGTCTCTTAAAAAAACCTGAAAGACAATATTTAATATTACAAAAAATAAAACTATATATATATATATATATATATATATATATATATATATATATATATATATATATATATATATATATATATATATATATATATATATATATATATATATATATATATATATATATATCATAATATCATAAAAAAAGTATAAAAATCACTCGTTTTTATAAAGTCACACTGTCCAACAGTGACACCCGCAGGTAAACCACGAAAGTCGCGCTATGATTGGACCCCGGACAGCGTAGCGTGGCATGGGGACGTAATGACGTACCATTAATCAAACTATGTTCTGTAACATGTAAAACGGGAACATGAACGTAATATTCTAAAAGCAACTCATGTAAATACCTTAATCAGATTATTGCCTTATTCAGAGTAAGGTCAGTAATTAGATTACTGCTGTCCATGTAAACGTAGTCAGTCAGTACGTTTACATGGACAACAATACTCCGATATTAATCTGATTAAGACCATACTCTGATTAAGAAACTACCATGTAAACAGCGATTTCTAATTACCTTAATCCGGTTAAAGCCATACTCGAATTAAACAAAAATCGAATTAAGACATGTGGAGTATGCCTGTTTTAGTCGCATTATCTAAGTGCATTGTAGACATGTACACACCTTAATCTAACTATTAACGTCGTGAAGGAGTTTCCGCCGCGTTTTGTGACAAGTCACACACACACACACACACACACACACACACACACACACCAGGCAAGTGCAGAGGGGAGGGCTTTGGGGGCTCGTATCAAAAGTAGCTATATAAAGTGCCCCTCTAAACAATCATCAATAATATTGTGACAAATAAAACAGAATTTGAATTATAATTAATATAACCGCACATACAAAACAATGCGCTTAAATTCCCGTTTATCTTTTACGTATCTTTCAGTCTGAAATGTCGTTGCCATGACGTGTTGCTATGGTGCGTGACTGCGTGTCTTGCTCATAGACCGTAAAAACTCTGCTCACTCGGACACGGACTCCTCTATATTTTTTTTCTTTGTGTTGCAATAATGCTCATTTTAAAAGTAAAATACGATCATTTTGTATCTGTAATCCCAGATTCATATTTGTCTGCTTACAACAGCGGTCGGGAACCTCTAGGCTTGCGAGCCATATGCCATTCAGTGAACGCTTGTGGCTCGATGGCAGAAAAAAAACAATCCAAACAATCACGATTTTGAAACCTTTTCATCACATTTTCATCATTTATCAAAACTATTATTCGAAATGTAGGCTGTCAAGAAGGAGGCAAGATGGGCAGTGTCTCTTAAAAAAACCTGAAAGACAATATTTAATATTACAAAAAATAAAACATATAATATCATAATATCATAAAAAAAAGTATAAAAATCACTCTTTTTTATAAAGTCACACTGTCCAACAGCGACACCCGCAGGTAAAGTTACAGTGGGTTGCCTGAGCCCATTGATTTGAACACACCCACGAAAGTCGCGCTATGATTGGACCCCGGACAGCGTAGCGTGGCATGGGGACGTAATGACGTACCATTAATCAAACTATGTTCTGTAACATGTAAAACGGGAACATGAACGTAATATTCTAAAAGCAACTCATGTAAACACCTTAATCAGATTATTGCCTTATTCGGAGTAAGGTCAATAATTAGATTACTGCTGTCCATGTAAACGTAGTCAGTGTTAAGCAGGAAAATACTGTAACAGAATTTGATACGGCTGTACAGCCGCTCTGGAGAAAACAGTGATGTCATCAGCTAGTTTAATTTATCATCAGTGTTGGGTATACCTAGTTACAAAGTAATTAGTTACAGTAATTTAATTACTTTTCCCTTGAAGAAGTAAGGTAAGGGATTACTTGAAATTGAACAATTTATTGTGTATAGACTGCAGAACCTTAATATTATAATACAATAGTGGAGTTATAACCAATATTAAATTATAACATTAAAATGCGTGGTTTTATGAATCAATTTCACATTTTTAATGCTTTGTTCAGTTAATTAGAATAACGTTTGAAGTTTTCTATTATTTATTTGAATGATTTTAAAAGCCATTTCATGTATATCCTTGAATCATTTAAAGGGGTGGTAAAACACATTGTTTTGAAGGCTTGATTGTGTTTGTGGGGTGCACTGTAACATGTGTTAATGCTTCGTTTTTAAAAAAAAATCATTATTTTTCATATATTTGTCATTTATTCTACACTGCTCTGTCCCTCCTTGTAAAACGGTCTGATGTTTTCCGGGTTGTATGAAGCCAGTCCCTCAAAAATACGCAATGGGCTCAGATTGGTTAGCTGGCCCAGTGTGTTGTGATTCGCTAACCGCAGTGTACGTTTATTGGAAACGTCACGCCCCTTACCTTACCGGTAGACTCTGTGCTTTTGTCAGTATTAGAAACGATGGCGTCAATAAAACCACACCAATCTGAGCCCGAATCAGACCCAGAACATTTTAGTGAAGATGATCGAGCAGAACCTGTTCAGTCCTAATGAGTAAAGACTGCGGATCTATAGTGATCGCTACTGAATGGCACTGTTACTTTTGTATTTTTAGAACGATTATAGCCAAATATCTGTCGCAAGAACTATTAACCCAAAACACTAAACACTGGCTTTACTATAGTAGCCAAATCACACACAGAACCATGTTTAGCATGCCTGTAGATAAATAATACATAAAAGGTCTAATCAAAGAATCATTTACACTAATGCCAAGTTCGCTGTTGAGATTTTAACGTGTTCGTCGGATAACGTTAAGTATGAATAAGCATTTAACAGACTGGTTTGCAGAACAGTGTTGTCATCTGTTTACTTCCTTGCTACAACCTATTACAGGAAAACACATCGATGAAAAATAAATCAGACTTACAGGTTGTGGCCCGTAAACAGCTTCTGTTTGTAAATCCAGCTTTCAGGTCAAGCCGTTGTGCATATCCTGTATTGAACTCGCGAACATTGTGAAAGTTTTCCTCTGTGAAATGTGCTGCGGGAGGGAGCCCTGCGCGCGTCCTGCATTCACACACTGGCAGTGTTTGTCTTATGCAGCTGACGTGCAAATCCGATGTTGAACTCGCGAACATTGTGAAAGTTTTCCTCCGTAAAAAACTGCTGCGGGAGGGAGCCCCGCGCGCGTCGTGCATTCACACACTGGCAGTGTTTGTCTTATGCAGCTGACGTTGTGCAAATCCGGTGTTGAACTCGCGAACATTGTGAAAGTTTCCCTCCGTGAGATGTGCTGCGGGAGGGAGCCCCGCACGTGCCTGTTCCCTTCTGTCTCATACACACATGCATATAACATGTTGTATGTTAAACGCTCTGCAACGCACCCCTGTCCCTATGAAGGCTGAACAAAGCAAGTACCCCAGACCTGCAATCCGGATGAATATAACAGCGTTTCCTCGGCATCGCGGCAACAACACTCCAGCCTAACTATACCACAACAGCGCCGCGATACAAAATGGCCTCACCCCCCCCTTATTTAATATTCTCGGAGGAGGGGTTTATGTAAATATTGAGCCTGGTGATGTCACCAACCCTGGAGGAATGTGTGTAGTCGCCTACTGGCCGTTTGCTGTAGTTCTTAGAAACTGATTTCTTTAAAAGCAAATATCTCCCTTTGCTTTAAACTTTGAACGTTGTAACTTTGCAGATGTTGTTTATGCTAAAGCAGCAACATTACACGCTAGCTTAAGTTAGAATAGTGAAATCGTGGTTTACCACCCCTTTAACTAGTCGAGGTTAATATAGGATTTTGAAAGTAATAAATAATGAAGTACTTTTTGGAGAGAGTTTGTACAGTAGTTTAATTATACTATTGAAGATGTAATTAGTAACTAGTAATTATTTACTTTTAGAGTAACTTACCTCACAGTGGGTATCATATAATATCAATGATATCAATGTGCGCCGATCTGTAATATAGTTGAAAAATATAGGGTCCCCAACTGAGCAAACCAAAAAATAAGTTATTACTAAGACCAGACACGTGGTGGCAGCACTGACTATATCATAAGAAACGTCATCAGTGGAACACTGCCTGGCTATTTATTGAAATATCGTTTTGGGGAGTAATACCACAAATTACACGCATGTTCATATTTTTGGACGAACAATGATTCCAAACTAAAAGTACTTCTTTTTCGTAACTCGTACCCTTTCGATGTCCCAATGAGCTCCCCAGTAGTCAGGGCACTGATCAGGGGGTTAGCCCATTGACTTGTGTCCTAATCAGTGCCCTGACTACTGAACGAGGGAGTGACGATTTCTTGGATTGAGACGCACACATTCACATTCATATGTGTTGATCAACGCATATAGTTGGCGGGGTTTTGATCAGTCAGACGGAGCAGCGTCCATAGCAACCAAAACGTTACAGTTTCACATTATTCTGCCGAGATCTGAAAAATCTTCGCAACAACTAGCAGGCGAGTGATTATGCACATTCACTGAGTGAATTTTATGAAAATAAAATATATATTTTGCACTAGAAATGTAATCAAAACTTATTTTAATGCAGAAACTAGCTCAATATATTGATTTTTTCCACTAAAAAATGAGAGAAATGTCCGCCATGTTTTTTGTTCTCACGGCCGGAATCTTGAAAGTCACGTGACTTGGACGTCAAAGAATAGGAAAAGAATAGGCAAAAAAATGTAACAGTCATACAATTCAAGGGCCATTATTGTAACCCCTCTACGTTTTGCACTTTGGACCAACGTAGTCAGGGTACGTTTTTATATGAGACTGGGTTGCATAATACGCCATAAAGTGCGTTTCATATACACGCGAAAAACGGCGTACCATATGCACGCCAAAACTCATTATGTCGTATACATTCCACGAGATTGCACATTCGTATTATTTATACGCATTTTCGTGAGATATGTTTCTCCCAACCATATTATCCCATCTAAACCAAGCCTCATCTAATCCAAACCCACACCACTTTAATCAACAACTTGACTAGAATCACTTTACCAGGGTGCTATAGTCTTTTTAAAATGTCATTCACACTTCTGCAAAACACAAATAAGCACAAATTCATCTTCCTCGTCCTGTGAGTCTAAAGTCTGGTGAGCAGGGGTGTAGCACAAAATCCTGGGCCCTATGCATAGGCAGTCCTGATGGGCCCCCATGTTCCATGTTAAAATATATTCCAGACTTTTCAAAGGGCCCTCTCCCTAGACGGGGCCCTGGGTAGTCAGGTCCACTTTCCCCCCCACTACCACGCCCATGCTGGTGAGAACAGCTTATCTCGAGCCTAGTGAGGATTTTGAACTGTCCGTGTCATCATAAGCAGCTTTTCTGCTTTGGTCAGAAGTCCCTTGAACTGAAGACCACCTGAACTCTGTGGAACTGATAAGGTGCTTGTTTAGAACATCACGCTTACCCTATCAGGCCTTCACTAACATCTTCTATATTCAGCAACTATATCTGCATACTGTTGATTTAAGATTTACAATACAGTGGGTGTAAAAGACACTGATGCTCACTTAGCCTATAAAAAGTTTGAAGTATATCACCAATACAATATCGGGGTAAAGATTTAATTAGATTTCTTACAGCTATGGCTGTGCTCTTGTTACCAGATGAGATATAATGTCCAGCGTTTGGTGCTGAGATTCGTCAGGACAAGGCCTTGATGCCATCTACACTTCGTACATGAAGATGGTGAGTTTCCCAAAAGCTACCACTATCTCAGATCAAAAGACTGAACACAACAGGCTTCAATCTGTATTCATCTATTTGGATAGGTTTAATGTTACATTATCAGCCTGGAAAATACACTCAAAAAACACTATTGAACGAACTTAAATTAAGGAAAACTTTTCAACAAAATTTAATAAAATTTTTCCAACAAAATCTTGTTTGAAATGATTTGTTGTAATCTTGTTGTATGAACTAAAAGGGTTAGTTCACACAAAAATGAACCTATGATTTACTCTCCCTCAAGTCATCCTAGGTGTATATGACAAATATAATTTTCAGACAAATACAATCTGAGTTAAATTAATACATGTCCTGGCATTAAAATGGCAGTGAAAGGATGTTTCTGTTTTGAAGTCCATAAAAGTGCATCTATCCATCATAAACGTGCATCTATCCATCATAAAAGTGCATCTATCCATCATAAACGTGCATCTATCCATCATAAAAGTGCATCTATCCATCAAAAACGTGCATCTATCCATCATAAAAGTGCATCTATCCATCATAAACGTGCATCTATCCATCATAAACGTGCATCCATCCATCATAAACGTGCATCTATCCATCATAAACGTGCATCTATCCATCATAAAAGTGCATCTATCCATCATAAAAGTGCATCTATCCATCATAAACGTGCATCTATCCATCATAAATGTGCATCTATCCATCATAAACGTGCATCTATCCATCATAAACGTGCATCTATCCATCATAAACGTGCATCTATCCATCATAAACGTGCATCTATCCATCATAAAAGTGCATCTATCCATCATAAAAGTGCATCTATCCATCAAAAACTTACATATCCATATTTAAAACTTTATAGACTAAAATAACTAGCTTCCGGCAATCAGCTGTACACGAGTCGACTTGAACAAAAGAGTCTCCCATGACATGATGTACAGGAGCATCTCAAGCTTTGACGCCTCTCGCTGAGAGTGCTGGACAACAAACTGAAGCCCCTCTTCTCTTATATCGAAATCCTCTGCCATTTCTCTTTAAAAATTCTCGTTTTAGACTCTAATTCATGACCGGTGTTTTGTTTTGCTCTATTCTCCGCACTTCTGTGTTTGTCATTACGCATGCGTCAAGGGTTACTCTTTCGCCGTAACTCGACTTGCTGACCACCGGAAGCTAGTTATTTTAGTCTATAAAGTTTTAAGTATGGATATGTTTCTTAGACAAACGTGCAACTTCACTTCAGAAGGCCTTTATTAACCCTCCAGAGCCGCTTGGATGCACTTTTATGATGGATAGATGCACTTTTATGATGGATGGATGCACTTTTATGATGGATGGATGCACTTTTATGATGGATGGATGCACTTTTATAATGGATGGATGCACTTTTATGATGGATAGATGCACTTTTATGATGGATAGATGCATTTTTATGATGGATAGATGCATTTTTATGATGGATGGATGCACTTTTATGATGATAGATGCACTTTTATGATGATGGATTATAAAGCTTGGACTTTTTCAATATAACTCAGATTGTGTTCGTCTGAAAGAAGAATACACACCTAGGATGACTTGAGGGAGAGTAAATCATGGGCTAATTTTAATTTGTTGAACCCTTTAAATTCATTTAGTCAAGACTACTAAGCAAATAGTCTCATGCCTACTAGACAGCCATGCCTAATAAAGAAAACTGTGTCAGATTAACTGTTTAATTTTGCCATGCCTTCTATATAAAATAATGTCATGTCCATTTTATCACAAAATTCAAACGATAAATGCCATTTTGACGCTCTTTAATGTGGCGTGACTGATCACTGTACAGGAGTGGCCACGCATCGCGCTAGTGAACGCGATCATATCTTCCTAAAGAATAAACATGAATTTTTATCTTTATATATATAAAATATCTTTAGTATATTGAGGATACATTAACACTTACTGAAACATATCATATGTCGTAATCAATATTGTGTTTAGAATTGTGGCATCCCTAATATTTATCCAAATGAGGTTTGCAAATGCATGAATTCCTTATATTTTACATTGATTGTTAAATTTGTATTAAAATTACATATAGAAGAAAATGTGACAAGGTCACTGGGCTTCCCACAAAATGCCATATTAAAGGAATATTCAGAGTGCAAGTCAAAACGTTTATTAAAGTTTATTTTGTGTAAAATTATGCTGCAAATATTGTCTATTGAGCCAAAGTTACATTGAACCTGGAATGATAATTTGTGTTACCAGATGCGATACTTTGTAATGAGTATGTATGATGGATTTTGAACTGTACTATTTTTATTACAGGTTCTCTGGGAATGCCCATGCAGTTGAAGGGATGAAGACATCAGATGTTGGCCTGGACAGATGTACCAACAGTCCACCACACTGACCTTTGATTGCTGGATTGCTGATTACTATCATGTTCTGTGAGGGCATCATTATAGCAAAACTGAGCACCTGTGACAGTGGGATTTGTAGTTGTAAAGAATTAGTCACACATCAGTACACTTAAAGCCAGAGAGAAAAGGTATTTTTAGAAGTTGCAAACTGTTCTCTCTTACAAACAACACAACAGTTAAACCTTTTCAAATTCTTTTCTGGTGGTGCACAAGTCATATTCTACAAATCACAAATTAAGAAATTCATATGCTCACATTTAAGCTGCGGACAAACAACTTTGACACTGTAACAGTCATGATAAGACGTCACACTTTGCAAAGTCTTTTTGTAAACATTAATTCAACATTTAACAAATAGTATATTCAAAATATATCTACTCGACTTTACTACAAACGTTTCTTGTCAATGGAATGTAAAGTAGTGTGACCGCACCTTTATTCTGCAGTTGCTGCACACCTGCATCTAAAGTGTGAAGTCGTGGACAAATTTAATTTGTTAACTGATATGCGATATCTCACATAATATGTTATGATATGACATATCAGTATGTGACACTCACACACATGCTCTATCCAGTGATAAACATGTTCTTGTCATTATTAATCAATCAGTAATAATTTATTATAAATGCTACTATTTTACAATTAATATTTAAGACTGTTATAGAGGGATATTTTCGTTGTTTTTCATTAAACTTTATTTGAACGATCTAAAAAAATCTCTTATTTTGTGATTTGTAGAATGGGTTTAGTACAAACGTCTCGGTTACGTATGGTAACCCTCGTTCCCTGAAGGAGGGAACGGAGACGTACGTCGGACGTACCGACGAATTGGGATCACTTCTGGGAGCCCCTATCAGCTTCGAGCTATCTAGAACCGGCCAATGGACAATTGGCGTGCGAGATTTGCATCTCGCGCCCCGCCCCGCGCCGCGGGTATAAACAGGAAGCGAGAGCGAATGCACGCTGTTTTTCACTGAGGAGCCACACGTAGTGGCTCGACCTGCAGTGATGGTACAGCAACTGTGGCGACGGGACGTACGTCTCCGTTCCCTCCTTCAGGGAACGAGGGTTACCATACGTAACCGAGACGTTCCCATTCAGTCGGTCACGTTCGACGTACGTCGGACGTACCGACGAATTGGGATCCCCTATGGAAAACGCCATAGTTACTACCACTTCCAGCGCCCAGCGATGAGCCCCACAGACCCCGATCTGATGCGGGCGGGTAGGTTCACGCAGGGAGAGTCAAAGCTGCTGTTCCGCAAGACCCACTCAGCTGACTGTATTTGATAACGCTGGGAAAGCGTGCCTGAGAAGGCAGCTGCGGAAGCCACATCATGCCCAGAGGGAGTTAACATGTGGAGAATACACGTATGGGCTGGCCGTGGGCAGCACAACATACGGAAGTCTCAGGGGTGGCCCCGGCCAATTAGGAGGGAGACAACACGTACCTGAGACGGCAGAGGAGCTCTGCCGAGGGAAAGACACGGGCTCGCCGTAGGGAGCCGTACCGTGGAAGAATACACATATGGGACCGCCGTGGGGGTCACTACATACGGAACCCAGCCTAACACAAGTTCCACCAATGCATACGAGTGTTAGACCTGGCGTCGAACGCTCCGCCACGTCCGACTGCCGCGGGTTGCGGAGGACTCAACAGGGTTCGCCGTTCCGGGGAACTCGACTGGAGCAGAATAAGCGCACGCATCCGTCTACCATAGGGGAGGGAATGGCGCAGCAAGCCGACACTAGAACGGGTACTTCGGTGTTACTGACTATGGGAAGTGAGCACACAGGAAGACACCGGCTCTACACGGAGGCTATAGAACCTAGCGAACGTGTTAGGTGTCGCCCAGCCCGCAGCTCTACAAATATCTGTCAGCGAGGCGCCACGAGCCAGCGCCCAGGAAGAGGCAACACCCCTAGTGGAGTGGGCTCTTAACCCGAGCGGGCAGGGCACGTCTTGGGAATGATAAGCCAAGACGATGGCATCCACTATCCAGTGGGCCATCCTCTGCTTGGAGACAGCCTTTCCCTTCTGCTGTCCTCCGTAACAGACGAAGAGCTGCTCTGAGGTCTTGAAGCTTTGCGTTCTATCCACGTAAGTCCGGAGAGCACGGACGGGACAGAGAAAAGCTAGGGCTGGGTCTGCCTCCTCCGAAGGCAGCGCTTGCAGGCTCACCACTTGGTCCCGGAAGGGAGTAGTGGGAACCTTGGGCACATATCCAGGCCGGGGTCTCATGATCACATGAGAGTTACCGGGCCCGAATTCCAGGCACGATTCGTCGACCGAAAATGCCTGCAGGTCCCCTACCCTCTTGATGGAGGCCAACGCAGTCAGGAGTATTGTCTTTAACGACAGAACTTTCAACTCAGCTGACTGCAGAGGCTCAAAAGGTTCTCTCTGTAGTGCAGTTAGCACCAGAGTTAAGTCCCAAGAGGGTATGGAGGGAGGACGAGGCGGATTTAATCTCCTCGCTCCCCTAAGGAATCTGACGATCAGATCGTGCTTACCTAGAGATTTTGCATCTACGAGCTCATGATTGGCGGCGATAGCGGTGACATAGACTTTGAGGGTGGAGGGAGACAGCCTTCGCTCCAACCCATCCTGTAGAAAGGTAAGCACAGATGCGACCGAACATCTTCGGGGGTCTTCTCGGCGAGAAGAGCACCAATCGACGAACAGGTTCCACTTCAACGCATAGAGGCGCCTCGTAGAGGGGGCTCTAGCGGAAGTGATGGTGTCAACTACCGCTTGCGGTAGGTCACCTAGAACCTCCGCGTCCCGTCCAGGGACCAAACATGGAGTTTCCAGAGGTCTGGACGCGGGTGCCATAGGGTGCCCCGTCTCTGAGTCAGGAGGTCCTGCCTCAGAGGAATGGGCCAGTGAGGTGCTGTCGCAAGGAGCACTAGTTCCGGGAACCAAGTCCGGTTGGGCCAATACGGAGCGACCAACAGGACCTGCTCCTCGTCCTCCCTGACTTTGCACAGAGTCTGCGCAAGAAGGCTCACTGGGGGAAACGCATACTTGCGTTCTTCCCGGGGCCAGCTGTGGGCCAGGGCATCCGACCCGAGGGTCCCCTCGGTCAAGGAATAAAACCACTGACAGTGGGTCGTCTCTGGGGAGGCAAACAGGTCTACCTGTGCGGCCGCGAAACGACTCCAGATTAGCTGGACCGCCTGGGGATGGAGTCGCCATTCTCCCGGAAGTACCTGCTGACGTGACAGCTCGTCGGCCGCACGATTGAGCAGGCCCGGAATGTGAACGGCACGAAGCGACCTCAGATGCTTCTGACTCCATAAGAGGAGATGGCGGGCGAGTTGCGACATGCGACGGGAGCGTAGACCACCCTGTTTGTTGATGTACGCTACGGCCGCAGTGTTGTCCGTCCGGACCAGAACGTGCTTGCCTCTGAGCGGCACTTTGAAGCGGCTGAGTGCAAGACGAACTGCTAACAACTCGAGGCAATTGATATGCCATTGCAGTTGAGGCCCCGTCCACAGACCCGAAACTGCAAGCCCGTTGTACGTGGCACCCCAACCCGTGGATGAGGCATCCGTGGAGACAACGGAGTGCCTGGACACTTGTTCTAGGGGAACTCCCGCCCGGAGAAACAGAGGGTCCGACCACGGGCCGAAGGTTTGGCGGCACCTCGGAGTCACTTGGACGCGGAGGGAACCGCTGTGCCACGCCCATCTCGGGACTCGATCGTGTAGCCAGCGTTGAAGCGGTCTCATATGAAGCAATCCGAGCGGCGTTACTGCGGCTGCGGATGCCATATGCCCCAGGAGCCTCTGAAAATGTTTCAGTGGAACCGCTGTCCTGCCTCTGAACGAATTCAGGCAGTTCAACACCGACTGGACGCGCTCCTCGGTGAGGCGCGCAGTCATGGCGACCGAGTCTATCTCCATACCGAGAAAAGAGATCCTCTGCGTGGGGCAGAGTTTGCTCTTCTCCCAGTTGACCCGAAGTCCCAACTGGCTGAGGTGACTGAGCACCTTGTCCCTGTGTTCGCACAACTGCTCTCGCGACTGGGCAAGAATCAGCCAGTCGTCGAGGTAGTTGAGGATGCGAACGCCATGCTCTCTCATGGGAGCAATGGCCGCCTCCGCAACCTTCGTAAAGACGCGGGGCGACAGGGACAGGCCGAAGGGTAAGACGCGGTACTGATATGCCCGTCCCTCGAACGCGAAGCGCAGAAAGGGCCGGTGTCGAGGGAGAATCGAGACATGAAAGTACGCGTCCTTCAGGTCGATCGCTGCAAACCAATCTCGGGGACGGATGCACCTGAAGATGCGCTTCTGCGTTAACATCGTGAACGGCAGCCTGTGAAGGGACCGGTTCAGGAATCGCAGGTCCAAGATCGGTCGTAACCCGCCGCCTTTCTTGGGTACAATGAAGTACGGGCTGTAGAACCCGGACCTCATATCGGCTTGAGGGACCGGCACTATCGCGTCCTTCGCCAGTAGGACAGCGATTTCCGCCCTGAGCACGGGGGCGTTCGCCTCCACTACAGTCGTGAAGTGAACGCCCCTGAACTTGGGGGGACGCCGGGCGAACTGAATCGCATAGCCGAGTCTGATGGTACTGATGAGCCACCGAGACGGGCTGGGAAGCGCTAGCCAGGCTCCCAGACTCCGAGCAAGGGGGACCATCGGCACCACAGACGTACCCGCAGCGGGGCAGCGAGGCGGAACGCAGGGATCCGGCTCGGACGGCATGGGAGCGGCCCGCAGCGGGATCTGGGTGTGCTGTGCAACACTTACCTGCATCCGCGGAGGGGACGTGCGAGTGTGGGGAGGCCGCTTGTGTGCGTCCCGACAGCCGGCGTCCCCTGCTGGCGAAGGGAGAGGTACTTGAGGGTGGCGAGGCATGGGAGCGTCGACCACCGCCAAGCGCGCTCTCTTGGCACCCAGAGATATTGGAAACTGCTCTTTTATTGAAGTTTTGGGTGCCGCTGGCACTGGGGCAAACAGACAAACAAAAGATTTTCCCCCGGCCCTCCTCCGGGGGAAGGAGTGGTGCTGCAGCCATCTCCCTCAGAGCAGTTCCCTCCATCTCTGGGTGGCCCGTCTCAGGGCCGCTTGCGACGACGCTTGCCACCTGGCTTGGCGGCGGCCTGAGCGGGCTGGACGTCCTTCCCACGGCCGGCCCCACGCCGACGGCTGGTGGAAGGCTGCTGCGGCGCCTTGGCGGGGGCGGCGGCGGGTGGACGTCCTCGGCGACGAGTAGTCGGAGGCGCTGCCGCCGGCGGCGGGGTGGAGGCAGCAGCGGGCCGCCGGGGCAGGATGTGCTTGATCGCCTCCGTCTGCTTCTGGGCGGCCGAGAACTGCTGGGCAAAGCTCTCGACCGCGTCGCCGAACAACCCAGCTGACGAGATGGGGGAGTCCAGGAACCGATATTTATCGGTCTCCCTCATGTCAGCCAGGTTTAACCAGAGATGACGCTCCTGGACCACAAGCGTGGACATCGCCTGACCGATAGCACGGGCGGTGACTTTCGTCGCCCGGAGGGCGAGGTCCGTCGCCGTCCGGAGCTCCCGGAGGAGCTCTGGGTCAGGCCTACCCTCGTGCATGTCAAGGAGTGCCTGGGCCTGGTGGACCTGCAGCAACGCCATGCCATGCAAAGCGGACGCAGCCTGTCCGCAAGCCTTGTAAGCCTTCCCGGTCAGACCGGAAGAGAATTTACAGGCCCGGGACGGGAGACGTGGGTCACCGCGCCAGTTAGAGGCGGTCGCCGGACACAGTTGCATCGCGACGGCGCGCTCCACTGGCGGGATTCCCACGTAACCCTTGGCTGGCCCGCCGTCGAGGGTAGTGAGAGGGGAGGAGTCACTCGGTCGGTTTCTGGCAGAAAAAGGTGCCGTCCACGACCTCGTGAGCTCCTCATGCACCTCCGGGAAGAAAGGTGTCGGGGCGGGACGCTGAGAACCAGCGCGACCCACCCAGAGGAACCAATCGTCCAACCTAGAGGGTTCGGGACACGGTGGAGGGTTCCACTCGAGCCCAACCCTTTCGGCGGCCCGGGCAAGCATAGCAGCCATCTCAGGGTCCGGGGCAGCCGTTGCCACTCTCCCAGAGGGAGGCAGTACAGCTGACCCTTCATCCCCCGAGGACTGAAACTCCCCCTCCGATGCAGCGATCGACATCTGTTCGTCCGCTGGAGCTCCAAAAGTCACCACTGGTCTCCCGTGGGAGGGTCCAGCGGGTTCCTTTGGAGGCTCTACCGGCTGCGGACCAGAGGGAATAGGGGCCTGCGGAGATTCACTCGGCGGGTTTGCCCTAAACGTGATCCTCAGATCACCCTGGCCATCCAAAGAAGCAGGTCCACCCGGGTTAGGGGTAGACCTAGTTCGTGGGATGGGTAAGGGGACTCCCCCAGCCCGGAGGTAGGAGAGTCTCGATCTTAACTCCGAGATAGTCATGTTCCCGCAGTGGGAACACGAACTATCCACAAACGCCGCCTCAGCGTGCTGTATGCCCAAACACGTGAGACAGCGATTGTGACCGTCAGCAGGGGACAGGGAACGACCGCATCCAGAAACGCACGGGTGGTAAGACATCCTGAAAAGGACGGCACGTCACCCGTGAAGCTCTTTTTGTGAGGAAAACGCTCTGTGCTGAAGCACTCAGGGGAACCGCGACAGCGCACGGGATTGTAGTGCAGCCCGTGCCTGTACTCAGACAGGAAAACGCCCTACCCAGACCAACAGGGTTGCTGTGATAACAGCAGTTTTCTCTGTGTATCAGAGGCAGCTGGATGAGTCAGCGCGGTCCCGCTGAAAGGTGCCGTTTCTCCAACACGCGTCCTCCTCTGGTTCTCTCCGGTTGCAGATTTCTCTCTTGCTTGATAGCAGCGAAAATACTCGTTCTTTGCAGAAGAGTGAGTCCTTCATGTGCCTGTGTGGCTCCGAAGTGAATGACAGCGTGCATTCGCTCTCGCTTCCTGTTTATACCCGCGGCGCGGGGCGGGGCGCGAGATGCAAATCTCGCACGCCAATTGTCCATTGGCCGGTTCTAGATAGCTCGAAGCTGATAGGGGCTCCCAGAAGTGATCCCAATTCGTCGGTACGTCCGACGTATGTCGAACGTGACCGACTGAATGGGAACTGTTGTATTTGTGATAGAGAAAAGAAAACTACAAGTTTACAAATCCAAATACATGTTCTTGTGACTTTACTGAAATATTCTCTACAAACTCCACTGTCACAGGTGCTTAGTTTTGCTACAATAATACTAGATATTATACAGCACATGCATAATTTCAGTCGATATTCTAATTACATTTTTTACAATTTACCAATGCCGAACCACATCTAGCTTATTAACTACTATTAATTTTGTATATAATCAATATATAAACAAGTGATATTTAATTATTAACAAGGGTTTGGCTGGACACTGCTGACCCAATCAGTATTTCTCATCCAATGGTCATACTTTAATTTTCCAGTTTCCCTAGTATTGCATCCTTCTCATTGGCATTTAATAATGACTGTGTGGGTTAAACCTTTTTTGGCCCATAATATGCATTTTATTTTTAAAGTAATTAGGGCCCGAGCACCGATGGTGTGAGGACCCTATTGGAATTGTTCAGTTTATTATTAGGGCCCGAGCACCGATGGTGTGAGGACCCTATTGGAATTGCTCAGTTTATTAGGGCCCAAGCCCTGGAAGGGCGCAGAGCCCTATTGTTCTTCTAAAGATTATTTAGGGCTCAAGCCTGAAAGGGCGCAGAGCCCTATTGTTCTTCCTCTGTTTATTAGGGCTCAAGCCTGAAAGGGCGCAGAGCCCTATTGTTCTTCCTCAGATTATTAGGGCTCAAGCCTGAAAGGGCGCAGAGCCCTATTGTTTTCGTTAGGATTATTAGGGCTCAAGCCTGAAAGGGCGCAGAGCCCTATTGTTCTTCCTCAGATTATTAGGGCTCAAGCCTGAAAGGGCGCAGAGCCCTATTGTTTTCGTTAGGATTATTAGGGCTCAAGCCTGAAAGGGCGCAGAGCCCTATTGTTCTTCCTCAGATTATTAGGGCTCAAGCCTGAAAGGGCGCAGAGCCCTATTGTTTTCGTTAGGATTATTAGGGCTCAAGCCTGAAAGGGCGCAGAGCCCTATTGTTCTTCCTCAGATTATTAGGGCCCAAGCCCTGAAAGGGCGCAGAGCCCTATTGTTCTTCCTCTGTTTACTCTTGAAACTTAGCACACACATCGGAATGCGCGGCCATCAGAGCCGGGCTGAAGCTGGTACCCGGGCGTGGCAGGGGGACTCGACAGCGCCCCCTAAAGTGGGGTCTGAAAACTTGGTCTATATATCAAACACACTTGCACGTACATGTATGAAACTCGGTACACATATAGACCTCATCGGGCCAAACAACTTTCGTGCTCTAAGTTACGTGTCAGCCCAACAGGAAGTGAGCTAATATGGGTTGTTCTGAAAACACATGCTCTGGAAATTAATATACTCCTCCGAGTCCATTGTTTCAATCGGTGCCAAACTCGGTCAGCATGAAGTCAAGACACAGAGGATGCTAAATTGCGAGCGGATTTTTGATATCTCAAACGGTTTGGCCGTGGCGAAGCAACGAATTTATGGCGAGAAAAGGTAAACAGGAAGTGTATAATAACTTGTGCAAACATTGACTGATTTGGATGAAACTTCAGCTGTGTGTTCGTTGTAAGAGGCCGATCACATGGATATGACTTTTGTGAGTCAAAGTTAAAGCACCACCAACTGGCAGCAGGAAGTGTGTCACTTTCAAAAATGCTTTGAATCACCATCTTATTTTCACCCGATTGACTTCAAACTTCATCAGTATAATGTGAAAACATGACAGAGAGACATATGAATGGATTCCTAATATTTCAAATAATGTTGCCATGGCAACATGTCAAAGTTTAATAATGTTTTTGGCTGTTTGTGTGCCCTCCCCTCTATCACCAAAAGGTGCAGTGTTGTATTATTTTTGAAACTCCCTTTCTCTCTCTCTCTCTCTATATGTGTGCTTGTTTATGTGATTTAAGAGGACACAAATGTGTATGATGACATGGGTATTACACTGGTATTACAACGTAGTGGTTAATGTGGACATGAACTATGACACTATATCACTACTCATACAGGACTCATTTTCTAAATGACATTTGAGTTACAATTCTTATCACCTGACAGCCGTGATTTCATGTACTCATTCAGACAGAACTCTTTTTTTAAAACAGAGGAGTGCGAGTGTGTTTTCTATACATGTGCTTTACAGAAGGTCATGTGCTGTGTTTGCAAAGATCACTTTTGACACATTTGTCTTTTCTACAAGTGTCTTTTTTTCACAGAAAGTTTTTGTTTGAACGTGAATATTTGTATAATTCAGGGTCTGAGTTTTTACGTTCTCCTCGTAGGCGATTTATTCAATCTCCACCAAACTCGGTCAACGTGAAACGGAAGCTTAACGCATTAAAAATATTTAACGCAAATAACACAGCGTCCGTTTTTATATCCATTTTTGCTTAGCGTTACATGATCACCACGCTCCTATTCATGAGCTTCCAAGCGCGACAAGACACAAGAGAGCGCGCTGTATGCCAGTGTCCTGTCTGTGTCTGTCTGTGTCTGTGTGTGTGTGTCAGTGTCCGTGTGTGTGTGTGTCAGTGTCCTGTCTGTGTGGATGCGTCTCATGTCGGGACACTGACACACACACACACTCGACGCGTAGATAGACTCGCGTCAGTTTCCTGCTCACATCGAGTTCTCTTTTGCTTTTGAACAAACAATAACACAGAGGATTTTGAGTATTCTCATATTAGGGTCTTAACCCTCTAATGCATGAATTATGTTTTTGCATAAAAAAAAAAAATTAATCTTATTTTCTTGAAGATTTAAGATAACAGATTAACAAAAAAAAATTTTTTTTTTTAAAAACCCACCCCCTTAGCAGATTTTATTTTGTTGCCTCAGGGCAACGCTATGCAGTATAGGTAGTAAATCACAGAGAAAAATGTAATATTGTCTCAATGTTTATTAGGAAAATCAAGAGGGAACTGGCACTCTTTTCAATTAATAATGGGTTTCAAATATTTAATTGTAGCATTTGGTCCATTTACACACATCAAACAGTGGTAATTTTCCTTTTAAAAACACTTCAAATATGTCTTAGCAAGTAAAAAGTATTTAATCTGACTAAAACTTATTTGTCAATCCATCAAACAGAGGTAGTTTTCTTTTTTCAAACACTGTAGAACCTGTTTGAACAGTTCACCTTCTCACTCTAGAATGTACATTTCCTGAAGAAAATGTGAGTGGTGCTGTCACAGGGTGTTTTGGTGTTGGTTCATGTTTCATGTGTTTAGTTCATCAAGTTTACTGTCATGTTTCTAGTTTGTCTTGTCCTTTCAGTTTCCTGGTTTTGTCATGTTTCATTGTCATGTGACTCCCATGCCCTCATGTGATCTTGTGTCTTGTCCTGTCATTGGTTCATTGTTTAATCACTGTTCACAGGTGTCACTTGTCTTGTCATTAGTGTGTGTATTTAAGCCCTCATGTTTGCCATGTGTCTTGGTCTGTTATTAATGTTGTTACCCGCTGTAGGTGAGTGGTTCTAAGTCAAGTCAAGTCAAGTCTTTGTTTGATGTTTGTAAATAAAATAACTGCACATGGGTCCTTGAACTTGCCTCCAGTGGAAGTACGTTACAGAATAACAGACTTCCAAAATGGACCCAGCAGTTGTTTCTCTGTTCAAGCTCTGCCAAGGTGATCAAGCCATAGAGAACTACGTGGAGGAATTTTGTGGACTCTGTCACTTAGTTGAGTTTAATGACGTGGCGCTTAAAGACATTTTTCGTTTTGGTTTAAATAAGCCTATTAGCTCCAGACTTCCTGGAGGCAAGATCCACTGGTCATTGGCAGAGTATATTGACTTTGCACTTCAGCTGAGTGGCTCATCTTTTACTGTGGGAACGGTGGATGAGGAGCTCCACGTTCCCACAGTACTCTCCACCCCAGTGAGTCCAGCCCAAGTCCACGTCCAGGCTCCAGCCCAAGTCCACGTCCAGGCTCCAGCCCAAGTCCACGTCCAGGCTCCAGCCCAAGTCCACGTCCAGGCTCCAGCCCAAGTCCACGTCCAGGCTCCAGCCCAAGGCCACGTCCAGGCTCCAGCCCAAGGCCACGTCCAGGCTCCAGCCCAAGGCCCCGTCCAGGCTCCAGCCCAAGGCCCCGTCCAGGCTCCAGCCCAAGGCCCCGTCCAGGCTCCAGCCCAAGGCCCCGTCCAGGCTCCAGCCCAAGGCCCCGTCCAGGCTCCAGCCCAAGGCCCCGTCCAGGCTCCAGCCCAAGGCCCCGTCCAGGCTCCAGCCCACGGCCCCGTCCAGGCTCCAGCCCAAGGCCCCGTCCAGGCTCCAGCCCACGGCCCCGCTGTCCCGCCCAAGAAAATTTTGGGGGGGGGCAAGGGGGACATGGAGGCCATGAAGGCCCCGCCTCTGTGGCCTGATGAACTCCCGTTACCGCCATGGCCTGATGAACTCCCGTTACCGCCATGGCCTGATGAACTCCCGTTGCCGCCATGGCCCGGTGAAATGCCGTTGCCGCCATGGTCACCCACGCCTGAGGGTCCAGGTCCTCCCACGCCTGAGGGTCCAGGTCCTCCCACGCCTGAGGGTCCAGGTCCTCCCACGCCTGAGGGTCCAGGTCCTCCCACGCCTGAGGGTCCAGGTCCTCCCACGCCTGAGGGTCCAGGTCCTCCCACGCCTGAGGGTCCAGGTCCTCCCACGCCTGAGGGTCCAGGTCCTCCCACGCCTGAGGGTCCAGGTCCGCCCACGCCACAGGGTCCAGGTCCGCCCACGCCACAGGGTCCAGGTCCGCCCACGCCACAGGGTCCAGGTCCGCCCACGCCACAGGGTCCAGGTCCGCCCACGCCAAAGGGTCCAGGTCCGCCCACGCCACAGGGTCCAGGTCCGCCCACGCCACAGGGTCCAGGTCCGCCCACGCTCCCAGGCCGGGCCATGTCATGTCTGGGTCCGGTGCCCCTGCACGGGCCTGGCCCACCATCCCTCCCCCAAGACCGCCCCCCAAGACTTTTTGTAGACTCTTTGTTAGGCTATTGATGTGTTCTGGTATTGTTTGGGCGTCAGGGGCCGCCCATAGAGGGGGGGATCTGTCACAGGGTGTTTTGGTGTTGGTTCATGTTTCATGTGTTTAGTTCATCAAGTTTACTGTCATGTTTCTAGTTTGTCTTGTCCTTTCAGTTTCCTGGTTTTGTCATGTTTCATTGTCATGTGACTCCCATGCCCTCATGTGATCTTGTGTCTTGTCCTGTCATTGGTTCATTGTTTAATCACTGTTCACAGGTGTCACTTGTCTTGTCATTAGTGTGTGTATTTAAGCCCTCATGTTTGCCATGTGTCTTGGTCTGTTATTAATGTTGTTACCCGCTGTAGGTGAGTGGTGTCAAGTCTTTGTTTGATGTTTGTAAATAAAATAACTGCACATGGGTCCTTGAACTTGCCTCCAGTGGAAGTACGTTACAGGTGCTTGCCGTGGCAAAAAAAATCCTCTCGGATGCTACTGGGATGCAAAAAAGCCAAGCAACATGTCTGTAGGATGTTCTGGGGCTGCGATATGGCTTATTAATGTGTTTGTACTGTTGCTAGGGTACTGTACATGGTTGCTACGATGTGTCTATACAGTTCTTGGGGTGATATTTAAAGACTATTGGCCAGTCTGAGTCAAAAGAGCCCACCCTCATGACTGTACGATGTTCTGGGGCTGAGATATGGCTTCTTTATGTTGCAATACGGTTGCTAGGGTCCTCTAAATGGTTGCTAGGGTGTGGCTATACAGTTAATAGGGTGATATTGAAAGACTATTGTCCAGTCTGAGTCAAAAGAGCCCAACTCTGTATTTCTACAATGCTCTGGTACTGAGATATGGCTCGTTAATGTTGATATATGGTTGCTAGGGTGCTGTAACTGGTTGCTAGGGCGTGGCTATGAAGTTATTATTATTATTTTATTATATTGTGCACAAATAACATGTAATGATGTGTAATAACATCCAAACACATTGTCAGCAAAGACCTCCATAAAAAGTACCCCTTATCGCATAACGTTGCCCTGAGGCAACAAGAAGAAAAACTGAATTTCTAAACATGCTAAATTAAAAAAAAGTTAATAAAACTTGACAAACAACTTCTCTACACCTTCATGCACATACATATATTTTTTATTTACAGTTCATGTCATTGTAAATAAGATTACTGAAGCAAATAATCTTACCTTCTATAATCTTACCGGCTATAGACCAGTCTGTCACCCATTCACTGCTGCTGCTTTAAGTCAGTCAGTCTGAGACACTGAAATGCTTCTCATAAAGTGTGCAGTTGGCCTGAAGTTCTTCATGAGTTACTGGACAGACCCATTGATACCTTTTTGATATTCAGTTCTATATCTGGAGATCTTGCGTTCAAACGGTGGACGCGACGCGAGCTCAACATGTTTTTAAAAAAACGCGCAAGTTGGCACACTGCACTGACTGCACAGCGCATATTCTCGAGACTCCACCGCTATGGCAACAAAGCCGCTAAAACGCAATCACGCACAAATGAGCTCCTGTACTACCCAGCAAACACAGCAACATTGTAAAAACGTTTTTTTCACGTTGTGAAAAGGTCGTGATAACGTTTTTATCCTACGTATTTAATACGACAAGATGTCGGGTTTTTTTCACGTTATAGAAACGTATTTATAACATTTTTATCACGTTACCACGTCTCCTTTCAACGTTGCAGAAACGTATTTATCACGTTACCACGTCTCCTTTCAACGTTGCAGAAACGTATTAATCACGTCCAAACTGTTCTTCACTTCACACATGTAATCAAAATGTTTTTACTGTTATCTTTGAAAAATGACTTTAATATAAAACAATATAACTACAGTAAGAGAAATAGATTAAGTGGTATTTATAGATCTCTTTATAATTCATCATAGGCTAGTCACAGGTTACGATATTTCTGTTCATCTGAATATTCAGCTCATTACTAACACTTTTTACATTTCACCTTACCTGTAGGGCGGACCTCTGGTTGTTGCCCATTTTATAAAACTACATTAACATATGTAGTACTAATAATTTATACTATACACAAATGTAGTCACTCATTGTATTTATTCACACAATATAAGAAATATGATTAGGTCGTTCACAAAAAAGAAAAATCTGTCATTTACTCATCCCTGCGTAAATCCAATGTAAACCTGTATGACTTTCTTTCCACTGTTGAACAAATGGAGGTGTTAATGTTAACCTTAGTCAGGAGATAAGCATAATGTTCCTTATTCACCATTCACTTTTTTTTTAACCAAAGAAAGTGAATGGTGAATAAGGTCAGAAACATTAACTTTAAGGTCTAACAAAGTCACTCAAGTTTGGAACAACAACAAAAGTGTTAAATGATAACACCTTTGTCATTGTTTGTAGAGATAATGTATAATTAAATTCCAGTACTTTCAAGGACCTTGAGATTTTTTTCAAAGACTACAATTAGTGCCCTCATTAATAATAACAGAAAATTCTTAACAGATAAATAAAACTACGCCAATAAAACAAAATGGTACAAATAAAGTACAGCAAATTTAAATAAGAACATTAACAAATAGAAAAATCCAAGAAATGTCAGTGCACAGATGTTATAACAGAAAAAAACTAATCTGTAAAATGTACATTTTCTCTAACTAGTTACAAATTATTTTATTGCAATTGTTATAATAATTAAAATACAATTTATAACTTATCAATTAATATACATAACATATGTAAAGTTTATAATGGCTATTATTGTTCAATAAATAATATTTTATAATATTTGCATACTTGATTTTGAGAAACAGTGGGTGTTTCTCAATGTCAAGGATCCTTCCTCTGCAGGACTGGTCCTTCCAAGTCACTTCCTTCAGAGGCTAGGCGAGGCTCCTCTTTAGCATTCGGAGAACAGGTAAATGGAACAGGCTAGCAAGTGCGCGTCAGCCTCATTACGTCAGTGAAAAGGTCCGTTAACCATCAATAACGTCATTTGTATAACGGTTGTAATTTGTACTGACATTTAAAAGTTAAACTTTACTTACATTTACTACGGTTATAACTAATGTTTGGTAACGTAAATACTTACACTTGAAAGCATATTGCCCCGTTAACACTCCGCCAACGTCCGATATTTTGTATTTTTTGAACAAGATAGCAAAGCTGCGCGCATAGGATTGTGGGTGATTTGAGAACGCTAAGTGCGCGAAGTCTACTCGTATTCATCCTTTCCTGTAAATGGCATATCTTTCGAACGAAGGACTCAGACCTTGGTTGAAATTCCGAGGATCCTCGACATTGGAACAGCCCTTCGACGGACGTCGATGACGTAGCATCCTCGGAATTCTGGCTTCCGAGGATCTTTCCTTGACATTGAGAAACGCCTAAACTGTGTTTTAGTTGTTTTTCAGCGCTTCCGTAGCAGGTTACATTGTTATGCCAGTAGGTGGCAGCAAGGAGCTGTCTTAATGAGTGAGTTAGTAAGTAAACCATTCATTCAATGCAGATTCATTCTGTTATAGTGCTGAATTCTGTGACCCTAGTTATAAGGTTAGGATTAGGGATGGGTTTAGTTGTAACAGTCAACTAGGGTCACATAATTTGGTAGGTCAGATTTCGGCACAACAACAGAAATCTGACGTTTCATTTCATAGAGATCATTGCATTTACTAACGTTGACGCCCGTCATGTAAAATCCCCTTAACCACTGAAAGAATACTATGACAAAGATATAGATATACAGCAAATGTGGGGGGGAAGTATGTTTCACACTGGTGCACTAAATAGATGTATTATAGCAAACAAAGTTTAGTCATGTTCCTGAGTAATATCTGCATGCACCTAATTCTGCAGAGAACATATAATATGACAGCAGACAGCAATCCATATGAGAGAGAAATCTGGTGTGGAAGGTGGATCTGGAACCGACTTCTGTCCAGGTTGTCACAACATCTCTTTTTTATCTGTCTTCACAAATTGCCCTGAAATACAATTCAAATATCAACAAGGATTGTTATAAATATAATGTGAGGTTCTTACATTCAAAATGCTCATTTGGCCTCTGTGTTAAAGTGTGCAGAGAATTCTGCCGGACTGAAATGTAGTCTTTTAGTCATTCATACCCTTCTTATACTAATGGTAACAAATTTATAACACAACAATAAATAACTCTCAAAACTAAATCTCTTTAATACTGCAAATACCACGCAGAGTCATATGATTTCCGTGATGCAAAAACATGCATGAAACCACAGAATCCAGTCACAATTTACTGTATAAAGCGAAACGCCACAGAATTTGGCAATTTTTGAATTAATAAATTAAAAGTAGGGCGGTACAATGAATCAGATACCGATACAGACTAGTGTCTGTGAATATTAAAGCTAAAAAAACTGCTAATAAAATCTGAAGTCTTTATGTTCTGCCATGTCTGTGTGAATGAGCGCTGCAGTTTCGACTACTACGCAAACTAAAGCGTGTGTGACACTTGCAATGATTTCAGTGTCTGCTGTCTCTCTATACATTAACTTTATCTGCAGAGCTGCTCTCAGAGTCACTTCATAGAACATTTTACCATTTAATTTACAAGAACTATCAACATTTGTTGTATCATATACACACAGGAATGTTTGAGGTTTTACTTACAAGTCAGATGGTTCATAGTACCTTAGAGATGTTCTCTGCACATCCATCAGAATCTAGAAACATAAACAATTTGTCACAGAGCCAACAATATGTGGTATACAATGTCAGGTTTATTAGAAATAAATAAACTAGAGCACGTGGTTAAAATGCTGAAAAAAGTAAGAATATAGAGGATATACAATATATAATATCTTTAGATATCAGAATTTATGTTTTGGGGTTTTACAGATGCATGGAGATATATACGTAATAATAATAATTGATGGAAAACCATGTAAGATAAAAGAAAAAAGGTGTTTGAAATAGTTTCAGCTCATTGTCACGCTCCATGTGAGTGACGTCACCGATTAACTTTACAGTGCAAACTTTTAGGTTAAATAATTAGATTAACGTTACTTCCATTCATCCAATGACAAATTGCCAGCAAAACGTTAACAAAACTATCAAAGCCCTCTTATCTTCACATAATATGTGATTAAAACCCCAAACTTTCATAAACAAGAGCTCAAGGCTAGTTACGTTAGCCTAACGTTACCTTTCATAAAGTTAGCCTAACGGCTAACGAATTTTTTCCGAAGACACTAACGTTAAACCATTTCTATAAATTAAATATTCAACATAACAACGGAACAGTTGTATGTATTATATGTGTAGTTTAACATTATATGTGTAATTTTAGGGATTAAACTTACCTGAAATCAGTGAAAACAACAGTGACAGGACGCAGGCGGAGTTTTGCTGTTTCACTGTGTCGCCCCGTTTCCATGGTAACTCCCACCGCTCCAGTTTAAAAGCGACTCGGATGTTCAACACGCACGCCCATTAAACACGTCATATGTCAATTACACAGCGTTTCAAGAATTAAAACATCACATAGGCTTACTGATGGAGTAGAAAATGTCCCGAAAGTTGATAACATTGTTTAATTGGATAGTGCAGCCTAGCCCTACATCATCACAGCCTAGGTTCGTGCGTATATAGTAATATTTATACGCATTTTCGTGTGATCAGGCTCATTTTTACACTCTATGAGCTGTTTGATCCACGCGCCAGGCTCGTGATGAGCTATGAAACAACAATAATCGATTGGATTATTCTAATAGCTTGCTATCAGTTAAATGAGCAGAGACCACTGAAAGTAAGCATTCACATATTAGGCTACCTTTAAGTCCTTTTGATATCGAATGCTCAGCTGCATAAATTAGTCTCACTCAGTCACTGAATCGCCTCAATGGTAAAATGTTACTGATATTTTTACACAAACAGAAAGTAGCCTATCATTGGAGGTTTGGCATCTGGTTGTATTTTGGTACTGTCATGACGTTTTTTAAACGTCCTATTCCAACGTGCAGATTACGTTATTTTAACACCAGAATAAAACGTCTAACAAAAGTTGTAGTTTGGTAGTAGACAAACGTAATATTTAAGTTTTTTTGACAACTTAAAGAAAACGTACCAGGTTGGTATTTTTACGTTTTTGAAACGTTTTATTTTGGTTACATTATTTTTCTATTTAAAAAAACGTTTTTAAAACGTCTTTAAAACGTTGTACTGCAACATTACCTAATTGCAACCAAAATACAACGTTGTGAAACGTAAAAACGTTTTGTGTTTGCTGGGTACTTATTGTGAAATTGATTTCTTTATATTTGCTATCAGTATTTTCCACACTGCAAAATCTGTATGTTAATTGAACTATGTGTGGACCTATGTAAAATACGGGACAATTTGCACCCCGTATTGGTTTGATACGGGACGCGTCTTTTTGCTTGTAAATACGGGACGATTCCGTATTTTAGCTGCAGCACAAACCGTAACGTTAGCATCCTCAATGGAAACCGCCGCCACCGATTCTCCGTCTTCAAGTTCATCCCCAGGATTTTCTTGTTCCTGAGGCTCTGTGACGACGAGTGTTGTGTCTGCACCTTCACAGTCTCGTTTCTCGTTTCAGGATGTGACTCAGAACGTGGACGTTTAGGGAGCAAAAAACGATCCATTTTGGTGTAACGTTATTTTACTTTGCTAAAACTCGCTATCAAGAACAAGCTGAAATGAGTTAAGGTCAGAGGTTCGCGGGCGCCGAGCCCATTGGCCAAAGAAGATCACCTGTTTGGGCCTCATGTTATTTTAGACTAAAATATATATAATTTTAAATTATTATTTAATTCCTCTTTTAAAAACATGAAAAAGAATATTCAAACATGACATTAAAATATAAATATAAAAAAATTACAGACATTTCTTGGGGGTTCTGGGCAGGTGCTATGGCTATTATAGGGGGAGCTGCAGCACCACCTAGCCCCCCCCCCCCCGCCCCCCACCCCCCACCCCCCCCTCCCCGCGTCGCCACTGCAGCACATACCGCTACAAATCGGTAGAATCAGATGTCTAGCACACGTTACCATTAAGTGCACAGGTGAACCAGACAGCTGCGGGCTCGTTCTATCAATCCGCGTCAAATACGTGCACAGGGGGGAACAAGGAACTGCTGATACGCAGCAGCGCAGTCTATACTACAATTAACAATAACAAAACACTCTTTTATAAATAAACACAACAAACTTTAAAACCACATACCGTATGCGTGCATCCGTGAGCTCACTTCAATGGTAATACAGCACACAACGGGAGACAAGTCTGTAGCGTCAGGAAACCGCATGTATTGAACTGCACAAGGAACCACATCAACCAAGCACCAGCCGCAAGGTTTGTCCCAAGTTACAGCTCTAAACAAGGATAATACTAATATGAAACAGCGCACTACTAAAAGTTAGCCAACATCACCAAACATACCTGACCGGCGACTAGAAATGACGCAGAGCAAGGGGGCGTGACTCGTGACGCCATACAACCTGACGGCCAAATTTATACCTGTCCACTACACAGTGGGTGCATTCCATTCGACAGGGTCCCTACGCACTGTTCACTGCTCCCTACTCCCTGAGCACGGTATATCAGTTGAAGTGGACTTCGCTGACAATAATCGCTCATTTGGAACGCCCTGCAACGTCATCAAAGAAAGGCAACGACGGGTGTAGATAATAGGCTTGTTCGACTTCACCCAGCGATGCGCAGACCGATCGGCGGCTGACTTGAAGCAGTGCATGTGGTGTCCTGACATTTCATCCTAGAAATGTTGTCCGACTTGAGGCAGCGCCGACGCCACGTGACAGTGACGTATGTCAACAAAGTGCCGCGAGAGCGATTCGAGAGCAGCCGGCGATTACAGCCGGTGCAGTTTCTCGAGAGCGACTGCATGAGGCTGCACGGGCTCTGATGACGACACAGCCGTTCCACGATTGGCCAGATTCACCGCATGACAGCGATCACGTGTGTTTCGTGTTTATTCTAAAACCTTCAGCTCCACTAATGCGCACAAATCTGTTTTTTATAACAGTAAAACCTCCTTTCATGTAGTCGCGATGTTATATTGTCATGTTTATCAAAATATAACTGATTAAAAACATAGACCCCACTTCATTGATAGTGTAGGCTTATATGTTGAACTTTATTCTTGTAAAAACACACGCTGTATTAAGCAGTGCAAGTATTACATGACAATAATGTATCTGAAACATCTGTGTATTGCCAAATATTGCATTTATTTCACTTCAGCTGATAAAGTGTGCAAATACAGCGCGAGCGTCACCGCGGGAAGCAGAAAGTGTCCGACTTCACGTCTGTGTTTGCAGCTCCTCTCTGCCTGCACGCGGCTACTCTCGCCGATCAGTTGCATCCAGCCGCAGCCGATGTCGAACACACCTTATGATATAACATAAATTAATATTGTAATTTACTTTACTTTCAAATTGAAAACCATATAATAAACATACACATTTAAAAAACACACAGTATAGGCTATCTAAAACATATAATCAAAACATTGTCCATTAGTTTTATCAGTTTACTCATAAGTTACCTGTATTGACTATGAACAGATTTGAAGCTGCACCTGTCATTCAATATGAAAATACTTTGATTTGGTTAACTATGTATAAATGTAGGCTATTCTTAATCAATGGTCTTTAGCGGTCTCATCTTGTGCGCTTTCTTTCCCAAGTGCAGCTGCACAATAAACATTCCTGAGGTAAATAAAGTAAAATATAAAAAATGACAGCCCTCAGGTGCTTCTCAGCAGTTTTAATTTGTTTACATATTCATAAAATATAATATAGCCAACAAATGTAGTTATTAAATAGTTATTGCCATAACCATTCATAAATACTCTAGTTTGTATAATAACTATGAATATTCAAATGTATATGTAAACTCCTCAATCGCAGAGCTGTTTAAAAACTCTTCCAATCAACGGCTCTGCACCATCATTAGTTCAGACAGGTGATGCATGCGACGTGCAAAGACATTTGGGTGATTTTCGCTCTCCACTTCCTGTGAAGTGATGTATCGATGTTCCCTTCTTCCCTGCGCCGTTCGCAGTACCCTTCGGACTGAACATGTTCGCTCCCTTTGGATTGGAATCTCACTTAAGATGGCGGAATACCCTCTGAAGTCCACTTCGCAGTCCACTTACGGTCGAATGGAACGTACCCAGTGATAGGACAATCAATGAGCGGAATAATCGCATGCAGCTGGAAAGGAGGTGATTCCTAGACCTGCCACATATTCAAGTATACAATCTTCTAAAAAACACTCTAAAGTGTATGTAAAAGATAAATGGGAGAAAGAAGCAAACATAATTGTATCTGATGAAGAATGGTTAAACATTTGTAAAACACAGTATACTACCTCCAGCTCAGGTCAGTGGAGAGAATTCTCATGGAAGAATATTATACGATTTTTTATTACTCCAAAAATAAAATATTTACAGAATGGTAAACCGGAATCTGCACTCTGTTGGAGACAATGTAAGAATTCTATGGCTGATTATTTTCATATATTTTGGAAATGTCCAGCAATTCAGTCTTTTTGGTTAGAGATACTCACTGAAATAAAATTGATAATTGATTTTGAAATGGAGAACAGCTTTGGTACTATATTTAGGAAACATACCAACTGATCGTAAGTTATGTCCATAAATATGGATCTATGAGACCGAACGATGACCGTCACCACGGTCTTACCTTGAATGACGCCATTCTTCCGCCTATCCTCGAGACCTAATAACAACAATGTCAGGTGACTGACCCTAGGGGTTGGCTATATAACATCCAGGTGAACCAACCACTTCCTCTTGCCTGGAACGCCCAGTTCGTCCCGAGTGACAAAGGATGGTGACGGTCATCGTTCGGTCTCATAGATCCATAGTTATGGACATAACTTACGATCTATTTCGACCTCACTCAGACCGTCACCACGGTCTTACCTTGGATGACTTATACCACCAGGGTCACGAGGGACTAATATCTTTCCCTTTTCCTGTACACCTGACTACAGATAGAACAGTGGACCCAAAAGAATTCGGATTTGTCACATTAATCCTATAAAATCTAGTAAACGTGCATGGAGAGCTCCAAGAAGCTGCAGCACAAATGTCTGAAAGTGCTACCCCCTTAAGTGCCGCCCAGGAAGTAGCCATACTCCTGGTAGAATGAGCAACAAGATCAACAGGGATGGGTAGATTTTGATTGGAATATGCCTGTGAAATTGTATCCACTATCCAATGAGACAATCGCTGTTTAGACACAGGTTTGCCTACACACTTCTTGTCAAAACATATGAATAGTTGCGTGTGTGACTGACGCAATGAATGCGTGCGCTCAATGTATGTGTGTAATGCTCTAATCGGACATAGATAAGAGTTATCCAATCCCGCCCCTGAACAAAGGGGATCTGGACGAAAAGCATCAAGTTCAATCACCTGATTTATTGTACTAGGTCTAAGGACCTTGGGTAGGAATGACGGGTTTGGCCAGAGAAAAACCCCTGTTTGTTCTGCCTTCCATCTCAGGCAGTCTTCACTAACTGATAAAGAGTGCAATTCACCAACTCTTTTGGCCGAACATATCGCCAGGAGAAAGACTGTCTTCCATGTCAAGAATTTGAGATCGGCCTGTTCCAATGGTTCAAAAGGTACTTCCGTCAGTGAGTGTAGAACAATAGAAAGGTCCCAAGCAGGAGACCTCATAACTCGTCTTGGGTGTAAACGGTGTGCACCCTTAAGGAATTGAACCACTAAAGGGTGTTTGCCAACACTTACACCGTCTACTAAGACATGAAAGTGGGAGATAGCTGCAATGTAGACTTTTATGGTATTAACAGATTTCTCAGAATCCAATAATGACTGAAGAAACTTGAGAACCAGACTTGTGTCACAATTGGCCGGATCTAATCGTTGGTCTTGACACCATGTTGAGAATACTCTCCACTTGCTAGAGTAGTTACTCCACGTAGAGGGTGCCTTAGAACTATGTATAGTCCTCAATACAGCTTCATCTAAGTCTTTAGAGAGGGACTGAGTAGAGGCCATACCCAAAGCTGTAGCTTCTCTGGACTCTGGTGCCAGATTTGGCCCTCCGCTTGAGAGAGGAGATCGGCCCTCCTTGGTAATGGTAAGGGGTGACCCTGGACCAAACGCACAAGAGCCGGAAACCAAGGTTTCTTTGGCCATCTCGGAGCCACAAGTAACACTCTGTGACGGCCCCGTGCTACTCTGCTGAGCACTAGTGGAATCAGAGGTAAGGGAGGAAAAGCGTATAATAACTCTTCCGGCCACTCTTGAGATAGTGCATCTATCCCCAAGGGACCTCCCTGACTGTTCAGGGAATACCATAGATTGCAATGTGTTGTCTCTGTGGTCGCAAACAGGCCACACCAAACTGATCCCATATGAATCTCACAACTTCCGGATGGAGCCGCCACTCTCCCGGAAGAGGTCCAGTTCGAGACAGCAGGTCTGCTGCTATGTTCGCAACCCCCGGTATGTATACTGCTCTGAGTGATGAGAGTTTTTGAAACGCCCAAAACAGTAACTCTTTTGTCACCTGGAGACAGCGTATTGATCTGGTGCCGCCTTGGTGATTGATGTGGTACACTGCAGCCATGTTGTCCGTCCTCACCAGCACATGTTTGTTTTGCAGCCATGGGAAAAAAGCCTTCAGAGAAAGGTACACTGCTCTGAGTTCCAGTACATTGATGTGCTCTAAGGTCCAGGGATATTCCCAGAGACCCCTGATGGACCTGCCTTCCCAAACTGCTCCCCACCCCGTCAGAGAGGCATCTGTAGTTATCACAGAACGCCTTGCTGGAATGTTGCCCAAGGGAACCCCTTGTGATAGCAACGCCTTGTTGTTCCAAGGGTGTAACATTTGCACACACCTTCGTGTAACCCTTATCGTCACTTGTCTGTGTAATTTGGGGTGTAATTGGAAGCTGTTCAGCCAGCGTTGTAGAGGACGGGCTCTGAGAAGGCCGAGTGGGATCACAACCGCTGCTGCCGCAATCATACCTAACAACCGCTGGAATTGAATCAGCTTCATTCTCTTGTCCACCCGGAATGAGCGAACTATATTGATCAATTGTACCACCCTCTGGGGTGATAGGGATGCAGTCATCATTTGGGAATTGAGTGAAATTCCCACAAACACTGTGTGTTGTCTGGGATTTAGATTGCTTTTTTCCCGGTTCACCTTGAGACCTAGAGACTGGATATGTCGAAGTACTATTTCTGTGTCCTTTATGGCTTGACTGCGAGATGGAGCACAAATTAGCCAGTCGTCCAGGTATAACAAAATTTTCAACCCTGCACACTGAAGGGGACGAAGGGCTGTTGCAACCACCCTGGTGAAGACCCTTGGAGACAGAGACAGGCCAAATGGAAGGACCCTGAACTGATAAACCTTGTCTTGAAAGGCAAAGCGAAGAAACGGATGATGATCCTGGCATATCGGTATATGGAAATATGCATCCTTTAAGTCTATGGAAGTGAACCATTCCCCCAGCTCTATGGACTCCAGAATTTGAGCTGTAGTTAACATTTTGAAAGGTAGTTTTTTCAGGAACTTGTTCAGTTGCCTTAAGTCTAGAATGGGTCGAAGCCCACCGTCTTTTTTTGGTACTAGGAAATACTTCGAATAAAACCCAGTGAGCTGTTTGCTGGCTTTTATCTGTACAATTGCCTTTTTCTGTAATAAAACAGTGATCTCTTTGGCCAAAATTTGTGCCTGGACTGGGTCTTTGACTATGGTCTTTTGAACTCCTGAAAAAGTAGGAGGGCGTCGCCGAAACTGTATCCGGTATCCTGTCCTGATGGTATCCAAGACCCAAGGATCTGATGTTACCTTCTCCCAACTGTCCAGGCATAGTTGGGAGCATGCTTCGGCGACTCCAAGACCGCTATGCATTACCTCCCTGGGATTTGAAACCCCTGGAAGTACGCCCCCTAAAATATCCCCCCCTGACTGGAGTGTGCGACTGGTCAGTTTGGGGAGCTCGGTGGGCTTGTCTAGAACCTCTACCACGGAATTGGTATCCCCTAGTCCGTCCTCTGTCATACCCCCAAGGTTCCGAACGAGGAAAGTGTGAGGGCAGAAAGGATTGAGCAGCTCTATGGCCATATCTGGAAGGTCCGCCAAATGTCTGCTGAACTGATTCTCTCCTGCGTCTTGCCTGATCATCAGTATCCAGCACAGACTGGGAATCAGCATGGAATACCCGGCCAGGAACAACTGGCATATTAGTCAGTTCCTTCCTAATAGTCTCCGGCAAAGATGTTTGAGCCAACCATATCTGTCTTCGGGCTAACATAGCCGAAGACATAGATGCTCCAATATCCCTGGTAAGCTGTGAGTGCGTAATGAGTGCTGTGTCAATCAGATTTATAGCATCACGGTCCTCTGTATTGATAATCTTCCTTAAGGCAGCCAAAACTATTGCCAAAGCATTTCCCGCTCGGGCTGCCCGAGTGCCTGCATTATATGCTTGGCACATTAGTCGATCGGTCTTCTGACACTCTTTACCAGGACAGCGAGGGTTGTCCGTGACCTTATCAGGTCCCAAAGTAGTCAGGCTTGCAATCTCTCTCTCCACTGAAGGCATGTTCCCCATACCACTCTCAGGGGGGTAGTCTAACTTTACAAACCTCCTACAGCCTGCGTTAAACTGAGGTGCAGCTTTGGGGTTATTCCAAGCTTTCTTCAACATCTGAGAATAATCTTCAGCCACCGGAATAGATGCAGGAGGCTGCACGCGGGAAATGCTCGTCCATACACCTTGTGTGGGAACTGGAGCTGTGGCTTCTTCCTGAGTATCAAGGCCCAGGATCCTTGCCGCACTTAAAATGCGCAAAAAAATATCAGAATGCGAGCCTCCTTCTGAAACTTCAGACCTGGATTCATCTTCCTCATTTTCTTCAACATTCCCCTCACTATCACAAAGTGAATTATTTGCATGCAGTGATACAATATCCATAGAATCATCTCTCCTTTCCTGAAATGCTGTTAACACATCTCCAGGTGAGGATGCAACAGGCAGAGCAGATGGTTGCACACCTACTGGAGAACTATGTGTATCAAGTCTACCAGCTAAGTCACGTAATGCAGCTAAAATTTGTGACTGTGTATCGTCCTTGGGCTCTTCAGAACGTGAGGACCTGGTACATTCATCAGGCCTCTTACGTTTGTGAGATTGTTCATTCCCCAATGAACTACTGGGATCCACTTTGTTACAACCACCTGAATGTCTAGCTCTCTGCACTCTTTCCTGTAAGGAAAGCCCTATCGCAGCTGCACAGGGACTTTCGATATCGTCTAATAGATGCTGCATACCCAAACAGGATGGGCATTCCCTGTGTCCATCCCTTGGATGTATGTCTGTTTGACAAAACCGGCAATTTGACTGGTTCATGACAACAAGTCAGAGTCCAAGTCACTCATATAACAACAGTCTGTGATTAAGGAAAAAAATAAAGGATTGACCGTAACCCAATCACAATATTTTGTAATGATTATCAATGTTTACACCACAATCACATTGTTATTAACATATAAATAGTGACAAATCACTAATCAGTCATCATTCTCTGAAGAGTCTGCGAACAGATCCCCCTTTTTTCGTGTTTTTTTTTTTATTTTTTATATATATATATATATATATATATATATATATATATATATATATATATATATATATATATTTTTTTTTTTTTTTTTTTTTTAAGAAAAGCAAATGCCTCAAAATAAACTATATGGTATTTGTTTGAAAATGATTATTCACAACAATACAGAAAAAATAAGTGCGCACAGAACTCCTAATCATATTATATATCCATCATTCTACGTGCGAACACGCAGTAAAAAATGGAAAAAAACACTACTGTCTGCTGCGAACAGCTGACCCACACCTGTAAACAAACTTATGAAACTAAAGAGAAAAAAACTCACCGAAGTGCGTTCCAACGGCGCACCTAAATATACAAATGTGGAGAATCCAACAATCCTCAGGGACTTGAAGCACCTGCAAGAACGTGACGGATTGGAATAGGATGTCTCCTGTAGAAATGAAGCACAAAAAACGCGCTCTACCGCTTCGGTCTCAGATGAGGCGAGAAAGGCAAGAGGAAGTGGTTGGTTCACCTGGATGTTATATAGCCAACCCCTAGGGTCAGTCACCTGACATTGTTGTTATTAGGTCTCGAGGATAGGCGGAAGAATGGCGTAATTCAAGGTAAGACCGTGGTGACGGTCTGAGTGAGGTCGAAATAGATCTCAACACTCAAGACAAATACCTACTTAAAGTATTATTGGTTGCTAGTAAAAAACAATAACTAAGAAATGGTTGCATGAGAATCCACCAACAAAAGAAGAGTGGATTGTGATTGTAAAAGATATGTATAATATGGAAAAACTGACCTTCTCTCTAAGATTAAAAATGGATACATTTTACAAATACTGGTCAAAATGGTTAATGTATAGGAGTGTGGATTGGACATAAGGAGATATTGTAAGTGTACTGACATTTGTTTATTTATTTTCTCTTTTCTGAGACATTTGAGAGAGTAGCCCCTGATATAAAATTAACTGTATATGAACACCGTAAATGTACATGATATCTGTAATTGAATGTGACACCCATTGTGACCTGTCTGTTTTAAAAAAATAAAATAAAAAAAAAGGTGAAGAAAATGAAGAAAGTAACTGACGCAACGTATGACGTCGGACCTTTTACAGTCTATGCGTCGGACATATATAGCTTAAATGTTTTTGAACTGCAAGAGGCATTACAGTTTCTTCGTAAGTTGAATACGGAAGGTGGTCCGCCAGTAACTAGAGATTTTACTTTATAAAGTTTTAAATATGAATATATTTCGTATGGATGCAATTTAAACCCAAATCCTGGCTTAATCTAATCCCTGTATATGAAACATGGTCTTATTTAAAACCTATTGATTTGTTACAACCTTGTATAACAAAACTGAGTGATCAATATACACTCACATTTTTGGTTAGCTGCTCTGTAAGAGAACAATGTTGAGTAGAAGACGATTCTTTTATTTCTTCATCAATTGCAAGACTTCAAAGGTGAACTTCAAAAGGATGGAGGAGAATTGCATGTAAGTGAACACACAATGAAGGGCTCATTTCCACCATAGTAGAAAAGGAGGCAGAGGCAATTTGTGATTAGCATAACCAAAGGATACATCAAACGACTGGTTCTACTCAAACAGGCGGGTCAGATGAGAGCAAAATCTGGGTTCGAAGGGATCTACCATTTGTTGTAGTTTAAGCATTGTTGTGTTATGTCTAGTGTACTGAATTAGAGTGTTTTTATTTTAGAGTGTAAACATGATATGGTGAATTTACAGTAGACGTTAAGATTTCAAACCAAGTGGAATCTGCAAACAAACAATGCTAGACCTTTTATCAGTACTAGAAAAACGTACTACTATAATTCATCACACTAACTATGCGCTCGTTCCACTAACTTTTGATAACCAGAAAGTGAACAAATACCTTTTGTGCCAATGTATTTTATTCATGCTTGTTTACGTTCTGCTTCAAATGTTTCTTTAAAATAAATGTCACCTGGTTTAGGTTTCCCAAATTTTGCCCACTGTAGAATTCTAACTGAACTTTCCTTGAATGCAGAGAAATTTTACCCCATCAAGATTGTACTTTAAAGGGATAGTTCATACAAAATGAAAATTCTCATTTACTCACCTTCATTAACTTTCAAAACACAACTGAAGGTAGTTTGAATGAAACCTGAGATACTACCGTCTCTTCATTTGAAGTCCATTCCAACAAAACTTTGATCATGAAGACATCTTTAAACTAATCCATATGAAAAGTGGTTTAATGTAGTCCTCTGAAGAGACACGGTCGCTTTAAATAATGAACAGGTGTAATTTAGATTTTTTTACTCATGTAAAATAATTAATCAATGCTCATAAAATATGGTCAATAGAAGCGGAACATGCTTGACCGATCATGTCTCAGATTAAATATGGATATCTATTACAATCTCTTCATGCTTTTTTTAAGCATCAACGTTTTTGGTGGAATGGACTTTCAATGAGTGACAGAAATATCTTATGGGTTTCAACATTGTGAGAACATTTGACAGTTTTTTTGGGGTGAACTAACCCTTTAGGACAAACAAACTGGCAGCAAACGTCCAACTAAAAGTGTTTACACTTCAGGGGCCTCTCTCAAATTGGCCACCCCAACTTCTTGCCATTAGATCACATTACTGAAGTCACTCACAATGGCTGTTTGAAAAGCAGGCCTGATGTTTCTCCCCACCATACTGCGCTGCTGTTGCCAAGACAGCTAGGTGGGAACCCATGTGCCAAATTTAGTAGAAAACAGAGATTGGTGTATGAAAAGTATGCATAGGTGTAGTATGCCAAGGACTTTGACAGAATATGCATTAGTTTTGGGCTAGCTGGAGGGTTTTACAAGGCTCCTTTGAGAGCCGCTAAAGGGTGTGTTTGTGCATATTGTGTTCGGGTGTCAGTGCGCATGCTTAAACAAATATGTGTGCAGTGCAACACAAGCTCTCACATTTGAACACACACTCACATTCATACAATGAGCCCATCCCTTAGCACTCTCTCTTCTTGAACAGAGGAAGCTATTGTACAGCCTGGTACATGGTTGTTGAGTCGAGACTGCCAAGGAGGCTCGATGGTGCTGTTCCCTCTCCTTTCTTTTCCCCTTCCATTCACTCTTTCTCAACAGCAACCAGACACCAGGTATCTCTGTGCCTTCCATTAGGGGGAACAGCCTTCTGACCAGCACTCATTCACTGGCTTCACTGGCACAAGGCCTCTTTTTCCTTATGTGGGATGTGGTCATAGCTGGGCAGACCTGGTCAACACCCAAAGCAAACTCTCATTCCACACACATATCTCGAAAATGGAGACTCACACTAGGATTTGCTTTGCCTTTCTGGTAGGATTAGTGTATTTTGGCTGGACTATATTTGTTGAGCTCAGTGGAAATATAGTCTAAGACACAGAAAAGACTTGCCACTGGTATTTGGCACTTTTTTTTTTACCTTAACCAATATCTAAATTTAAATGAATTTATTTTTAAGAGACCATGTAAAAATCCTTTAGACTATGGACTACTTTCTAAATGACTTGCTCTAAATGCCAAAAATAATTATATTAATAAATATTGGGTTAGAGCATGGTGCTAGCAACACCAAAATCACAGGTTTAATTCCTACCTTTGTATGAAAGGGTCAGTAAGAGTGTCTATATCAAAGAAAAGGGAAAATCAAGTTTAAAGGCCCACTGAAGTGCTGTGAAACGCCTAGAATTATTCAATGTGTTGACATCATTTCCACTGAAACAGGAAGACAGGGCGGGACAAATCGAACAGCTCCTCTTCAATAGCCAATAATGTTTTGTTTATATTACAACCCGGCCAGAGAGAGCCTCTGAGCTCAGTAAAGCCGCAGGTTCCTCCTAATCTCCTCCATATTGCTTTAAAATATAACATTTTGTGGATAATTCAAATGGATTGGATACGCTTTGTGGTCTGCGCAGACTTGAGCATATGATCCGCTCTGTGCTATTGTGTCTCTGGACCGGAGCTGACTGTGTGCGAGCTGTGGCGGTTCACGTAACTTTGTTTACCCTAATGGAAAGCATATTCACAATGTCTGAATCGTTCCCTATCCCCTATATATTGCACTGTGACATTCACCATGTATAAAATAGTAAATGTGTGTACAAGTCACCGATTTCAGACGTAGCTTCGGCATCTATTTATAATGGGGGCGGGACAGTTTAGAATCTAGAGAGCATTTGATTGGACAGAAAATCTTCAATTTTGATTTCATGGGGACTTTAATACATGTGCCAAGTGTAGCTTGTATGTCCTTATTTAGTTTAGTTTTCACTCTGTTTGCTCTCTTTGCTCTGTTCCTGTTTCCATAGTTCCTAATTCCACGCAGCTGTTCTGATTACGTTTTCTGTGCATATAAGCCCTGAGTTTCCCTAGTTCATGTGTCCATTATCATCTATGTTATACATGGTTGTGGTTATCCCTCCAGCGATCTCCTGAGTTTTCTGTTTTGAAATTTTAAAGAGTGTTTTTGTTCCTATTCCTTCATTTTGCACTTCTCTACACCCACTGTGACACCAAGTGCTTAAAAAATATTTTTTTTGTAATGTCGTGTGTGTCGTACCACCGCGACCGAGCCACATCGATGACCTCCCTCGGTGACGTTGAAGGTCCAGAGGGCAGAGTTTGCAGGGATGCGGTTTGCAGAGCCTGAGGGATGACTGAGTGGGCTGTAGCTGAAGGGGTGGAGGGCCAAAGCGCAGCATACGGCCCGCAAGTCAGCAGCACAGGTGTGGCGAGGTCTGATCCAGGTGGAGCCGACTGACCGAGGGTGCCTGGTGAGGCCAAATGGCAGATGGTCCACGCTGGAATCGTGGGTGGGAGGAGCGTAGGCAAGGGAGTCTGGGAGACGGTTGAGGAAGAACAACGTCCACCGAGGTCGTAGGCGAAGCTGTGGGCTCCACTTACCCATGCGAAGACGGCATCCATATGATGAAAACTAAGACTAAACATAACTGTGGCGAGGTGGGCGAGCGAGAGACGTGCGAGGAGCGAGCGAGACCGGTGTGTGATTGAGAATGTCTTGTGTCCTCTAATGAGGGAGCCCGGAGGCATATACTGTAAGGACGAGTGACACCAGTGAAGGACGAGAGAGGACCAGGCCTGGGGCCCGTTCTTCGTACCTCGCTAACTCAGTTAGCCGGATTTGATTGTTGACGATTTGGCATGATCTTGGATTGTTTGGTTCTTCGACGCTCATCCTGGACTTGCTGTCATAGTAACAGGTCCGTTAGCTTAAACCTGCTCGCGAGCAGGCTTATTTCATGTAAACAGGATTAGATTGCAAATCTGTCCCAGCCACTGCTACTTTATTACAAGAGTTCATTACTGAACCAGGGGTAATAATAATCATTTTAAATAATAATAATATACAAATTTTAAATTGTATATGTATATGAGAATGTATATAATATTATAATGTTGTGTATAATACTGTAGCGACTATGAGTCAGATAAAATAATAACTCAACGGGGAACTGAATTAAAATGAAAGACTCGAATGACACTATGTAGTATAAATAATTCAGAATTAATGTTTACACCTTAACTTATTCGTCCGCCGATATGTAAGGACTTAAAGGGGGCTCTGTTAAAGGGAAACATGTATATTTAGCTCAAATGAATGAATTTAATGAATTCATAGGGAATTTTGAGAGTCTATTTTACAGCCGAGCAAATGACTCGTCCAGCGTTCATTTGAACGGGCCGTAAATATCAACTCTGCAGCGGATATTAATATCCGAACAATAGTGAAACACTATTTAACAGCCAGGTAACTTAGATCGGCAGTTCAAGACATTAAATTGATAAGCACATAACACAAGAACAGTTATCTTTGAATACAAACGGAACTTTATTGACTAATCTAACACATCAAACTAATATCTAACATAAACACACACACTCGCACATTCACACGTTGCAGAAAGGAAGAAGGTGAGGAAAGAATAAGTTCTAAGAGAGAGAAATTATGAAATCCTAAGCAATCTATGCATTTATGAAACATGACCTGAAGAAACCATTGATCAGTAATTTAACCTCCTATCGTTTCTTAGGCAGGGTTATTACATTTGATCTAATGCACCAGTTCAGCTTGGAATCAAAAAGGCGTTACTTGCGTTTGGGTTTCGCGTGTCGTCTGACAAAGGGGGATTCCCTTCTCCTGGCTGTACAGGGATTTTCCCGGATCTTTGATTCGCTGAAGGTCTGGTCGACGTCTGGGGAGGCCGAACACGTGGGTGTTGGCGGCTGGATGAAAGTCTTGTGGGCGTTGTTTGAAGTTGGAGCGCGCTGTTAGAAACTCGTTGTTGAGAGACTTTTACGGCGAAACTTTAACAGACCCGAGACTTAGCGGAAATAAAATAAACTTTAAGTAAAAGAAAGGAAAGTGAGAGAAAAGCAGATGGCCTGAATGAAATCGTTGTTAACCCATTTTCTCTGATGTTGGTCTGTCACGATCGTCAGATCGTCTCCTGGGAACTCCGTTCCGAACTCTCTCTGGTCATACTGCTAGGACTGAGCTCATCTCTGAACTGCGAACAGGCCGCGAACCAGCTCGAACCGAACTGGAACCGAACTTGAGCTGAACTCTGCACTGCTTCTGGTCTGAACTGTACAGAACTGTAGAGAACAGAACTGTGAACAGAACTGAGAACTGAACTTGAGAACAGAACTGAACTTTTCGTTCGTGTTCTGAGACTAAACTCAAACATTTGCCCATCCCCTGGATGGGTTCTGGCCAATTAGGCTTCAGGGGTGACTGTGTCTCCACCCCTCCCACAAAATTAGGTTATCTCTAGAATTTAGTTTCCTGCTCTTAAGCAGAGAGTAAATTTAGACCTAATTTCTTACTATAAGGACATGATCAATTCTATAAAGATTTCATTCAGCTCATCTGTTGGATTATACCCATACGAACGCACCGGTACCAAACACGATGCTTTTTCATCCACTCATTCAATAGTTACATAATTGCATGAATTGTGAGTAATATACATGCATGATAGTCATGTGTATCAGTTGTAAACACACTAACAAGTTATGTCGAAGGCTATTTGAATGAAAGTCCAATAATCAGTTATTTGATGTACTCCATAAGCTAACAGTTTCTGTGAGCTTACTCTGAGTTTTAGCTGTCACGTGGAGTTCATTTGCTGGTCATGCAAAGACAGAGGTCTGGTTGTTTCTTTGTCTTGTGACAACCACGAGCCTTTTGTCCTCTTTTAACTGAGTTTGGTGGCGAGTCCATAGGAAGTCAGAACTAGTAGCTCCGGGCAGAAACAAACCCCCCATCTCACTCGTGATGATGATGGTTTCCTGGAGCTGCATTGTGCTTTGTTGAAAAGGATGTTAATTTGATCGAATCATTGGAAGATTAACTCATCTATATGTCTGCGTCCATAATTGCTACAATACTATAGACACAGCCACTTGATTAAGCGATTAATTTGTGATGGAATAATTACTTTATAATTTTATTGGAAGTTTGCACACATGTTGTACAGTTAATCTGAGCCGTACATTAATTTAAGTGACGGATATTATGGGATGGCTTGATGCAGCGCAGGAGATGCAGAGAATTTGATCTTGACCCTTAAGAAACTTTAATACTGTCACGTTACAAATCTGATTCAAATTGAATTAAAAATTGAATTACAACATTGAAATAAAAATGTAAAGGGTGTACAAATACTGTATAAAATCGAAAATATAAATAATTGGTAATCATGTAAAAAAAACATTTATCATTGATCTATTATAACTTTTATGTTGGTTTGGTCGTTTAGCTGTTTCCTTATAAAGGTCCAGATATTCGTGGGTTTTTTTGTGTAATTTGCCAAGTTTTTTGCCAGGTGGCTTTTTTAATTATATGATGTCATTACGTTGCTCTCTTGACGCCAGCCAATCGCTGCATTGCTGATCATGGTTTCGAGTATCGATGCATCTGCCCTCTTCAGGGAAAACAAGAACGCGCAGTGATCTTAGATCATTTAATCCAGATATTTTAATCCAATCCAATCCCCTGGGGCCCGTTCTTCGTACCTCGCTTAATACATCTAAGATGATTTGACAGATCCCAGATCTTTTAATCGTGATAACTGATGTCTGGCTAATTTGGTTCTTCAGACGAATTTGCGGATTGGATTAAAATATCTGGATTAAATGATCTAAGATCACTGCGCGTTCTTGTTTTCCCTGAAGAGGGCAGATGCATCGATACTCGAAACCACGATCAGCAATGCAGCGATTGGCTGGCGTCAAGACAGCAACGTAATGACATCATCTAATTAAAAAAGCCACCTGGCAAAAAAAACTTGACAAATTACACAAAAAACCCCCACGAATTTCTGAACCTTTATAAGGAAACAGCCAAACGACCAAACCAACATAAAAGTTATAATTGATAAATGATAAATGTTTTTTTTTTTTAACATGATTACCAATTATTTATATTCACGATTTTATACAGTATTTGTACATCCTTTACATTTTTATTTCAATGTTGTAATTTAATTCTTAATTCAATTTGAAGCAGATTTGTAACGTGACAGTATTCAAGTTTCTTATGGGTCAAGATCAAATTATCCTCTCTTGCGCTGCATCAAGCCACTCCCATAATATCAGTCATCACTTAAATTAATGCACGGCTCAGATTAACTGCACAACATGTGTCTAAACCAATAAAAATAAAATTATATAAAGTAATTATTCCATCCCAAATAAATCGTTCAATCAAGTGTCTGGCTATAGTATTATACACAACATTATACATTCTCATATACATATACAATATAACATTTTTATATTATTTTTTAAAATTATTATTATTGCTATTATTATTACTGGTTCAGTAATGAACTCTTGTATTAAAGTAGCAGTGGCTGGGACAGATTTTAAGTATCACCTCAATATGCAATCTAATCCTGTTTACATGAAATAAGCCTGCTCCCGAGCAGGTTTAAGCTCACGGACCTGTTACTATGACAGCAAGTCCAGGATGAGCTTCGAAGAACCAAACAATCCAAGATCATGTCAAATCGTCAACAATCAAATCCAGCTAACTGAGTTAGCGAGGTACGAAGAACGGGCCCCTGGACTTTATGTTTTGTTTTGTTTACGTTTTGGTATGCATGTGCGGCAGTTGTCCGTGAAGGGCTGTCGCTTTTACTTTCAGTTTGTTTGTTTTATTGATTAAAGCTATTTGAATGTTCGCCAGTTCCCGCCTCCTTCTAACCATAACAACGAACTGCGTTACAATAACCAAATAATCCTGACAATTATGTTTTTTTTCCATGTTGGTTAACCACATGTATTTGTTGGGGACAAAAATTTTTTTCAAATAAGCATTGTTTAATTTAGTTTAATATAAATTAAAACAAATTTTTTAAAGTATTTCATTCTGTGAAGATTTGTTTTCTTTCTTCATCGTGATGTCAGGACGGTTGCATCACCCTGACATGTTTTATTACTCAACAAAAAAAAAAAGAAAATAAAAAGGAAGAAAAATCTCAATGCATTTCAACAAATAAATTAAAACAATACTCATCATAGAAAACTTGTATTCAATCCACTGTATGTGTGAACTGAAATTTGTATGTATTTTTGAATTAAAAACCAGGCTCAAACATCGGAACATACAAAATTAGCAGGCCACTGAAGAGCAGGCCACTAGTTTATCTTCATGTGGAGGCCATGTTGCTAATGAATATTTAGTGATGATGGCTTGTAAGAGATTTTACTATACACTTTGAATGCAAATGTCTTGCATAGTAATATATAATTTAATGCTTCAAATATTATATAATAGAATATATACTCCGCATGGTCCTTGCAGAATGACTTCTCTGAGATAAGACTGTTAAGACTTATAACTGAAAATGATATGAGAGAACAGACGACGAGTACATGCGTCATAAACAATACGTGCTGTGTTGATATAGGTCACAGTGATGAATTTCCTGCCATTAAAACATGGCCAGCCCCTTCTATAAAAGAAGAGAAGCTGTTAGACAGCACTGACCCATAAACGTGATGGACAACGAAACGAGAGTGAGTTAACGTACTGTGCCAGAAATGGATCTAATCTCTTACAATAGCTTTTTAATGCAGTCACTCAGTGTAATAGACCCAGTTTACTTTTCTAGAGCAGTCTTTAGAGCAAAATGTCTGTTAAAATGTGACAAATACTGTTTTCCTCTTTAACAATATGTGCTCACATGGTGAGACATGTATAGCTCTCCATGCATATTTAATCCCCAATTTTATCCAAAAAGATCTGTTTTATGGCATTAGTTTATCTTCACATTTCACACGCATTTGACCTATTGTTGTGTTCTCTGTTATTCTGGGATTATCCCTGAGGTCAAAGAAGCTAATTCAAACCATTATCTGTCCGCCTCTGGGATTTGTTCAAATCAAGAGCGGAATCGAGTATACTCAGATTACACTGCAATAAAAAACAGCAGGCTTGTCACTCACAATAATAAATCACTTCCCATTAAGACATTAAACATTTTAGGAAAATTTTATATGACTGTCTCATCATTTCTAAACTTCTAAAGATGCCAACTGGCTTATGTTCACAAAAAAGAAATCAGCGATATTGCATGTTTTTACTGTTCATTTACTGAATTAAGTCACACCATTTATATAGCAACATGGCTGACCCCCACTGAAAAAAAACCATTGGATTCATTGTGCTACACTTCACAATTAAAGTTGCTATATACAGTTCTGATTTTTGATTGTTTCATATATTTCTCTAGTAAAGGCATATTCAGTATATTTAGGAGTTATACATATCTTTTGACAAGTAGGATGTTCACAAAAACAGCTTTTTAAAATGATTGCAGTTGTCGCACACTTCACAGTCACCCGCACCTGCCATCAATTACCCTCATCAGCACCTCTCTACAAAAACCTGTACCAAACACACTTATCGTCTGGGGCCCGTTCTTCGTACGTTGCTTATTACATCTGAGATGATTTGACAGATCCTAGATCTTTTAATCGAGATAACTGATCTCAGGCTAATTTGGTTCTTCAAACGAATTTGCGGATTGGATTAAAATATCTGAATTAAATGATCTAAGATTACTGAGCGTTCTTGTGTTCCCTGAAGAGGGCAGATGCATCGATACTCGAAACCACGATCAGCAATGCAGCGATTGGCTGGCGTCAAGACAGCAACGTAATGACATCATATAATTAAAAAATCCATGCAAAAATCTTGACAAATTATACAATAAAAACCCCACGAATGTCTGGACCTTTATAAGGAAACAGCCAAACCAACATAAAAGTTATAATAGATAAATGATAAATGTTTTTTGTTTTTTTAACATGATTACCAATTATTTATATTCACGATTTTATACAGTATTTGTACACCCTTTACATTTTTATTTCAATGTTGTAATTTAATTTTTAATTCAATTTGGAGCAGATTTGTAACGTGACAGTATTAAAGTTTCTTAAGGGTCAAGATCAAATTATCTGCATCTCTTGCGCTGCATCAAGCCACTCCCATAATATCCGTGATCACTTAAATTAATGCACGGCTCAGATTAACTATACAACATGTGTGTAAACCTCCAATAAAATTATAAAGTAATTATTCCATCAAAAATAAATCGCTCAATCAAGTGGCTGTGTCTATATTATTATATACAACATTATAATATTATATACATTCTCATATACATAAACAATATAACATTTTTATATTATTATTATTATTTAAAATTATTATTACTGCCCCTGGTTCAGTAATGCACTCTTGTAATAAAGTAGCAGTGGCTGGGACAGATTTTAAGTATCACCTCAAGATGCAATCTAATCCTGTTTACATGAAATAAGCCTGCTCATGAGCAGGTTTACGATTACGGACCTGTTGCTATGACAGCAAGTCCAGGATGAGCTTCGAAGAACCAAACAATCCGAGATCATGTAAAATCGTCAACAATCAAATCCAGCTAACTGAGTTAGCGAGGTACGAAGAACGGGCCCTTGGTCTACTGCTGCCTTCACTTGCTATTGGAATTATAGTAAATACGAGTTTCCTATGTAAAAATTACACATGAACGCGCTCTGATGTTGTGTTTACCACTGAGAAGTTTGGAAATAATTTTGATACCCAAATTCCTGTGCTGGGCATGCAATAAACTTTAAACATGGTGGCGGGGAGAACTAGCTACTGTTGTGACAGGAATTATTTTTTGGTTTTCCCCCAAAACAGCTATCGTCTTGTCAGTAATGTAAAGCATATTTAGATATACGAGTAATCATTTGAAGCGTATTGTATGTTTTATACACAGCGAAAATAGCCTGCATTTGAATTTACAGAACCGGCAGAAAGCGGACTACCTGGATAGCATTAAGAATAAACCTGGTGTCCTCCATTATTCCTGTTTATTCCGACAACAAAGCACTTGAATACAACAAGCTCGTAATCACCATCGAATTCAGTCCTTCATCGTTACCCCTTATGTCATTTCTCAATTTCAATCCTGTTTATGAATCCAGTCCAGAGTCTGTTCCAGTGACTGCTCCTAGTCCATTCCTGAAAGTATAAACCCTGAATATGTTCCTAGGAGTTATGTTCCTTAGTCTGTTCCAGAGAATTCAATTTCTAAGTCTGTTCCTGAAAGTATTATCCCAGAGTCTGTTACAAGGAGTGATTTTCCTGAGTTTGTACCTGAGAATTCCTGAGAGTCTGTTTCTTCAAATGAATTATCTGATTATGTTCCTGAAAGGATAATCCCTGAGTCCATTTCAGTGAATGAAATTCCAGAGTCCGTTCCTGTGATTGAAGTTCTCGAGTTCATTCCAGAGAAAGCAGAAAGATCATTCCAGAGAAAGATTTTCAAGGATATTGGTTTACATTAAAGCAACATTTAAGCAGTGAATAATACATGGAAAATATACACTGCCCGGCCAAAAAAAAAGTCGCCGTTTGGATTTAAATTGGTCTTCAAACAGCGACCGGGTAGTGTTGCACTGTATGTTTGTGGATACTTGTAAATTAATTTCAATTTTAACCTAATATTGTTTATGTTTGCATTGAACATTTTATAATATACTGGATACTTAATTTCAGTAGTCATATTCATTTTATGTAGGCTTATAATATTAATAATTTAATGTGTTCATGTTTTCAATTAGCCTAAGATGTTCTCTATCAGGGTATTTTTTTCTCTACTTTTCTGTTATCTCTGCACTTGACAGCTTTATTTTTCAGCCTTATACTGAATATAGCCTTATGCTGAAATTCAAGATATTGAAGTTGATTCAAGATATAATCTGCCATGGCTAACTTAAATCAGATAATGATAATACTTTATCAATGATAAAATATGTTTGAATAGTGTCCCACTTATTTAACCCTAATTAGTCCCATATTAGTCACTGTACTGTAAAAAAATAAAAATAATTGTATATATATAAAGTTCTATGTTTAATTTAATGTCTTACTTGCTGTTTCTTTTGTAATTATTTCTTAAATTTGCCATTCTTGAATGTTAGTAAATCCTACACCCTTTTTTCAGTGTGCAGAGTTTATGATGTTTATACACTTTAAACAATTAAGCTGCATTTATTTATTAATTTGCCTCAATTGTCTTTTTCCCCCTAAAAAATATCCCAGTCTCACCAGTATGCAGATGTTAAACTCTGATGTTTTATGTTTTAGACTGCAGATGTAGAGCACTGATAAAAAACGTATTGATTAACAAGGGAAACACAGATTCCTAGATTTTTTTTTCCCACAACCATGTAGTCCATATGGATTTTCCTTATTGACAATTATTTCCATATTTTCTCGGTTTTCAAGCACACAATAAGTACATCATCATCATTGCCCGTGTACTATAGGTGCACAGTGCAGAATGGTGCCACATGGCACAACAGCCCATTCGCTTAAATCACAGTATTGTTTTTCCAGACAGCAACTACTGTCTTCCCTAGTGCTCTGTTGGGCCTGCTGGGATGTAGATAAGACTTACTGTCTTGTGTGTTAATACTACTGTGGGAGATTACATTAACAGACTTATTTTATGATGTAAGGTGGGATTTGGTGCCATCTGGCCATTCACAAACACTCCCTTCCCCTATCATCTAATCATGACATGACCAAGGGGCTGGAATAGATTACAAGGAAATCTCCCCTCGCACTCGGATATGAAGTCAAACTTCTACCTAACTTTATGCAAGAAGGAATGATCATCAGTCCTTTACAAAGATTAATTTATTAGATGTGTGGTAGACAAAAGCCTTCAGTAAATCTTAAATATCTAGAATTGTTCAACTGGAATGCCTTTTCTTTTATTAATATCAGACAGATCTCCTATCAGATAGTAAAGGTAAACAAAAGTCTGTATTCTGCCATTATAACCAATAATGGCACATGGCTGTGTGGGATCTGCTATGCTTTTTACTGTTACCTTTTTTAGTTTTAATATCGTTCAAGTACCTTGGACAACTGAGATCTGAGCACCAACATGGTGTGGACAAAGTTGTTGAATGGTGTGGTAAAAATGCCCTTGAGATTAATACAAATAAAACTGAAGAGATTGTATTTGGTTCACAATTGAACATTCACAGTTGCATTCATTTGTTATCTTGGAAAGATCAAATTATGAGTTTTGCAATACTGTACTACAAAATGTAACAAATGTTTATCTACCACCTTAAAGTCAAAGTTATTTTTTATCAGAAGTTTGTTAGCCAGCCCCTTGAGATGCTTTATGAATCAACTTAGAATCCAAATTTACAATCATGGCTGGCAAACAATATAATTACTGATCATAATAATGTCCTGCATAGTCAAAATGGAATCCCGTGATTTAATAGGCTGAAGCATGCATTTGTGTATCAGTCAGTCCTAAAATGTAACATGAAACTTAAATTACAGACAGTCTCTCATGATTATGTTTTGTTTGGATGTATTTTTGTTCCTAAATGTTTGTTTCTTGTGCTTCAGTTCAGATTGCAATCTAGTTAGTTACTGATTACGTTCAACTGTCTATGTTTTCCCTGTGTATTTGTACTCCCTGTTCTGTTCAGTACTTTGTCGGTTCTCATCTTAGTTTGTGTTAAAGTTATAGTATTCTCTGCGTATTCTCCTGTGTATATTCCTCTAGTTTATTCAAATAAGTTATCTTGAGATATTCTGCACCATGCGTTTATTCAATAACACCATACATGTGACAGAAGAACTGATGCTACTTAATAAAGAGGACTGCTTCCATCAAAAAGGCCAGAACTGGAAAAATATGTGGAGAGCTACCTACAGCTGTACAGCGAGTCGCGCTGGGATGATGAGACCTTGAATTAGCTTTTCTGGAGCGGTATGGAAGACATCCTAGGCCAGATGCTGCTGCTGGATCCCCGTCCTTTCGCAAAATTTGTAGATTACACATTGTGGGTATGCGGATCTTCCCTCTCTGCGGGAGTCGTCGAGAACAATGTCACCATTAACTCCGACTCCAAGGCACATATTCCATCATCAGAAGTCCACTCTCTACCCGCTCATCGCAGCCCTGGGTGTCCCATACAGCTAGAGAGATCTTCTGCCACAGACTTGAGTTTGTCAGACGCCCGAGCCTGTCATGAATAGTGGCTGAGCCAATGCCCACCACAGACCACGAGCGAGTGCTGTCTAACATGGAACCAGAGCCAGCCAAAATGTTCGTCCCGGAGCTAGAACCTGGTGCCCCTTTCGTCCCTGTCTCGCCAGGTTCATCAGATTATTTATTCTTCAGCGACTCACCTCGCTGAGCTCTGGATTGAAGCCTGCCGTCGACATGCACCCAGCGGAACTCTGCAGCCTGAGGACGTCGGACTCTCTGCCTTCAGCCTGCCTTCCAGCTGCGCCATCCGGCACATATCCTTTATACCAATCTGTGTGTTTGCCGTTGCTACACACTCACGGAAAGAGCCGAGATGTTGTTGCAAATGTCTCGTTCCTCCTGCGCCTCGTGTAGAGGCTTTCTCCCGGACGAGGATCGGCACATCATCTGTGTCTCATGTCTCGGACGAGACCACGTGCAGGCCGCACTCAACCAGGGCGGCTGCCTGGAGTGCGACGAAATGGCGCTTTAGACCCTTCGGGCTCGGCTCGCCAGTTCAGATCCGAATCCCGTCCCTTGCACTCAGCCTCTCGGGCCGCGAAAGAAGAAACGCCGCGACCAGAGGCCCCCGGAGCGCTCTGACGAGCACACGCCGGCCATTCTCGCCATCGCCCGTCATGTTCACAGAGGAACAGCACAGCTCCCCTCGTCTGGCGGCTGCTACTGTTTCCTTCGGCGGACTGGAAGAGGAGGAGGATGACAGCCTTTCGCTTGCTGCATCTGAAAGCGGGTGGTCGGACACCGTCTCGGAGCACGCTACTTCGGCGCGGACTGCCACGGGCGGCAAAACCTCAGTTGACGCTGGGCTTATGTGCCTGCTCACTAAGGCCATGGACGACCTCGGTATTGGCTGGTCTCAACCCCAGGAGCCCACGAGAAGCAGGCTGGACGAGTGGTTTTTCGAGAATAGCCACCACCCGACCACTCAAAAACCCGCTTCCTTCTTCCCAGAAGTCCACGAGGAACTATCCAAGTCGTGGAAGGCGCCATTTTCATCTCGCGCCAAATCCTCTTTTTCTCCCGCGCTCTCGGTGGTCGATGGCACTCAGGAAAAAGAATATCACGCTCTTCCTCCCCTCGAGGAAGCCGTCGCTGCACACCTTTGCCCGCCCTCCGCCAGGGGATGGCAGTCAAAGGCTGTACACCCATCTAAGGCCTGCCGCACTACTTCCAGCCTCGCCGGTCGAGCATACGCCTCCGCCGGCAAGGCTGCCTCAGCGCTACACTCTATGGCGGTGCTTCAGGTCTTCCAGGCCAAACTCCTCCGTTCCCTGGATGAGTCTGTCCCTGATACCGAGGCCCTGAAGGACCTGTGCGGCGCCACTGACCTGGCCCTGCACGCGACCAAGGCCAACGCTCAGGTGATTGGCAGATGCATGGCTTTTTTTGTGGCTCAATCTAACCGAGATGAAAGACTCGGACAAGACCGCTTTCCTGGACGCGCCCATGTCGCCTTCAGGATTATTCGGTCCCTCTGTGGTTGGGTTCACAGAACGCTTCCCCGAGGCGAAAAAGGCCTCACAGGCAATGCGACATTTCCTGCCCAAGCATTCCAGCTCCTCCGCTAGCCGTCACGCTAAGGCTAAACCAGCCCAGCCTTCCAAGGCAGCACCATCAGCTCCCCAGCCTCACACGGCTTCTAAGCCTAGACAGCGTTCCCGCTCTACGAGCCGCAGCAGACCGTCGGAGCGTCGAGGCCCCCGACCCAGCAATGTGTCGAAACCCGAGCCGCCGAAGCCGTCCTAGCCAGAGGCACAAAGAGAAGGTGGATAATACCCGCTTTGGCCGGTTTACCACCTCGCTCTCTTCCAAAACGTCCCCCAGCTCCCTTCAACCAGTTGGCTGGACTCATTACATACACAGCCAACGAGCCCGCAAACAAACGCGCTCGCCTGTACACAAACGCCGTTTTCACGGCGACCCATATGAATCACAAAAAGGTTTTTTTCTCTATAGGCAGTATGCCAGCATTAAAGCATGTCTTATTTACATCCCCAGCCCCCTACACTCAGGTGGCTGGAAACACTATCCTCACTGTCAACGAGCCCGTACACAAACGCGCTCGCCTGTACACAAGCACCAATATTCTATGTCCGCCGGCAACCCTGCACTCAGGCGGCAGGAAACAATTCTCTCGCAGTCAGAGAGCCCGTGAACAAACGCGCTCTGATAAGCGCCACTTTATCACAACATTATCGGGCCACCGAGTCCCTGTTACTCAGCGACTCGCCCCACAAATTAATTCAGCCCCTGGCTTCGAAGGCCGAGGCCTGGCAGGCCATTCCCGGCATTTCAAAATGGGAGTTGAACATAATAGAACAAGGTTACTCGCTACAGTTTGCTCGCAGACCACCGTGCTTTCGCGCCATGGTAGAGACAATGGTGAGAAGTGACACGTGCTTCGAACCGAATTATCGAAACTGTTAATGAAAGGGGTGGTGGAAGCCGTACACCCCTCACAAAGCGAGTCAGGCTTTTACAGTCGTTACTTCCTTGTACCAAAAAAGGATGGTGGTCTCAGGCCCATTCTAGATCTCAGACATCTGAACAAGGCCCTTATGAAGCGCCCGTTCAAAATGTTGAAAATGAAACAAATCCTCGCGCACATCCGCCTGGGAGATTGGTTCTTGACTGTAGATCTAGAGGATGCCTATTTCCACATACAAATAGCCCCTCATCACAGGCCATTCTTGAGATTCGTGTAACAGGTAGCGCTAGTGATACACTGTAGCTACTCTTTCCTTTATGGACCAGAATACTAGGTTCGCTACAGAGGGCAATAAATTAGTTAAGTCACACAAACACAGAAACCAGACAGACCAGGAAAATGACTTTATGAAAATGATTCTTTACTTTTCAGGAAATTGAATGAATGTAAATAAAGTAAATGACAATAAACAAATAAAGGTATAACCACCAATGAAATTGTCTCTTTCCCTTTAAGAAATGTAGGTTTTGAGCTCCTTTGTAGTTTGTCTAGTTATATATATCTAGTTATATATATTTGTATTATATTTGTTTACTTTGGTATTTAAATAGTAATTTTAAATAGGTTTTGATTCATTTAAATTTCTATTTTAGTTTGTACTAACTTCTAATTTTCTTTGGAGCTTTTTTTCCTATCACCTTATTTGAATTTGAATCTTTAACCCCCAAAAGAAAATACAATTTCAGTAAACATTACTCCAGGAAAAATAACAATTTAAATGAAAATAACAAAAATTAACAGTACTTCACTGTAGATGAACAGTTCTCAGTCCGTGGAAGAAGTGTCTCTTGGTGTAATTGTGCAAATGTCTGTAGTGTAAGCGTATAGTGCAATAATCAGTTCAGTGCAATGTTGAGGTAGTCGATGAGAAATACCAATAAGGCTGAGTGAATTCCACTTGTGACAGTAGATAAGGCACTGATCACTTGATGAATCAAGGACGTTCTTCTAATCCCTTTCAGGGCTCTCAAACTGGGTGGCTCGCCATCTCAGGATCACAGCTTATTCCAGACTCTCAAAAACACCTGACCTGTTTATACAAACAGTGCCATGAACATCATAGGCCATTAATATGACATTTAAACAACATATTCTTCATACACAAACTCAACAAGGTGAAAAATACTACTTGAGCATTCTTGTCACTCAATACCTAATAAATCATTTACATAAAATGATAATACTCTGCTGATTAGCATTTTTAGCTCTTCAGAAATACAACACATACAGTTACATAACATTACACATACCATCTGAACAATAAATGCATCTAAACTCACATAAAACACCTCAAAAGGTGAATATAACTCATTAACACTTCATTTTGGAGAAATAACCATTATATTATTTTGAAACTCACCAAATCCAGGGGATTTCAATACAGAAACAATCCACAACATCTGATTCAACAGCTCTCACAATCAGCAATCATCCACTTCACAATCATCATTCATCACACTAAAATGTCCCAAATAACATTTATATAAGGGTTAAAACATCATATAACATATTATTTATGCATCTTTATCAAGGATGATTGTTATATTTGCCTTTTTGTCTGCTTTGATAACACCCGTGATCTGCGAAGCTCGTGCTCTCTCTACAATCGTTCCGTCTCATCTCAGTGACGTCATACACACGCATGGCTTTAAACATGCAGCACACTTTAATAATCAAAATTATTTTGATTATTCTAAATATTAATAGCACAGCAGAACAACTTTGAGAACATATTCAGCATTTTGAATGAAAATATAATTATTACAAATTATATTTATTTATTTCTTAATAGCTCAGTTCAGACCTGTGTTACACCCTCCCCCCTTAAGTCTATGCAAGTCCCATTGCATGGCTGTAATCTAAGGTTTTAGGGTTTGGAGTGTCTAATTTATCTGGGTTGTTCTGCAAGTGACTCGACAAAAGCAGTGTTCAGCCCCTGCAGCAAGGATTGAATGATTGATATCATTGGGTTTCCCAACTCTGGGTAAGTCAGTCTTTTTGACTTCTGCTTCACTCTTTTAGATTTCCTTAGATGACTTTCATCCTCACTTTCCTCTTGATCCGTTTCCTCCTCAGGTTCAGATGACTCCAATCTGCTTCGCCGTAATAGAGCATCAGGCACAGTTTCCTCAATTTGCACAGCATGTGTTTCATTGTCCTTTTCCCTTTTGTTTCCACCAGGTACATCCAGTGTCTGCTGTTCTACTTGAGGTAAGTGATTTCTTTCTTTCAGGTTTTCCCTTCCAGGTTCTGCATCACAGGATGAAGATTCAGCTTCAGGTAAGCACTGGGTATCAATTGAGTTTTTAGTACCAGGTAAGTACACTGCTTCGGATGGATCATTTCTTCTGGGCACATCTCTTGCATTCACAATCTTTGAATCATCATTGGGGACAAATGTTGAGTCACGTGGAATTTGAATTTCAGGATCAGAGTTAAGATGAATGTCTTTAGGTTCTTTAACAACATTGTACTCCCGGATGAACCTCTCTGTGGTAATAGCTGGAATTTCAGAGATTTGGAGTACATAGTCATCCTCGTCAGAACTTTGGTAGCTCTCTGGATGTTCATCAGTTTCCTCATCTCTGCTTTGTCTGGTTACCCGTTTTCTCTGAGGTCTTGTCACATCATTTTCCTCTTCTGTAAGCGGAGATAGGAACCTGCAGGGTAACAACAAGTCTCTGTGTAGCGTTTGTAGGGGACCTTCTTGTCTCTCTGGTCTCACCGTGTAGACAGGTAATTCACCAGCACGACCCACAACAATATAAGTAAGTAAGTAAGTAAGTAAGTAAAATTTATTTATATAGCACTTATCACAGATAAAGATCACAAAGTGCTTTACAATGTATATACAATTTAACACATCAGAACAAAAACAAAACAAAACCTGAAAGCCCGAGAATTAACTAAAAGCTTGTCTAAATAAAAGTGTCTTCAGCTGCTTTTTAAATGAGTCAACAGATTCTGCCACACGCAGAGCGGGGGGAAGAGCATTCCATAATTTAGGGGCAGCTGCTTGAAAGGACAGGTCTCCCCGTGTTTTAAGACGGGTTTTGGGGACACTCAGGAGATTTTGACCAGAAGAACGAAGAGTACGAGAGGAAGCGTATGGTGACAGCAAGTCTGTGATATATTGGGGGGTCTGACCTTGTAGTGCTCTAAAAGTTAGAACTAAGATTTTATAATCAATTCTGTATTTGACAGGCAGCCAATGTAATGTAAATAAGATTGGAGTAATGTGTGCCCTTCTGTTGGTTCCTGTTAGAAGCCTGGCTGCAGCGTTTTGCACAATTTGGAGACGACTCAGTGAGGATTTGTTAAAACAAGTAAAAAGAGAATTACAGTAGTCTAAACGTGAAGAAATGAAAGCGTGAATAATCAACTCCATGGTATCTTTTGGCAAAAAGGTCCTCAGTTTAGAGATGTTTCTCAAGTGATAAAAACAGTTTCTGACCAACTGTCTAGAATGACCATCCAGAGACATTGAATGGTCGAACAGAACACCAAGGTTTCTTAGGCTCAACTGAATGGTTGAGTCCAAGGAACAGAGATGTTGTTTAATTAAAGGTAGTTTTTGGTCTGGAGCAATAATTAAGGTTTCAGTCTTTTTTGTGTTTAGTTGTAAATAATTATTATTTAACCAGACCTTTATGCTAGACATGCATTCCATCAATTCAGTTAATTTATCTAATTCTGACTCTTTGAATGTGCAGTACAACTGGATGTCGTCAGCATAAAAGTGATAAGACACGTTCTTAAAATTACGAATGATTGCACCAAGAGGGCTAATATACATTAAAAACAAAATAGGACCTAAAACCGAGCCCTGAGGAACTCCACAAAACAGAGGAGTCATTTCTGAAAGGATATTGTTAGCATGCACACAAAATGTTCTGTCACTCAAATAAGAGGCAAACCATTTTAAAACCGACCCTGAGAATCCCATTTCATTTTGTAGCCGATTTATCAATACAGTATGGTCTAATGTATCAAATGCCGATGATAAGTCAAGTAAGATCAACACAGTGTGGTGTCCAGAGTCTGCAGCCATCAGAATGTCACTTGATACTTTTAGAAGCGCAGTCATGTCACTTGATACTTTTAGAAGCGCAGTCTCAGTTGAATGATTTTTACGAAAACCTGACTGAAATTTATCCAACAACTTTTTACTTTCAAGAAACGCATTCAGCTGCTCTGCTACCACTCTCTCAAGCAATTTAGATAAAAAAGGTAATTTAGATATAGGCCTGTAATTAGCTGGAACAGAAATATCCAAAGTGGTTTTTTTCAGTATGGGACTAACAACAGCTTGTTTAAAAAGGCTGGGCACTGATCCAGTTGAAAGGGAAAGGTTTATCAGTTTAACAACATATGGTCCCACTAAATCAAACACATTTAACAGTAAAGAAGTTGGCAAAACATCTAGCGGGCATGAAGATGGTTTCACTTTTCTTAGTAAACCCTTAATGTCCTCACCATTGATAGGTGAAAACGTTTCCCAAGAGTACAAGGAAGAGAAACAACAAGATGTAACCTCGGATGGGTTTATACTGGCTCTAATGTCTTGTACCTTGTCTACAAAAGCATGTAAAAAACTGTTACAATCAACTTTTGAGTAAACCGGCACTTGAGGGGCTAGAGGAGAGACTATCATAGATATTGTATCAAACAAGACTTTAGGGTTTTTCTTGTTTACAACTATTAGATTAGCAAAATAGTTCGACCTTGTCTGTTTTATCATAGAATTCATTGATGTAATAAGCTCCTTCAAGTACAGTCTATGCACTTGAAGACTAGTTGATTTCCACAAGCGTTCTACTTTACGACACTTTCTTATAAGAGACAATATTTCTTCATTCATCCACGGACAAGGTTTCTTAGGGAAAGTGTTTTTGCTTTTCAGTGGAGGAACGTTATTTAAAACAGATTGACAGTGATTATTAAAAGACTGTAAAAAAGATTCAGCATCATTACTATCATTGAACGAACTAGGATCAAATGACTCGGAAAATTTTTCAGCGGTAGTTCGGTTTGTAACGCGTCTTTGTAACATTGGTTTACTAGGCAGATATTCCATATTAAAAGACAAATTGAAAAATATACAACAGTGGTCAGTCACATTGATATCCACAATACTCAACTGGTCAATGTTAAGACCCAGAGAAAAAACAAGGTCCAGTGTATGGCCTTTTACGTGTGTAGGACCAAAGACACACTGTTTAAAATTGAATGATTCAGTGGGACTTAAAAATTCAGGTCTCCGTTATGAACAAAAAGTCAATGCATTTCTCTGTAAATAAATCACGGAGAAAGAATGCTTTATTGGCGATGGAGCGCGCGTTGAACAAAGCAAATCGAGCCGGCTGAGAACGCTCAGATATCGCAGGGTTGTCACTTGCTACCTGGCAGGTAACAGGACGCAAGATCCGCTCTCGCAAAAGGTGATTTCGGGGCCACCAAGTCAAGTAGAGCCGTTCAGATGGTATACACCTGGGGGACGAAGGCGCACAGGACAAGTCTCTGTCCGACTCGCGAACAGAAACCGGCTGCAAGCACCGCTCAACCCAGAGAATTCGAGGATCGCTTGACCATGGAGGTTGTTTACGTTGTTTCCTCAGCCTGACCTGGGCTCCAGCCCTGGATCCCCGTTTCCTTCTCCTGCCGCGACTCCCGCGAGGCTTGGCTAGCATCAGGTACACAGGCGATGACGTGGAACTGTCAAAAGTTGGAGGGAAAAACTCTGTGGACTTAGTCCAGGTCTCACAAAGTACTTTCATATTCTCCTTGATGGAAAATAATGTGTGTCGATCATATTGTAAAACAGCTGAGACGCAGCTAGTAGTTATCAAGGTTGTGAAAACAAAAAACAACACTAGACAAACCACAAATATACGTGAGGACAAAGAGGGTGCAGAGGCAAAGCCGAACACAGGCGCCATCTTGCTAATCAATCGCTCAGATAGAACAGTGGATGGATGGATGATAGATAGAACAGTAGATGTGTATACACATCTACTGAATCCTGTGATACAGAATATGTATCACAGGATCCCACCTGTCAGCCAGTTTATGTTTCCCGCGTACCCTCACATTTCTAACCAGCACACGGTCACCTTCCTCAAGAGCTGACTCAGTCACTCTGCGGTCAAAACGGACTTTGTTTCTTTCCGCAGTTTTGGCTGCATTCTTCTGAGCTAGTTTGTAGCTTTCCTGAAGGTGGGTTTTCAATGACTGTACATACTGTGAATGAAACTTGGGACTGTCATTATTCACTGTGGTGTTGAAGATCAAGTCTACTGGCAATCTTGGTTGTCGTCCGAACATAAGCTCGTATGGTGTGAATCCTGTAGTCTCGTGTTTCGTACAATTATAAGCATGCACGAGTGGTTTCACAAAGTCTTTCCAACATGTCTTCTCTTGAGTTTTCAAAGTACCAAGCATTCCTAGCAGCGTGCGGTTGAAGCGCTCGACCGGGTTCCCTCTAGGATGGTAAGGTGTAGTTCTGACCTTTTTGATGCCAGCGATTTCACAGAGTTCTTTGATTGTTTTGGACTCAAAGTCAGGTCCTTGGTCACTGTGGAGCTTTTCCGGCACACCATAATGAACTATAAAGTGTTCCCACAGAGTCTTAGCAACTGTTCTAGCTTTTTGGTTTGGGGTGGGAATTGCGACCGCATACTTGGTGAAGAAGTCTGTTATCACCAAGATATCTTTGGTGTTGCTACGGTCGGGTTCCAATGACAAAAAGTCCATACACACTAACTCTAGTGGCCGGGTGACTTGGATGTTCACTAAAGGAGCGGCTCTTTCCGGCAAGGCCTTTCTACACACACAGCGGCTGCAGGTCTTTACTCTGTTTTCAACATCAGTGGCCATCCTGGGCCAATAAAATCGGGATCGGATGAGATCAAGGGTCCGTTCTATTCCCATGTGACCCATGTTGTCATGCAGACTCTCCATGGTCATGGCTCTTAAGTCAGGTGGGAGGACGAGTTGGTAAGTTGTGCAGTCTCCAACAGTTCTTTTGCGATAGAGAATGCCATTCTTTAACTCAAGTTTTCTCCATTCTCTCAACAGGAAAGGAAGTTCTGGAAGCTCACGTCTCAGTGCAGGTAGGACAGTATATCCTGATTCTAATTGAAGAATTACTTCTCGCATGGCTGGATCATCTCTCTGTTTTTCTTTTAACTCTTGCTCTGACATACAGGGAACAACTGAAGATCCTTCCATCTGCTCGTAATCGTCTGGAATCGCTGCTGGGCACATAGAGAGTGACTCAACAAGAGTGATACAACTGCTCTCACCTGCTTGACATAAGGAATGCTTGTCACAGATTGCTTGGATTACATCAGTGGAAACCAAGGTGGGATTTACTGTTTCAGGTGAGTGGTACAAGGTGAACTGTCGTATACGATCTTGCTCCTTTTGAGATGTTAAATCATTCACCAGATCACCATGAGGCCGTCTTGAAAGTGCATCTGCGTCAAGATTGCTCTTGCCAGGACGATACTGGAGAGTAAAGGAGAAGGTGGACAAGGCAGACAACCACCTATAGCTGGTTGCGTCCAACTTGGCTGAAGTTAAGACATAGGTAAGGGGGTTGCTGTCTGTGATCACCTTGAAACTGCTCCCATAAAGGTAGTCGCAAAACTTTTCTGTAACTGCCCACTTCAGGGCTAGGAATTCCAGCTTGTGGGCAGGATATCGGGCCTCGCTCTTTGACAACCCTCGACTAGCATATGCAATTACTCGCAGCACTCCCTCTTGCTCCTGATAGAGCGCTGCACCTAGTCCAGTAGTGCTCGCGTCTGTATGCAGCACATACGGCAACCCAGGATCTGCAAATCCTAACACTTGTGCTTCGGTAAGTTTTGAGACGAGTGTTTTGAATGCTTGCTGGCAGTCAGCTGTCCATCGCCCTTCAAAAGGCACTTTAGGGTCAAGGTAGGTCTTTTCCTTATTTCTCGACTTGCAGCTTCTCTGAAGAGGAGGATATCCCACAGTTAGTTAATTCAAGGGCTTCACTACTGTCGCATAGCCCTTGATAAATCGCCGGTAATAACCGGAGAACAACAGGAAGCAACGCAACTCTTTCAGGTTCCTTGGACTTGGCCAGGTCTTAATGGCTTCTATCTTTTGGGGATCCGTCTCCACACCGTTTTCTGAGACGATGTGACCGAGATATTTCACTGATGTCTGGAAAACTTGCACTTCTCCAATGAAAGCTTTAATCCATAGTCTTTCAAGCGTCCCAAAACATGAAGAAGGCGTCTTTCGTGCTCTTCTAGAGTATCTGAGAAGACAATCAAATCATCCAAAACACTAGGACTTCTGAGAGGTTGATGTCACCCATACACTTTTCCATCAGCCTTTGGAATGTGCTGGGAGCATTAGTGATACCTTGGGGCATCCTATTGAACTCCCAAAATCCTAATGGGCACACAAAAGTGGTCTTGGGTTTGTCTTTCTCTTCTAGTTCAATCTGGTAGTACCCAGATTTGAGATCGAGTACTGAGAACCATTTTGAACCTCGAAGTGCTGAAAAGGTTTCCTCCAAGTTGGGTAAGGCATATGCATCCTTGATGGTCTGTGTGTTCAACTTGCGGTAGTCAATGCATAGTCTTATGTCGCCATTCTTCTTCCTGACTACAACGATAGGGGAAGAGAAGGATGACTCAGATTCACGGATGATACCGACATCAAGCAGTTCTTCTAGATGTCTGCGAACAGCTTCAAGATCGTTGGGATGGATGGGTCTAGCTCTATGCTTGAAGGGGGTTTCATCATGTAACTTGATGGCGTGTTTCACTTTGTTTGTTTGTCCAACATCCATGTCATGCAATGCAAAGACTTCAGGCATGGTGCACAGTTTTTGCGTGATTCTCTTCCTTCATTCGTCTGGCAAACTGGAATCACCGAAGTCAAAGCAGAGTTCTTTGATGGGTTTTGCGGTGACACTTGACACTGAACAATCAGACTGCACGACATTGTGCGACATCACCTTTTGCAAAGCATGAATGTCTGCAATCACACTTTTGCCAGGGATGATAATGTCATGCTTCGTTCTGTAACACCACTGGAACTTTACGTGATGGATGCTGAGGTAGGTTGAGTAAACAACTGGCAACTAGCAATCCTCCAGGGAAGGGTGAACATGAAGGAGGCTCCATCACAGCCCATTTTTCTGCTACTTGTCCTCTTACACTCACCAGTCCTTCAAGAACAACATTTTGACCCGCAGGAACAACAGTAGGAGTAACATCAGGGAGCCTTACGATTCCTATGCTACTGTTTACTTTCTGCTGGCGTCTGTATTAGATGGTCTGAATCACAGCTCTATAGCCAAATGGAACAGCTTGACAAACTGAATCATTGGCTTCAAGGTGCATGTCATATGCAAGATCCAAAGTGTTTGTGCCTATTAGGACCTTTGGCTGGGCAGTGCCACCAGTCTCTGGGATAACCAAAGCAAGAGTTGACACTTCAACGTCGGACCCAAGGAAGTCTCTGGGGAATGCAATTTTCACCTCAACAAACCCCAGATAAGGTACTGATTGACCATTTGCTGCTTCTATTTCCAGCAGGTCATCCAAAGAAGTTATGCTTAATCCAGGCATATTTTACTCATAAAATGACTGGGAAATGGTGGTCACTTGAGACCCTGTGTCAAGTAGACAAGAACAAGGTTTTCCCTCAATGTTCACTTGAGCAGTGCATTTTGTGCCGATTAATCCTTTGGGTAGGCCAACTGGACGTTTTTTTCCATGGGACTTCAAATTGCTCATATTCGCTGACTTCTTGAGACTGGTTTGACAAGTGACAGCCCTTGTACGTCTCACTACAAGGGCTGGGCGGCGTTTAAAGTTCCTGAGGCACTTGGACCATACTGACTATCCCAAAGGGCTTGGCGCTCTTTCAACTGCTTTCTCTTATCGGTAACAAGGGATGGGTTTGGATCATTTTCGCAAATTGAAGCAACATGCCCATCTTCACCACATTGAAAACAATAGCCTGGCTTAGGCCTGTGAGGTTGCCTATAGTAAGCTGTAGGAGGGTCTCTGCGAACATGTGTGTTTGTTTGCTTCATTTTGCTTGAATTGCTGTTTGACTCTGGGTTCTTTTTTACTCTGAGCTTTGTCATCTGACTCTGGAGCTCGGTTACTTGTTGCTTGAGCTCAAGGACAGCATCATTTGATGGCAACAGACTTTGTCCTGTCTGCTTATTCTTCTGCTTAGCAAGCTGGCTCTGGAGCTTGGCAACTTGTCTTTTTAACTCAGCAACCTCAGTCCCTTCTGACAGTTCATTTTGGCTTAGATCAAGAGGGTTAGTGGTGACAATATGGGAACCAGATCTTTGTCTCTGTACGCCTAGGTGCTGCCTCATGCGGCTTTCTTTAGTGAAGTGTTTGTTCTCCTCACTGCGCAACTGTAGGAGTAGCTCAGGGAATGGGGGTGGTCTGTTCCTTTTATGTTCAAGCTGAAGATTTGCTATTAGTGGGTCATCCCAACAACCCCGACAGAATTGTTTCAGAAGTTGTCGGTCAGCTTCATCAGCAGGAATACCGCCTCTTTTCATCACTTTGAGAAGGTGAGTGTGCAACCGTTGCAAGTACAAGGAAGGCTTTTCCCCTGAGTTTTGCAGCATATTCAGAAACTTTGCAAAAAGGTCATCACCGTCCTCCACGGTATCAAAAGCAGAGTCCAAGATATCAAGATAAGCAGCAGGTAAGGCTTTTGCACCTAACTGCTTGACAATTTCTGAAGCTGGTGGCAGCAGGCTGTCTAAGATCTTCCTGGAACGGTGAGTATTTGTATAAGTCAAAAGCGCATTCCTTACATGACTCGACTGGTCTGGTCGTTCAATATTCTTATTAGCCCGACTATGTCTGGTCTTTACATATATATATATATATATATATATATATATATATATATATATATATATATATATATATATATATACACACATATCTTTGTGTGTTATTCTCATTAAATAGCCCGACTCAGGTCTGGCTCATATTGGGGGCTTCTATGAATCAAGGTTATTTTCATAAACGAAAACTGAAACTAAGACTAAAACTATTGGTCAAAAAACATTTTCGTAAACTGAAATAAAATTTAAAAATCATAATAAATGAAAAACTAAACGAAACTAACAACTCTTACTGAAAAACTAACTGAAATAAAATAATAATTAGCAAAAATAAATATTTGCTTTCGTAATTAATAAGCTCTCTTTACTGTGGCGGAAAATCTGACCTGTAGCGGTTGAGTGAATGTCTGTATTTGGCGCTACTGTGCGTGAAGTGAGCTGAGGAGATTAACCGCTGTCCTGTGACGTGACGCGTGCAGTGAACACATCGCTAGAAAGGGCTGCTCACAAAGAATTGTCATGATCCTGTCTCTCCCTCTCTTTCCCCCCCTGCTGGTCATTCTCACACTCACGCTTCCCGCTGGGCACTTGCATGCATACACTTAGTCTCAGCTGTTCCTCGTTACTACCGCTAGGCTCATTCATTACACACCTGTCCCTCCTTTCCCCTCTGATTGGCGTCTCTATTTCTAGTTCTTGTCTTTCCTTTGTTCTCTGCCAGATTATTATTTATCTTTGCAGATGTGTCATCCTGCTATGACCTCTCATATCCTGTCTTGTCCCCACTGTCTACGGCTGTCAGCCAGTCTCCTTTGTCCTACTCTACGGACCGATCATCTACCCGGGTCTACCGCTGTTTTGCATTTGTTTGAGAAAGACTTTATGTTTGACGGCTCAGCGGCCAACTTGCTTATTTACTATTAAAAGACTGTTAACTTGCCTTCGCCTTTGGATCCTTTCTCTCGTCTGTGACAGAATAATCTGGCCAAACACATGGACCCAGCGAAGGAGAACCCTTTCCAGTTTGCCCTCGAGATGCAGGGCGCCATGCTGGGCAGGCACGAGGAGGAGCTGAACGCCGCTCGCCACGCCGTTGAGACACTGGCCGTCCAGGTGAGCGACTTATCTGTCCAACTGCGTCGTTCCCAGGCTGAGGCGTCAACTCCAAGATCCCTCGAGGCAGACGAACCCAGAGTTAACAACCCACCCTGCTACGCCGGTGAGCCCACCGAATGTCGTTATTTTCTGACTCAATGTGAGGTGGTGTTCTCGCTGCAGCCCCTGACTTATTCCAAGGATCGCTCCCGGATCGCCTATGTGGTCTCTCTCCTGACGGGACGAGCGAGGGAATGGGGAACGGCCGTGTGGAACGCTGAGGCGGCGTGTCTGGGCCAGTACACTCTCTTCAAGGAGGAGATGCTCCGAGTGTTTGACCGCTCCGCCTACGGTGATGAAGCCTCGCGCCTTCTTTCTACTCTCCGACAGGAGGACTGGTCTGTCGCGGATTTCTCAATTGAGTTTCGCACACTAGCCGCTTCATGTGATTGGAACGAGTCTGCACTCGTCGCTCGGTTCCTGGAGGGGTTAGGTGCAGACATCAAGGATGAGGTGCTCGCTCGGGAGACACCCACTCGTCTCGACTCTCTGATTAACCTGGCTATCCGGGTGGAGAAGCACTTCGACCTGCGCCGCCGACCGAACGTCATCGGCGAATCACGAATCGCCTCTGCTTGTACTGTGGTGTGGTGGGTCACTTCGTTTCTGCGTGTCAAGTAAAAGCCAGAGCTCACCAGTAGAGAGAGGGATACTGGTGAGCGCATCTGTTCAGACCCCTTCGTCACGTTCCCGCACTACTTTCCCTGTCCACCTCCGCTGGCCGGGTTCGGCTGTCTCTTGTCAGGCTTTGATCGACTCGGGGGCGGAGGGGAATTTCGTTGACGAGTCCTGGGCTCTCGACCAGGGCATCCCCCTCATCGACCTTAAAGACGCCACTCCTGTTTTTGCCCTTGATGGTAGCACTCTTGCCAGTGTTCGCCGTGTCACCATTCCGGTGAGTTTCACCGTCTCTGGCAATCATCGAGAGACTATTTATTTTTTAATTTTTAATTTTTATTCTTTTCTTTTTCTTTTTTCTTTTTACCACTGTGGTTTTGGGCCATCCTTGGCTTGTTGACCACAACCCTCAAATAGACTGGTGCAGAGGAACTATCCTTTCTTGGAATTTGTCGTGTCATGTTAAGTGTTTAGTATCTGCTGTTCCCCCTGTGTCCTCTGTTTCTGTGTTTCAGGAGGAGCCGGGTGATTTGTCAGGGGTGCCTGAGGAGTATCACGATTTGCGGGCAGTTTTCAGTCATTCCCGGGCATCTTCTCTTCCTCCTCATCAACCTTATGACTGCGGTATTGATCTCCTTCCCGAGACCACGCCCCCTCGCGGGAGACTTTACTCCCTGTCGGAGCCTGAGCGCAAGGCGCTTGAGGATTACCTTTCCGAAGCATTGAACGCGGGCACTATAGTTCCGTCCTCCTCTCCGGCCGGTGCTGGGTTCTTCTTTGTGAAGAAGAAGGATGGGTCCTTGCATCCTTGCATAGATTATAGAGGGTTGAATGACATAACTGTGAAGAATCGCTATCCTCTTCCACTTATGTCGTCAGCTTTTGAGATCTTGCAGGGAGCTAAGGTCTTCACAAAGTTAGATCTTCGCAACGTTTATCATTTGATTCGTATCAGAGAGGGGGACGAGTGGAAGACGGCGTTTAACACACCCCTAGGGCACTTTGAGTATTGCGTGCTTCCGTTCGAATTGGTCAACGCTCCTGCCGTTTTTCAGGCGTTGGTTAATGACGTATTACGTGACATGCTTAATATCTTCGTTTTCGTGTACCTCGATGACATCTTGATCTTCTCTCCCTCTCTCCAGGTGCATACTCAGCACGTTCGGTGTGTCTTACAACGCCTGTTGGAGAATCGCCTGTTTGTGAAGGCTGAGAAGTGTACTTTCCACGCTCAGTCGGTCACATTCTTGGGTTCGGCCGTTTCGGCAGAGGGGATCAGCATGGATTCTGCCAAGATCCGCGCTGTCACTGAGTGGCCCATTCTGGACTCCCGCGTCGCGCTCCAACGTTTTCTAGGATTCGCGAATTTTTATCGGCGCTTTATTAATAATTTCAGCCAAGTCGCGGCTCCGCTAACTGCTCTCACGTCTGTCAAGACCCGTTTTGTTTGGTCCCCGGCCGCTCAGACGGAGTTTGATCGATTAAAGTCTCTTTTTACGTCTGCCCCTATTCTCTCTACCCCTGATGTCACTAAGCAATTTATCGTCAAGGTCGACGCCTCGGAGGTGGGCGTGGGGGCCATCCTTTCCCAACGTTCCGCGTCCGATGATAAGGTTCATCCCTGTGCGTATTTCTCGCATCGTCTCACACCCCCGGAACGTAATTACGATGTCGGTAACCGCGAGCTGCTGGCTGTCTGCCTGGCTTTGGGTGAGTGGCGCCAGTGGTTGGAGGGAGCCCCGGTTCCATTCATTGTCTGGACAGATCACCGCAATCTTGAGTAGCTCGTCAGGCCCGGTGGGCACTTTTTTCTGCTCGGTTCGATATTACCATCTCGTTCCAACCGGGTGCTAAGAATGTCAAGCCCGACGGTCTCTCGCGTCAATTCGTTTCCCCGGAGGTGGTGCCAACCTCTGAGGCTGTCCTTCCTTAGGGCTATGTGGTTGGTGCCGCGGTTTGGGGAATCGAACGTCTTGTCAGACGCGCTCTTTCTCACTGCGTCACACCGTGCGGGTGCCCTCAGGGACGTTTGTTTGTCCCATCCTCTGCCCGTTTAGCCGTTCTCCAGTGGGGGCATTCCTCCAAATTATTCGCTCATCCCGGTGTTAGGGGCACCATTGCTGCTTTTCGCCAGAAGTTCTGGTGGCCCACCCGGGAGCGCGACATCCGCCGCTTCACCGCTTCTTGCACCGTCTGCACCCAGACTAAGTCTAGGAATTTACCGCCGGCGGGTCTTCTCAGACCCCTACCCGTACCCTCGCGGCCGTAGTCCCATATTGCCCTTGATTTTATAACGGGAGTTCCTCCTTCGAGGGGGAGTACCGTTATCCTCACTGTCATTGATCGCTTTTCCAAGTCGTTCCACTTCATCCCTTTACCTAAACTTCCCTCCGCCAAGGAGACGGCCCAGGTCGTCGTCGAGCAGATTTTCCGTATTCACGGTCTTCCCTCTGACATTGTCTCCGACCGGGGTCCCCAATTTGCGTCGCAGTTTTGGAAGGAGTTTTGTCGACTTATCGGCGCGTCCGCTAGCCTCTCCTCTGGGTTTCATCCCCAGACTAATGGCCAAGCCGAGCGGGCTAACCAGAGTATCGGTCGCATCCTTCGCAGCCTTGCCTTCCGTAACCCCACCTCTTGGGCCGAGCAGCTTCCTTGGGCTGAATACGCTGTGGTCAAAGAGTGTGGCTTTCCACTCTTAACCTTCCTCTCCAGTCCGTCTCACACAAATTAGCCCCTAAATTCATCGGACCTTTCCGCGTTATTAGGGTCCTGAGTCCGGTCACTGTCAAGCTCAAATTGCCGTCCCATTTGCGCCACATCCATCCTGTCTTTCATGTTTCGTGCCTTAAGCCCGTAGTTAGCGCTCCCCTGCAGCCCCACCGCCCCTCCCATCCACGTCGAGGGCTCTCCTGTGTATACTGTCCGCAGATTGTTGGACGTTCGTCCTCGTGGGCGTGGTCATCAGTTTCTGGTCGATTGGGAGGGATACGGTCCCTAGGAGAGGAGTTGAATTCCCGCCCGGGACGTCTTGGACCGCTCGCTCATCGATGACTTCTATCGCTCCCGCCAGGCCCCTTCCTCAGGAGCGCCAGGAGGCGCTCGTTGAGGGAGGGGTACTGTCATGATCCTGTCTCTCCCTCTCTTTCCCCCCCTGCTGGTCATTCTCACACTCACGCTTCCCTCTGGGCACTTGCACGCATACACTTAGTCTCAGCTGTTCCTCGTTACTACTGCTAGGCTCATTCATTACATTACTTTATGTTTGACGGCTCAGCAGGCAAACTTGCTTATTTACTATTAAAAGACTGTTAACTTGCCTTCGCCTTTGGATCCTTTCTCTCGTCTGTGACAGAAATGCGTTTGTGGCAGTGAAATGGGAAATGACACAAGGTAATGAGATGCACTTGAACTTCTTTTAACTTAAGCTCACTGCTTTTAGAACGCTGTTTCATACGCGACCAGAGACGCAGGTACAACCGCAACTATAGTAGCAAGTGCTACTGTGTGTTTGAGATTTCATATTCGCATAATATTGACAGGCTCAAAGGTGTTATCATTGTTTTTACAAATCATTTACTAATAATAATATTATTATCCGTGTGGAGACATTTCCACACAAAGTATACACACACACAGACTTCATTATTTAATCACAGTCTTCACAACAGTTTGTATTGGCTGTAGTCAGATGACTTTAGTTGTGGTCACCTGCTAGCCTACATTGCACTACTGAAGAAATTAAAATAAGCTTATAATTGTTTAACAATATTTAATCTTTAATATGAATGAGTTTGTCTGGAATTTATCATTTTTACTTTTATATTTTTTAAGTTGTATTTATTTGGTTCAATCTCAGACCATTGTTTGTCGTATAGGTCATAGTTTGACTCTTAAAGGTGAAGACCCAACTTTATGCATGTTTTGTAAGATTCCCCTCTTTTGTTGGACTGTCCTGGGTTAAAACATGAATGCTCTTTTGTATAATACAAAATCTTGTATAATATGACTTGTAGTGTTTGTTTGCTTGGTTTTATTGTATTTATATGATATTTGTATTTTTGTAATTACATTTTTGCCATGAATATAGCCTAGACGCTGACATGGCATTAAATAAAACAATCTGTATTACATTATTTTATTTTTATAAATTATTATGAGTTAACTCTAATCTGTGCAAACTTTGCTGAAATTAAAGGTCCTGTTCTTCGTGATCCCATTGTTCAAACTTTAGTTAGTGTGTAATGTTGCTGCTAGAGCATAAATAATACCTGTAAAATGATAAAGCTCAAAGTTCAATGCCAAGCGAGATATTTTATTTAACAGAAGTTCCCTTTCAAAGCCTACAGCGAACGGCTGGTTAGGACTACATCCTGGTATTTCCTGCTTTAATTACGTCAGTAGAGCAGTAGAACAGACTAACCTCCGCCCACAAAGAAACGCGAAAAAAGGGGGCGTGGTCTTGTTGCTGTCCCACGTGGAGAAGAAGAGGACGTCGCGTGGAGAAAAGGAAGTGCTGCGTTTCAGTGTGTTTGTCGCCATGTCGTCGAGACGCTGTTATTTTCATCCCGGAGTCAAATCACCTTTGTTTGGCTGTCCCAGGGACGCTGTAGAGATTATTAAGCGCGTATATATCTCCCGTTAAGAGGCGTGACCTTTCCACGTGCGCTAAGCTGCTGTTGAATCACAACACAGGACCGTGCTACGTTCGCTAAGCTGCTGTCAAATCGCAACACGGGAACCGCTGACACAATCAGAACTCGTTACGTGTTTCTGAAGGAGGGACTTCATAGAATAAAGGAAGTCTTCAGTCGTTTGTAGGACAGTGAAAACAGTGGTGTACAGATAAGTAAATTGTGTTAAAAATACAGTTTTTTTTTTACACGCGAAACATGAACACATGTTATATTGCACACTGTAAACACAATCAAAGCTTCAAAAAAACACGAAGAACGGGACCTTTAAAAATCTTGATTTGGTCTTTACACTTCGTTCTGGTAACTCTGCTAAACTATAATTACTAAAACTAAAACTGAAACGAAATATATAAAAACTAAATAGAAATGTGTTTACAAAATAAAAACTAAACTAAAACTAGCAAAACAATTTATAAACCTAACTAAAACTAAACTGAAATTTGTAGCAAAATTCAAAACGATAATAAAATAAAAACTAATTTAAAAATGCAAAACTATAATAACCTTGCTATGAATATCATATTTACGGGCCCACTTAGGTCGGCCTGAGTATGGTGTCTCCAGGCTTTCAGAGCCGTTAAGCGAGCACGGTGTTTTGCATTGGGTCCCCTAGCGTTTAGAAAAACGCAATACGAGAGTACTCTCGAAAGGGAATGCTTCGGTTACTTACGTAACCTCGGTTCCCTGAGAAGAGTGAACGAGTATTGCGTTTGCTTGCCGTGCTTCGCTTGCTCAGGGAGTCGCTTCAGTCGATTAACCTGACGAACCTGGCGAGACAGGGTCTTTTATACCCATGGCTATACAAATTCTGCTGCCCCATGTAGCGGGAATATTAGAGGGACCTGATTGGCCCTTCCCGGCCAGCGGTCTCACCATAGGTTCCTGCAGTTGCAACAACACAGCCAATCAGCGCGCAGCTGTTTCCTGCTGAGAGCTGTGCAGCTGCACTGCGTTTTACATGGTATTTTTAGGATAAAAATATGCTTCAAAATCTCGAGGAAAGGAAATTCCCCTAGCGTTTAGCAAAACGCAATACTCGTTGTTACCTCTTCTCAGGGAACCGAGGTTACGTAAGTAATCGAAGCGTTATTTGTTGGTTATCATCTTTGTTTGTGTTAAAGTTATAGTATTCTCCTGTGTATATTCTCCTAGTTTATTAAAAATTTTTTTGAGATATTCTTTATCATGCGTTTATTCAATACCACCATATACATGACATATGTTGAGGGACTTAATGTGGTAAATGTAAGTTTTTTTTAAAAGAAATTAAACAACATATAGAAGTATACATGATATCCTATATATCCATCTTCCTAGCGTTATTCCCGCTCATTTGCAGGGCCCGCTTAACACACACATTTGATTTGGCACAGGTTAAGCCAGATGCCCTTCCCAACACAACCCAGCACTGAGAGAACTGGGACACATTCACACTCACTCCTACAACAATTTGGCATGTCCAATACACCTGCATGTATTTGGACTGTAGGGGACATTCTTGCTGGGAGGCGACAGTGCTACCCACTGAGCCTGTTTACATTTGTGCTGTTTTGTTTTGTTTTGTTTTATGTGCTTTCATGTGTTTTATATGAGTTTTATATCCATCTATTGATTCTACAAGCCAGGGTCATGGGGATGTTGGAGTTTATCTTACGTCAGAGTCCTGGCTGGAGTTTGACTTCTCAGGGAATTACAATATAATCTTCATTGGAGATCTCAAGTGTTGAGAACAGCATGGATGTTACGAATGGCATTTGTCATAGCCTTTTATATACTGAGATGCAGCACAAATGGAAGATAAGCTGTTACTCTGGATCGATCATGTCTTGGCATCCTGACAGCCCACTGAAATTTTGCCAGAGAATTATCATGTTTACAGGGTAGGATTTGTTTAATAGGCCATCAACACATTAAGAGAATAAGATCAAATGACATGCCACGCCGCTGTATTATTATCATAAGACCAAAAAGATTGATTATAATAAAATGAGCAAAACTGGAAATAATGATTTCTATGCAGCAACCGTACCAGCATCATATTATCATTAGTGGTGACAAAGCAAAAACTGCTAAACAAAACAGTCACAAATGTTCCTGTACATAGACGGAGCATTATACTGTCCGGAGAAATTTCTGCATCATTTTGGTTGTATTTCCCTTGTTGTTGACAAAATATCATGTCACTACACTCACCAACACTGCTGCCAAAATCCTGAATTATGCCAAGATTAACTGTGAGCAACTTGTCCAGAGATGACAGCAAAAACAGCTGCTATAATCACTGTTCAGAGAGCCAGACGGGATGGACATGTGTTGTAAAGCGCCAATGTCATATTGCTTACAGATCCACATTCTATCACAGAGAATATGCCCAGTCTCAAATACATGATGATTATATTGACACAGTTTGAACAAAAACAAATTAGAAACAAATGAAAGTATGAAATATTCCACAAAAACGCCAGACTTCCGAAAACGAAGCCTTAAGTGAAGCATCCACGTCTGTCACTAAGAATAATACGCTGGACTAAAGGCAAAATCTACTAAACACTCAAAGCAAATCCAATGTTCACGAGATATAATACAAACCTGACTGCTCTTCTTGAACACTGTGGCAAGGAGGAGGTAGCCTCTTCAAGATCAGAGAGGATCATTCATAAAACATGATCATCTAAAAATAAAATCCTCTTTTACCATGACTACTTTCTAATCTGGGCCACTGCTTTGGTTGTTTGTGTCAATATATGTTATACCTGAAAGGCACATCTGCATCTGATGATTCATTAAGTGTTTGTGGTGTAAAACAACCTTAATTGTGTGTTCTGGGATTGGACAACATTAATAAATGAAGAGGATGTTTTCATTTTAGGTTATTTCATGGTTGAAATATGTTTTCAACAAAATGCACAAAAAATAATACATTTTTTATTTATTTATAGCACTTATATTTTATAATAATGAATACAAATATTATTTATATAATCTGTTTTGCAATACCCACACTAAAATAGTTCTACCCATCATCACACTCCTGGATTAACACAGAGAACTTTGTGCAGCCACATCTCAAGATCAGGTTCTGTGGCTTTACATAATGCCTCCTCAGTTGAGCTTCCACGTGAACAGCTACTACAATTTCTTGGCAGTGGATTGTTAAATCAAAGCCAGTGTAGCCCTAACGGTGAATGTTTCATTTGGATGGAAAACACAATCTAGGCATAGCAACGTTCAATAATATGATCATGAACTTGTATAAGAGCCTATATCCTCATATCGACCCTTGTTTATCCCACTTGCCAGCTTGAGTCAGTGAGTCTCCTTTAAGAAACTGTGAAGTCTGAGTCTCACCTTCCCAACCCTGAGCTAAAAGGTAGCCCAGTCCCATGATTGGGCGGTCAAGGGTAGGGTCTAGAATCACGTGACATTCTTCCAACCCTGGGACGCCATTTTGGAGGAAAGTTTGGAATTTCTGACACATAGGAAGAAAAAAAGGAGGAGGAGATAACGAAAGAAGTTTGACGTTTAGGAAAACAATCCTGAATCCTCATTCCTCCGAAGGCGAAGAAGAACGAGGGAAACTGCGGACGTGAGGAAAATCGCTTGCGTTCACACCGAGCCCTTGCAAGCGCACGGCTGGGAGGTGTATATTTGCAGTTTGGGGAGTTTTTTTTGGAAGCCCTCCTGCAACTGGCGGCGACATATGTTCAGTTTCCCCCCGCAGCCGCGGAGCAGATTGGCGGTGGAGACTGAATCGCAGCGTCTGTGTGTGCTTTGAATGGCAGCGCAGGGTTGTCAATGGAGTAAAGCTCATTTCTGTGCTGTCGCTCGACTGTCAGGTTAAAGAAGTGCAGCTCGCGCTCGACTCTAAAACCAAACGGCTCGTTTTCATATTAGCCTGAACCGTCCCCATGTTTACCGGATAAACATTTGAGTTGCATGCCAACCGCGTCTAACTTGCCCCTCTCTGACACTCGGGACGAACTCGTGTTTGGAGATCATCGTATTGTTAATTTCTGTCGCGAGCTCTACTGGATTGGTTATTGTGCACGAGCCCAACCGAAACATGCCAGTCAGAAAAAAAGGTGAGATAAACTTCGAATATACTTTTACACAATCTGATACTGGAGCTGGTAAGTCACTTCTTGGAGGCTTAACTGAACATTCAGACTGAAATATTAATTTATTTTATTTTACCTCACTGTATGTCTAAGGTAACTGAATATAAACTCTTTGGAAATAAGTTGTTTTGTCCAGTAAATCAAAACATAGATTTTAAATTTTATACCAAAGTCATTTGCGACTTATTTAGGGTCTATTCTCTCCATAAAACGGCAAACGTAGACTCTTGTTTTAAAATATTGGTTGCTTTTATGCTGTCTGATGCGTTATTATGTAATTAATTAAGGCTTTCTGTCTGCTCTGTATAGATGCACAGAGGGCTCTGTTACTGCTGGAGGAATACCGGTCAAAACTCAGTAACACTGAAGACAGACAGTTGAGAAACTCCATCCAGAGAGTCATTGACATCTTCCAGAGTAACCTCTTCCAGGCGCTTATAGGTACTACAATGTGTCATTCAGAGCACTCCCCTAGTAATAATGAAAGTACTGTGTCATGCTGTGAGAGCTACTGTTTATCACAATGAGTTAGCAACTCATAAACTCATCTATCTATCTATCTATCTATCTATCTATCTATCTATCTATCTATCTATCTATCTATCTATCTATCTATCTATCTATCTATCTATCTATCTATCTATCTATCTATCTATCTATCTATCTATCTATCTTTTCCCTCCAAAAGAGGTGTTGAGTAGTAAAAGCCAATCAGGGCCGTGTGTTACTACTCAAGCTAGACTGACATTTAATGACCATTGCCTCTGTTTTCAGAGGGGTGAGAACTTACTGACATGTAGGCGACTATTAAAGAGTACCTAACACTTTGCTGTAAATGGTAAAAACTATTGTTTAAAGTATTATCTGAGGATGTTCTTGTATAAAGAGATCTACTCTACTTTAATTTATCTTGCAGTTTGTTTTGAGGAGCCACAAGATGGTGTTTTTTAGTTTTCTTATTCATTTATTTTCTTGATTGGGATGGTGCTAATAAATCAGCAGTCAGACACTGTAAATAAGCCAGAGGTAGGCCAAAAGGCATATTTTCATCTGTTGCCCCTTGCCAACTATAATAAAACATGTGTCTATATAATAAAACCCAGTGGTTCCCTAACTTTTTAGAGTGGTATACCCCCAGAGGCGTTTTATTTTCATCAAGAGAGGATATTTTCCCCCTTTAATTGATTTTTAAGTACATTATTTTCTAAACATGGTTTCTAAAATATTTTGTAAACATGTTAAATGTCATATCATCCTAAAATTCCATTATAATAAATCGATAAATTAAACTAAACCCTTAATTGGTAACACTTTACAATAAGGTTGTATTAGTTAACATTAGTTAACATGAACTAACCATGAACAACACCTCTGTTCAGCTTTAGAAATCCATCTGTTTATGATTTGTTCATGTTAGTTCACAGTGCATTAACTAATGTTAGCAAGATTTTAATAATGCATTAGTAAATGTTGAAATTAACATGAACAAAGATAAAATATAGCTGCAAGCAGCAATACCGGGACCAAGCGCAAATAAGAAGACAAGACATGCCAAAATGGCTGGGAGTGTCAGATAAACCGCAGCAATGAGCAATTAAACACATTTTAAGAGGATTTTAGGCAAAAAGGCTGAAAAATGCATTGTAGTCTATATGGATTTCATGTTTTGTTCTATCATAGCGCCACCAAGAGGTACAATCCTAAAAAAAATTGTTTGTGTCTTCGGAGTGAGCCCATACATCTGTGTGTCAATTTTGGTGAAAATATCTCATTTCGTTTTAGAGTTATAGACATTTAAATGTAACAACACGGAAAAAAATGACTGACACCTGACTTTGATTGGATTTTACTACCCTTTACTATCAGTATTTTGACATTTGGGCATTGTTATGTAGCTATCAACCTATGTTTCCAAACTTCTGACGCTAGTTTCGTCTCAATCGGACTAGCGGTTTCAAAGATATCAGCTAATGTTTTAGAAGTGCTAAATTACCACGCTGCACAAACCATATGCCGAAATCTGGCAAGTCTGGTATTGTTAGACTCTGTAAGGATTCAGGAGACAAAAAAAGTTACTCCCATGAAAATAAGTCAACCACACCCAAAGTTATAAGCGTTTGGAAAAAAAAAATCCAGTCTGATGTTTTGCCAAAATTTTAGTTAGTCATAGTGCTACCAGTTGGTAGCAGGAAGTTTGGCAAATACAAATTATTGATGTAATCAAGGTGGTGTGGCCAGAGTATGTGAGCGGAGTGGAGTGGGAGCGGAGCGACGTGATTTTGAATGGAGTGAGGAGCGGATTTTTTAAAAGAGCGCTCCACTACTGCTCCATCACGAGTGCAATTCATGTCAACGGCCCATAATATAACTGCATTTTTATCCACAACACACACACGTTAAACACGTTAAACTAGCTTCAGTGCCGCCGCTCAGCTACTACCAGCCCTGAATAGTTTCAAGTCTCTACGACTTACGGTTTGGCCTGCCCGATCAGTTTTAGCTGGAGAATGATGCATCATGGGAAAATGAACAGTTACACTAGGGTTTCAGCCTGACACCTGACTTTGATTGGATTTTACTACCCCTTATTATCAACAATTTGACATTTGGGCTCACCTACGTTACTATCGACCTATGGTCCTTCAAGGTATCGTGGTGATGACCCATACCGAGTTTCGTAACAATCCGTTCATGCGTTCATAAAATACAGCATTTTAGCACATAATTCAAGATGGCCGACAGCCAATATGGCCGATATGGTAAAATTGGATATCAGACGACTCAGCATGACGTCCACTGCTGATTTTTGGACAAACGGTTCAGAAGTTATAAGCAAAAATAGCCATTTTTCGTATCTCCGGACCAGTAGGTGGCGTTGTGCCGAAACGCTGCATGTTGCCTCAGGTCATGCTTGTGATGACATGTACCAAGTTTGGTTTGAATACGATAAAGCGTTGTTGATATATAGCCTTAAGTGTATTTTCGCAACCGTTACGTAAAATTTGTTGGTGCGTTTATTGAAAACGATTTGACGAATCAACTTGAATTCCATAACTTTTTGTCAGCATGGTCTGTAGATGATCTGGTTCAATTTTCGTGCAAATCGGATGAACCGTCTAGGACAAGTTCGCAAAAGTAGGTTTTTCGGAAAATTCAAAATGGCGGGAACATTTTCATGACGGAAATGCAATCGAATGGACTAGGGCCAAGGAATCAGAGGAAAAAAATATTTTGTTTCTAGCCCTTATGGTTCAAAAGTTATTAGCATAAACATGAGTCAAACTTTGGACAGGTGGTGGCGCTAGGGGGATTGTTTTAGAGACTCCAAAATTGGTTTGGTTAATGTTGGGACTGTCTTCTATGAGTGTGCCAAATTTCATAAATTTCATATCTCTCCCGATTCGTTCACTGACGAAACACTGCTGTGTGTTGCTTGGAGACCCAAATGTTGAAACTATTATTTTGTTTCAAAATAGAGCAAACAAAAGCATTGTTGCGGTAATTTGAAATGAAAAAAATAGTTTCAACATTTGTTTAAAAAGTACATCACTTAATATTACCTTTTTGTTTGTTGAACTGTTGTATAAAATAAGTCACATTTGCAATTGTGTGGATATTTGGAAAAATGTGTATTCTTGCTCTATAACATATTATCAACATTAAAAACAAGAACTTGCACAGGGTATGTTTTTGTAATCGAAAAGAGTTTGAGTCTTAAATCGATCTCTATGCACAGTCTGTGTCTATATTTGTTCATCATGCTAGTAAGTGCTAAAACCCCACTTTTACAAAGGTACATTGTTGAGCACTTCAGTAATGTATTGTGATTTGCTAAGCAGGATTCTCTGCACCCAATCTATTATATGCATGCTGCTTTGTGGATGCAGTCAGTTTTGACCGAAAAGATAATCTAATTAATTTGATCGGATGTCATGTATTTGACCTTTTACGGCACTAACATTTTCCAGTTTTTACATTACAGGGCATTTTGCCTCAACATTTTGATTGCGTACCCCCTCTGTCACCTCACGTGCCCCAGTTTGGGAACCACTGTCTTATGCCTAGTTCACACTGCATGATTTTTAAAGTAGTGAGATCACTGTTCTTTAGACACTGCACAAATATCTGGGGGTAGCAATCAGTTGCTGCTGTGTGCACATTACAAGATGGATCGGCGACAGGGGGTTCCACACTGCGTGACTTTACAATAGGAAAAATCGGCGACAACTCTGTCCGGTGCGCAAACTACGGTTCGCAACCAAGGAAATAACGCAACATCACGTGTGCGTGAGACTGGAATTGTTATTAAAAATGATAGCCTGCAAGAAGCTTGCGATCCAAAATGTTTGTGCGCTGATTTGTAGCAAAAAGGAGAAAAAGAATTATGGAGGAGGAAAGTGTTGGGGAGACGCAGGGAGCAAGGATTGTGTTCTGCAAAGAGAGTTGGAGGTAAATCAATTATTTTGTAATGTTTTGCTGTTGCGGCTGGTCAAGCACATGTTTGTGCTTTGTTTCTGTTTAATATAATTGTAAATATATCTAAAATACTGATATTCTGGTCTATAACTCTGCCCTGTATCTTGCTCTCTCGTTGGCTGTAGGTCATCGCAGATGTAATTTTCAGTCAGAACACATTTCTTTTGAATTGCAGACAGGTCCATATTTTTAACATGCCAAATATCTCATGGGGGTCAGCGATCCTCTCAGATCGCAACTTTGATAATTCATATTGCATGATTGTCACTCGTGAGAATGTGCATTGATTTGCCTAAGATTCGGGCATTTACCGGTGGTTTTGCAAAACCTGTCGGCGAGTGAAAATCGGGGCTAAAATTGTGCAGTGTGTACTCGCCATTAGGCAAAACATTGCAAACTAGGCAAAGAAAGCAACCACGAGGAATGCTGAACAGCCTGTTTGAGTTTGTCTGGCCATGTGCCAGTGACTTCCTGTGTTTGACCCTCAAGGTGTGGAGGCATCCTGTAATAATTGAATCCTCCCCATTCTTTAGAAAATAACGTGAAAGTTTTGTTGCTCGAGTTGTTGAAGGGAAAGAGTGCTACTGTTAGGTTTTTTTGTCTGCTGAAATGGTCATGTGTTTTAGGATAAAGACTGGTCAGCTTCCTCTTTGTGAATGTATTTCACTCATGTTTGAAAGGCCAACTCCATTTGCAAAAAGCACAAAAACTTAGAGACAGGCGGAACATTACAAGCATTTTAGCATATCACAAAACCGAAAGTTTTAAATATCTGCTTCTGTTGTCCAGGCTGGAGCACTATGTGTGCCTCACCGCTGTTCTGTATCTCAGAAAACCGTCTTACTCTAAGCTGCTGTGATGAATCGTTGTGCGCAACATTGCTGGATAAGTTCATACATCATACATGTGTAATCACCCTCATGCGTAGCCTCGTTCACGTTCACACAAACATGCACAGAAATCCCTCTAATCATATATGTCCTGCATGCACACGTGTTCTTCTTAAGAGTGCCACTAATGAAAAATGCATTGGAGTGACGGTTTCCAATTTGACTTTTCCTCAGATATGTATTCGAAAGGACAAACAAAAAGTAATCCGTCTGTTGACATGATTACCCCAGTCCTAATCCGTAGGCTGATGATTTACGACAGTTTCTCTGAGAGAGCAGCGCATGCAGACTCGGTGCATGTCTCTCAATGATTAGAGCTTTAAGATGCCAGAGAAGAAGAGTTAACCAGAGCAGGGCAGGTCTCCTCCTGCATGCTAAATGTGGGTCACAAGACAGACCAGGTTTACCCTTGACAGAACACACCCGCCTCATGAGTTCCTAATTAATTGTTTTGAAAATGAGACTCGGAGTAGGGGTAAGATTAAATCACATTACCTAGAGTAGATAATGGCTAGGTTTTCTATTCACACATAGAAGAACCTTTTTTAAAAAGCTCTTAGTGCTTCATAAAGAGCTGGAGAGGTGAATCCGATATCACAAAGGCTGGCCGATATCTTTTCCTAATCTTTATTCAGAGGTCCTGCCTGAAACAGAATATGTAATGGATAAAAAACACTTCCTCAAGTAGACACATTGCAATCAATTGGGCATGCGTCAAGCCAGCCCTCACAAAAAAGCGATAATATATTTTAAAATGATTTCTGTATGTGGCTGATTGTGGTCTTGTAAAGTTGATCTTCGCAATAATTTTATTAATTACCTACAGAAAGTATTAGCATTCCATAGTCTGTAAATGAGCCATCAGAAAATGAAGACATGTGTCAGAGGTAAAGAGACCTGGCAGGCTCTGTGAACTGTGGAAATTCTATCTTGTGGCTGCAGAGGTCTGTTAATCGGAAGCCAATACAGCACTCTGTTTAAGGGCTGCCTTACCACAGATCTAGTTCCGGAGGGAGAAAAGTGAACACGAGACTCAGAGAAACCTGGGAATCGGCTGAGAGTTACGCCTCTGTTTTGACTGGCTCAGCGGGGAGGTCTCATCTCCAATGATAACCAAAGATAACAATCATCTACACTATTGAATATAACAAATTTAAGGAGATTAAGTCCTGTTACAGGTCTTTTGCTTTTTTCATTATGTTATGAATCTACTGTCATTTACATTTTACATAGCTGTTTGTTTTCTTTCTTCAGTCTTGTTTCTTTATTGAAAAGATCCTAAAGAGTACAAGTCAAGTCAAGTCACCTTTATTTATATAGCGCTTTTTACAATGGAGATTGTTTCAAAGCAGCTTCACAGTGGTTACAGTAAAATAATGCAACAGAAAGAATCTTGATTCAATAGTTATTCAGTGCTTTAAAAAAACATTTTATTATATCTACTACATGCATGAATTAATAGAGAAGTTGTGCTGCGTCATCCGCGCCCTCACAGCTCGCCTTCACAGACACGCGTTGCACTCTTTACCGCCTTCACTGAATTGCTCCTGCGCTCCGTCCATAGCTCAATTATATCAAATAAAATACTGAAGTTATACGGAAATGGGTCATACCTGAGCAGTTGAAGAAGTAAAACCCTGCTTATTCAAGGATACACATTTATTGCATGGACGGAGCAAACACATTTGTAAGTGTCTAAAATGCATACGCACAGTTCTGATGAATGATACATGAAATTTAACTTAATGTCGTTTAACTGAATATACGAAGGAAACTGCTAAAGTAACTACAACATTAACAGCACTGAAATAAGAGCGTGCGGTTTATCTATCAATCAGATGCTCATTAAAGTTGCGTCCGATACTCTAGCAACAGTAGACACCGGCGCGTTAAATGTTCCGTATAAAGAGAACAAAGAGGGATTTTCTTTCTATTCCGTGAGGAAAAGTTAGTTTAGGATTAGTTGGAAAAGTGCATGATATTCTAGTCTCTCCATGGAAGCATTGCATGTTTAATGCCTGGAACAATCAACACCGGCCGCCACATATTGCGCGTCGTTATTCATTAACCTTTTAACGCTATTTAAAACGCGCAGCATATTCGTTCATTTCCTTTCCCTGCTCTCCCTCCATCTCTCTGTCACTCTCAAACCTCCTTTTGATATGAAACTTGAAAGTCTAAGCTTTTAAAATTTAATACGAAATTCAAACAATAAATAGCGTTTTGGCGCTAATGTGGCATGAGCGTTAAAGCCAGAGGCGTGGAAAAACAGAGTTGCGACATGATATTCTTCTCCCGGCGGCGCGCTATCCACCTGTCACTCAAAGTGGCCACACCCTTAATTATGCAGATCTTTAAGGCTTTACATAATGTAAACAGTGTATGATTATGATTCAGGCAACATTACAAGTCAGACGTTGGATTAGATCAGAATATTCAGAATCAGGGCTCTAGACTAACATTTGAGAGCAGTGGCACCGGTGCCACTAAGTTCTACAAATACGCTTGGTCAGGCGTCTGATTGCGCATTGGCACATCAAAAGCATGCGATTTGACAGCAAAACACGCGTCCTCGACGCATGATTTATCATAAAAACGCACGTCCTCGAATAGCCCCCGCTTTAAAAAAAACCACGTATTTCTGACGTGTTTTCCGTGACCCCAGAGCTAACGTTAAGAATGCGCGCTTATATGGTAAATCACGCGTCGAGGGCGCGTGCTTTGAGTCAGGCAAAATGCACGTTATTAACGTGTTAACAGGTAGACCAAACAGGCAAACTTGTTTGAAGTATCCAAACAGATGAAAAGAACGTGCTCTTTTTTTAAAACGGCAAATCATGCGTTGAAGACGTGCGCTTTGATATAAAAACACGTGTCGGAAACACGCGTTTTCCGTGACCCCAAAACGCATGCGTTTTATGGTAAATCACGCGTCAAGAACATATGCTTTGATATAAAAATGTGTGTCGGAAATGCACATTTTCCGTGACCCCAAAGTACACGTTAAAATATGCGTGTTTTTATGGTAAATCGCGTCGAGGACGTGCATTTTGCTGTCAAATCGCACGCTTTTGACGTGTCAGTGTGCAATCAGAAGCCTGACCAAGCGTATACGAACACTTTGGCTTGCTGTATGCGTTCACACCAGACGCGAATGAAGCGTTTCGTGCGAGTGATTTACATGTTAAGTCAATGCAAAGATGCAAATAGACATTGAGCGAGTTGAAAAATCTGAACTTCGGTGGATATTCGCGCCACGTTAACCAATCAGTAGCCTGCTCTAGTAGCGACAACAATTAGGACAAAAATCATATGTGGAACATTCATCATTCGTGCGAATCACGCCACAGAATGTCTTTTCGCGTCTTTGCTTTGATTTAACATGTAAATCACTCGCGCGAAACGCTTCATTCGCGTCGGGTGTGAACGCACCATTAAATTGACACCAGCGATGCAGCGCAGCCTAGTGAACACGCTTGTTGCATCCCTAGTTTCCACTGCCAACAGCACCCTTACTTGATAGGCGTGGTGAAGCGATCAATGTCATTCTTGCGCGAAGAAGGAAGTGTCACAGTAAACAACAGTGGACGACATACAGCAGGTCTTGTTCTTGCCTCTCGGCATGTGGCTGTTGTCACAAGAAGACGACATGTTTTATTTGAGCCAAGGCTGCAAGTAAAAACGCAGCTGAAAAAGCACATGGTTGATTCTCTGTCAACCAATCAACGTTCTGCAGTCTAGCTCCACCCTTTAGTACTGGACTACTGTGCTAGGTACCCCAACGGAACGGTATGGTTCGGAATTAGGGTACCATTCACAACTTCTGACAATGGAAACTGCAAAAATTGCATACCGAACTGTGCTGAACCGTTCCGCTCAGTGGAAATGAGCCATTAGAATTATTTGTGATGTTCCATAGTTCCAAGATGTTCCATAATTGGGGACCTAATTATAAATCAGTTTGAATCACCTAATGCAGCCTCCCAAAACTACTAGTGTCGCAGAGCGGGAGTGTTACGGATACGCGGTGTTGCCATAGACAATCAATTAATTCATTTGGTAAGTAAATATAAACAACATTTATTTATACATCACAACTATTTACAACACAAAAGAGGTTGGCTTTGCTTAAGTTGTTTCTCCGTATTTTGTTGCTTTTAAGAAGAAAAAAAAAACTAATTTTTGCCGGTTTAGGTTCGTCACAGTCTCCATTCCTCTTCAACATTTTTACCCCTAAAATTAAAAGGTTTTTTTTTGGGAATATATTTCAGGGCTCAATGCTAAGGATTTTCTTCAGGGGTTCAAATTTTTACTTTTTTTTGTGGCCCCACCACAAAAAAAACTGATAAATAAAATAAAATAGGCCTTGCATTGTTTTTGAGCCATGTAACCTTAATAAATAAGGTTATGACTCTAAAAACTATTATCGTAACTCATATAATTTTTTTTATATTGTTAAAGACAGTGAGTAATAAAATAAGAACAAATAATCAAATTATGAGCAAAAGCACAAATAAATACAGCAGAACAAATATATACAAATGAAATAAACAGTTATATTCATGTAGGTCTAATCTAGATTGTCAGGTACAAATGTTGTAATCAAATGTAAAATATCACTGCATAGTCCACATACAATTATATGTCACTGCATATAAATATAGATTAACCCTTATTAAAAGTTATTCAGTTAAGTCTTAACTGTTAAGAGCAGTGAGTGTTTTTTTTTGTCTTTTGTTATCTTGATATTTATTGCCAATGACGATATATTCCGGCTTTGCATGTGTTCACTGTTATACGGTAGGGGGCGCTGAAGCGTATTTCCTGGACGAGAACAGAATCTCGTGATCAAAACACAGCCGAAGAAGCGGCAACATGCGATATCATAAGAAGATGCATATGTAAAATAAGTACGCGATCATCAGCATTAAACAGCATATAAATCACAACTGCCCAATGTTATTGAATGAAATGTCAACCCAGGACGAGTTATAGGACTGTGAAGCTTTGGGGTGTTGATGGACTCGATATACAACATCTGTGTTTTGTTCATCGTTCGGACGTAACGTTAGTTTTTTACAAAAACGTGATTTTCTCAGCTTTATGCTCAAAATGTAGCTTTTTCATGAAACTTGCAACATTCAAGTGTTGATTAAAAAAATAATGTATGAAGCTGGAATAAAACAGTGGGTATGTTCTTTCTTTTGAAATATTGCATGTTTAGATATTTTGTGGGCCATGAAACTTGTGAAAATTACCATAAATGCTGGCGGTGACTGGCAAATTTCATGTTTACGTTCATTTAAAAGACCTAACCGGCTATGTTTACGATGATACTCAACAAGACAGTCATTTTGATATAATTTTGTGTGAATATTCGCGTGCTGTGAGACGCGTGGCCGTGCTTATGTGTGCTGTTGCTGCGCTTTGCGAGTAGCAAACTGAGAGACACTCAGTACGTTTACATGGACAACAATACTCCGGTATTAATCTGATTAAGACCATACTCTGATTAAGAAACTACCATGTAAACAGCAATTTCTAATGACCTTAATCCGGTTAAAGCCATACTCGAATTAAACAAAAATTGAATTAAGACATGTGGAGTATGCCTATTTTAGTCGCATTATCTAAGTGCATTGTAGACATGTACACACCTTAATCTAATTATTAAAGGGTTAGTTCACCCAAAAATGAAAATTCTGTCATTAATTACTCACCCTCATGTCGTTCGACTCCCGTAAGACCTCCGTTCGTATTCGGAACACAAATTAAGATATTTTAGTTGAAAGCTGATGGCTGAGAAAGGCTTCAGATAGGCCTCCATTGGCATTCAGTACATTTACACTCCCAAGACCCATAAAAGGCACTTAAAACGTCGTTACAAAGGCCATCTCACCACAGTGGCTCTACAATAATTTTACGATGCGACGACAATAGTTTTTGTGCGCAAAAAAAAAATCAAAATAACACCTTTATCCAACTTGTTATTGTCTTCCGTGTGTGCCTCCACGACGCATGCGCGAGAATATGACGTAGCGCCAGCGTTCGGGAATCCATGAAATGCTCACTTAAGCCCCATTTTGAGAACTACGCCGAGACCTAAAGCACGATCAATGTAGAATCCAACAGCTTAGACACGCGCGTCTTCCTCTGCTTGTAAACAAATCGCTTCTGGGTCATGTGTCCGAACGCCGGATCTGCGTCATATTCTCACGCATGCGTCGTAAAGGCACACACAGAAGACAATAACAAGTTGGATAAAGGTGTTATTTTGATTTTTTTTTTTTCGCACAAAAACTATTGTCGTCGCATCGTAAAATTATTGTAGAGTCACTGTGGTGAGATGGACTTTGTAACGACGTTTTAAGTGCCTTTTATGGGTCTTGGGAGTGTAAATGTACTGAATGCCAATGGAGGCCTATCTGAAGCCTTTCTCAGCCATCAGCTTTCAACTAAAATATCTTCATTTGTGTTCCGAATATGAACGGAGGTCTTACGGGTGTCGAACGACATGAGGGTGAGTAATTAATGACAGAATTTTCATTTTTGGGTGAAATAACCCTTAACGTCGTGTAGGAGTTTTCGCCGCATTTTGTGACAGGACACACACACCAGGCAAGTGCAGAGGGGAGGGCTTTGGGGGCTCGTATCAAAAGTATATAAAGTGCCCCTCTAAACAATCATGAATAATATTGTGACAAATAAAACAGAATTTGGATTATAATTAATATAACCGCGCGTACAAAACAGTAACAATTAATCAAAGCTATTATTCAAAATGTAGGGTGTCAAGAAGGAGGCAAGATGGGCAGTGTCTCTTAAAAAAAAACTGAAAGACACAATATATATATATATATAAAAAAAAAAAAAAATTGGAATATTTAAATTGGCAAGGATTAAAAATGCGCAAATGATCAGTTTCCGTGAAGATGCAGCTCTGGCCCGAGTGTCTTTCACGCTGGCACTGGACCATCGGGCCGTCTTATTGTCGACCGTCAGGGGAGGGCGGGCCGCCCCCCCCAAAACAATGGTAGGGGAAACACTGCATGGTAGTACTACTAAAATAAGCAGCGATTAAAAGTGTTATAGCTCCATTTTTATCATGCACATTGCGTACTCTCAGAGCATGGATGGGGTCACTGAACTGACATGAATAAACAGAACGCCTCATAATGACATTGGTATTATAATAAGGGCAAAAGACTGTTGTTCAGTATTAACCTCTTAAAGGTCCCATGGCATGAAATTTTCATTTTATGAGGTATTTCAACATTAATATGAGTTCCCCTAGCCTGAATATTGTCCCCAAGTGGATAGAAATGTTGATCGGTGTAAAACCGAGTTCTGGCTGTCTTTCTCTGCCTTTGAGAAAATGACAGGCCAGACGAGCCAATCCTGAAGTCTCCTGGTTTGACGTCCAAGCAGGAACGGTTACCTCCCTTTCCTCCGCCCAGAGAATCTGGCACGCCCATGCGAGCGCTAGAGAGATCATTGCTTGTGAACGAGTGAACGCTGGCAGTTTCTCAGTGTTTGGATGTACAAATGAAAACAGAAGTCTTTTTTCAGTTCCTTCTGATCTGTGATCAGTGATTTCTTATGTGTAGCTAATTATTTATTATTCATGCACACACTGCGGCTTCTCTCTCTCCCGACAGAACGGTGTTTTCGTGTTTTCTATCTTGTGAGTCAGTGTTTTTGTACGTCCTCGTCGCGTCTATCTGTTCTTAAATGTGCATACAGTCGGGAGTTTCTGCTTAACATTGGCAGAGCCACATCTTTAGAGATAAACCTCACGCACGCCGAAGCTCGGCCTTCAACATCCCCGACCCCCAGTACTGCATCTGGCCCACAGCGGAGGCACCAAACACGGCGTGAGATTAAGCAGAAGGGGGGTAAGCGTGAGGGTATCCGGCTAGGCAAGCCAGCTTTCCCCACAATAAACTGGATTACATTCGATTACTGCTGTTGTGTCTTTGTTTGCGCTGTGTACTCAATGCGCGTCACTGACGCTTTTCATATGATTGGAACATATCTAGAAATAATGCTTTAATCAAACTTACTAACTCGTTCATCTCGCTGTAATTGTACATTGCATGTGTTACAAAGTTGGTAGAATAATGATGAAGACGGACTCGGCGTGACTGGGACTGTTTATTCAGAACTCTCAGATACAAACACAATAAACTCGCGCTGACAGACAGCGCTCTCACAACTCAGTAGTTACTATAAATAACTTTGTTAGCAATCGCTCCGTCTCCGTGATGTCCGGTTCGCGAACGAATCATTCTTTTGAATCGGTTCTTTTTAGTGAACCGAACCAGTTCACCAAATCGGACTGAATCATTCTAAACGGTTCGCGTCTCGAGTCAGCGCTGATCCATAATTTACTAAAGTTACTAACTTTCTGACATGAGTGACAGCCCCTCCGACTAGAAATAAACTAATAACCTGAAGTATATGCTGTAACTACAACAGTTCACCCTGAACTGAGACATGCTGAGAGAACTGATGAGAAGTGAACTCAGGTCCATCCGTCTCTCTGGCAGCAGCTCGTGCGTCGTAGACCTCGTTAAACCACGCCCCCTCCGCTCATTTCAAATGCAAAGATGTCAGCCAATCACAACAGTGGGCGTTTTTACTGAAGTCTCAAAGCAGACACGCCTCTTGAAACAGGGCAGTCAGCCACAGGGCAAACAGCAGTATAGAAAAAAATGCCTTTTATTTCTAAATTATGACATTTTATGATGTAAAAATCATACTAACAATATAAGTACACCTCAGGAAACACTATAAAATAATAGAAAAATGCCATGCCATGGGACCTTTAAAGAGCACCTATTATGGCGTTTAAAATGTTCCAAATATTGTTTTAGAAGTCCCCAACAACAGTTTTGCATGCATGCAATGACAAAAAAGACTTTAGTTTTCTTATAATATGCATTTATTTTTACCTGTTTTGACAGCGATTCTCAAATGATTCCTTTAGTGATTCACTTTTCAAAACCCCGCCTTTACGTGACGCTAATCTGCGGTGATTGGTCCGATGACCCAGTCAGTTGTGATTGGTATAGTCTGTGCAGATATTTTCGGAAACGGAACGCCCATCAAAGTCTTATAGTGACAGTAATTTGTTAATATCTGTCAGGAGTTATGAATATGAAAACCGCGTCTGTACCGTTTGATTGTAAAATGAGCCTCAGCTGATCTCATTCATAAAAAAACTCCTCTATTCTCCTCACGAAGACTCGCGACAAATCAACATCCCTCAGGGCTTTTAGTTCAAAAGTGTGCAGATGAGGAGACATATTGATAGATTCTCATATGTCTGTGTCAAATTTCTAAACAGAGGAGTATTTTTTTATTCAATACTTCCTCAAAATGCGCAGATGTCTCTTATGTGTTGTTTTCAATTCATACTGGCAGCCGGATGGCACTCTGTGCACATGTAGTCCATATATGGTACAGACAGACAAAGAAGATACCATGTGCCATAATAGAAGTCCATAATAAAAGCTTCCTGAGATCGCGAAACATGCAAATCGAGACATTTGAAGACTAATAAACACACAATCGCGACGATGTATGGTTTGTCTTCAAGCCACTTAGTCTTCAAATGCTCATCCTTGGGCAGATGAAAAAAGTTTGCTTTTGAGTCACACTTCAGAACACAGCGTCTCGTCGCCATGATGTTTTCTAGTTTTCACTGGCGTCTTGAAGAGCAATAAGTGGGCGTATCGTATTCAAATAACTTGACAAGTTGACGTCATCTAGTCAGAGAAAAAGCTTTCTTCGTTTTGGGAGTTCATTTTAGTCCATCCTGAAGTCCATTTTGCAGAGATGGACTAAAAATGAACTCCCAAAACGTACTGCCAGATTCTGGAAGATGAATTCTTCAAACAGTGGTACTAGAGGATGTGGTGCTGGTCCTTCAAGAGTCACTCTCAACCTATCTGTCCATAAAGCCTATAAAAAAACCTTCTTCATGTATTTTACAACACTTCAGCTTGTGATTTTTATCTAGTGGGGGTCATTTTTTAGGATTCTTTACCTAACTGAAGTCTCTGAGATCCTGACACCTTGCACTTCTGGAGACTCCAGGTAGGTTGCAGCTTTGGAAAATGGTGGCGCTGGAGACTACAGGGTTCCTGATGGTTTCACCCGTAATTCTTCACCTTAATTCTTAATTCTTTTGCGGTTAATAGGTGTCTTTTCTCCGCCACATGTTTTTGTCTGACCCTGCTGACCCAACGAGCATTTCACTGTCCAATGGTCACGCCTTAACTGCAATGTCTAGTATTGCATTAGTATTGCATCCTTCTCATGGGCATTTAATACTTTTTGACTTTTCAGTCTGAGTTAAATCTCTTTTTTTGGCTCAATTTATCTGTAAAAGAAAACATGCCTAATAATTCTGCACACCTGAATATAAGGTGATTTTCATTTCCAGCCTTCATGAACAATTATATATCACTTATACATTATTAAATACTAAATCAATAGTAGTTATTAGGATTACTGTGGTTTGGAATTGGTCAAATGTGCCTGGAAAAAAAATATGATCAGAAAATCAACGTGCCTAATAATTCTGCACTCCCTGTATGTTACACACTACATGAAAGGTACATTTCAAAATTCCATGATAGGTGCTTTAATACTTATTCTCAAACAATGATTAAAAGTCTGTGTACTTCACTGAGAAATTTGTGCTCATTAGTAATTTGCTTCTATCATAACTTCATCAGATGCTAGACTGATTTGCCACAGAGACCAGATTAAAGATCGAAGTCATAACCTCACTGGTTATTACTTTCCTTTCCATCATATGCATGTTTTATCCTGGCTGACCAAAAGCTTGTTGTTCCAGACTGTTTAAATCTGCTTGAACAAACAGATGTATTGTTTTGGAGTCAAAGGCCTGAAGCGTGAGAGATGCTTTTTTTGCACAATTTGAACAGGATTGGTTTTCCAGATGATGTTTGGGTTATTATTAATTATTAACAGAGGACGTCTGCAATGTACTGATTGAGATGGGATTGGGATTTCTGTGTCTGGTTGTGGCTTGTGGGGATTACAGAAGGTAATGTGCTCTAGATATTTGCGTCACAAAACTCATTCAAACGAACAATTTATATATGTGATTATAATTATTACATTTTGTACTTTATTGAGGGGAGAAATTAATTAAGATGATTATCATACTTCACACTGCTGCTCCTGTGGCCTTTTTGAGCAGTTTTCAATCGGAATCGTCAGCCACTAAATGTTATTTTAATCAGAAAGTTGGCAAAAAGGTCAAAATGAGAAATGTAATTGTAATTATGGTGTTTGATGAAGTTAAAAATAAATGAGAAAAAAACGCATACACCGCAATCTCAGACACTGATATCTGGATGAGATTACCCAGCAATAAGATTATGCATTTAAAAGACGTCTAATAGATGTCCAAACACAGCTCTGATGTCTAGGCTAAAACAAAGCAAAATTTTTAATTTAATAAAATCTAACCATAGCCCAAGAATAGACTGTTTCCTAGAACATAAACATGTCAAAGAAATTAAACCAAACCTTGTAATAACAGGTGACTTTGCTTACATGATGGAATATCATACATCTCGCAAGTTACTTTGGCAAAAACGACATGTAACCAAATTCAAGGTTATTTTGGCTAGAAGTGGGTTACTCCATAGCAGGGTCTATATCGGGTCTATAGTTAACTGAGATGGTGAAATGACGGCTATTGCTTGCTGGTTAGATTTTCCTCAGGTGTTAGTTTTTTTAAAAAGTTTGTGGTTTGCTCTATAGTTTATCGAGGTTATGCGAAGAAAACACAGACATGTTCGATTTCAGGGTTAAGATTGCAAAGCACATTTGTGAAATACAAATTTACCAGACTGCCTCAGGAAAAAGTATGAATTGATGTGGCTTCTTATCAGAGAATGAGGCAGACGATTGTGATTCAGTGATGAAGTCTATGTCGATTAGCACTGCATTATAATATACTTTATTATTATGAAAATACCCGAGAAGGCTTGAAGAACTCAAATACACCATATATTGTTGCAGTCGTGTTTATTGTTTCCATGTTTAATCAAAGTGTTTCTATCATATTTTTATTAGTAGGCGAAATCAAATCGCCGGCAGATCAGGCTGGGTTTACTCAGTCTATCCCAGAGCATCTTCTGAATTCATTTGTTTGAGGGATCGGATATAAATCCGTCTTTAAAGAATTTCGGAACACCTGTTTTTTGTGTGGTTTTTTTTACAATCTGATAGATATCTGATCAGAGAAATTGAATTAAGTGACCAGTTGTAAAAAGGCCATAACTTCTGCAGCTGCGCTGAAGGAATGCGCGCTGCTGCTGGTGCGACTCTAAACACTGTGCAATTCGCAGGAGCATGGTATCGTGTTGTTTCCACCAGCGCAGCACATCTCCATAATTTATTTTAATTAATTAATGTCTAAAATATAAAACGAAGCAGAAGCTTAAAACAGGTCCGAAGCCCGGCCCGCGTGTGAGGTATGACGTGAAAATTTGCCCGAAGCTCGACCGTGAAAATGTTTTTTTTTCTATTGTATAGTGAAGGATATAAGACCACTCTCTGCAGTTTCAGGAGAGAGATTCAGTGGAATTATCAACTTCTTTGAACCCAGTTACACCGTTCCATCGAATGCTACACTCTGGAAAGCCATGCATGTATAGTTTGCGTATATACGGCACAAATGTTAGGATTGCAATGTCGCGTGCAGCTATTTATTTGGCTTTACTCTGTTACATGAAAATTTTAATATAAAGTCTTAATGTATTGAGAGTTTTTTATGTAATTGTTGCATTAGCTATGAATTGATAAAATGTAATGTCTTTTTCATGTATTTCTATTTCATGTATTTCTGTATAACTATTTCATGTCTTTTAATTTACAGTAGCATGAACCACGAGTAGTCGAGTAACTCGAGTATTGTTTTGATAAGAAATTGACTAGCAGAAATCAGTAGTCGTGCAACCCCTATTAGGAACTGAGTTGTAACAAATACAAGGCGAAACTTGGCAAAGTGTAAATGCATCTGGTTGTTTAACCTACTCTAATATTGGGCCTTGGCATACTTAAATTTTGGAGCAGCACCACAATCCACATGTAAGGGAGCAGCCATGAATGGTGCAAACACAAAACTCAAACACTAATTGACTAATTTAAAAAATACAGTAGTAGTCTTCAAACATACTTATTCAGCATAACCGTATATTAATGATTTGCTTGCAAAAAGAGGGTTTTTCACCATCTGCTTCCTGATGTGCTTCAAGGAGATTTACAGATGAAGTAATGAAATATTCTGCTACGATATTGCACCTGACTCAGCTAAAGTGATGTGTAAAGGCACACTCTTATATAATGCATTTTTAATTAGTTTGATGCATGATGATTTGGCACTTACAAAATCATTAGGACTTTTGATTTGTGTGTCCCAGAAGATTTCAGTAAGATAGCATAGTTTGATCTCATCCCATCCTATCCCCCCCACCAACTTTTGGACAGAGCGGTTGCCAATCTGAAGTTGCTCTTGACATTTTGTGTTTACATTTCTCTGATTATTGCTTAACATGTTAAAGAGTTGTCACATAACCTGCTGTCACTGCATGTTATAAACAAGACATTCTTTGGAATAATGTCCAAAGAATTGGACATTTTTAAATCTACTCTTAAATCGTATTTTTATTCTTTAGCGTTTGAAAACCTTTAATTATTTTTGTATATGTCTGCTTTGTACTCTGTACAGCACTTTGGATCAGTCCATATTGTGTTTAAATGTGCTTTATAAATAAAGGTTGTTGTTGTTGTAATGTCAGACAGTAGCTATGTTTCTATCGAAATGTGTGAATTTAACTTATGCACAAAACTGGAATATTTCATAAAACATTTGTGAATAAAGCACTGTTTCCATCCCCTTTGTTCAAGAGAACAAAATCATCACTTTCTGGGAAACTGGCACAAAATATCTATAATAAAAATGGAAGTTGTTGCAATCGGGGAAGCCACTGTGGCTTTTTTATTCCTAAATCATAAATGACTTGCGTCTCAGAGCCCGCAGACGAAGTGCAATAAACACTGTCATCATGTTATCTTGCATTCGGAGGCCTGGTGTTTGGGAATGCAATCGTGTGAGACAATTCTGGGAGGTCATTATCAGAGATGTATAGTAACGAAGTAGAACTACTTCACTACTGTACTTAAGTACTAAAAGGCAGTATCTGTACTTTACTAGAGTATTATTTTTTTTCTCCTACTTCCACTTTTACTTCAGTACATATTTTCGATGAGTTTAATACTTTTACTCCGATATTTTTTTCATGTGCTGCATCGTTACTCGTTACAATTATAAAAATGTTACGAATCATTCCATTCCAAACCCACATTACCGCGCATGAGAGAGAGAGCGCGCGCGCGAGAGTGCGAGAGAGAGACAGAGCGCGAGAGAGAGAGAGAGAGCGCGCGCGAGAGCCCCGCGAGCGCGCATTCACTGTCTTTAAAACAACACGAGCGTCTTGCGCTCAAATTGCTCTCTATTTGTTTACATAGTTAATGTACACTGTGAAGTAACATATACAAACAATGAACAGCTGTATTTTTATTAACTAAGATTAACAAATATTAATAAATACAGTAACAAATGTATTGATCATGGTTAGTTCATGTTAGTTATAAGTCTAATTAACTAATGTAATGTTAACAAATCAAACCATATTGTAAAGTGTTACAAACAAATAATTTACTCAGAACACCTCTTGAAATGAGAATGTAAGTGTGCTTACCCCATTTTTTTTTAGTAAGAGTGGTTATAGTAAGATTTAATCTTAATGAACTACAGTATTTTCAGGTTATTTATATGACAATATGTAGAAAAATTACCTACCAACATTGTGATTGTCCTTTAGCTTAATCATTTGAAATAATAAAAACAATATGATGTTCAAACTTTTGACTACTTTCTTTAATAACTACATAACACAATACTTGTACTTTTACTTTCAGTACTTGAGTAGTACATTTTAAAATAAACTACTTGCAATACTTAAGTACAAAAAATGTTGAATACTTTAGTACTTCTACTTAAGTGTGGTGCTTAAAGAGCATTTCAACTTCTACTCAAGTCACTTTTTTGATAAGGAACTTGTACTTTTACTCAAGTATGTGTCTCTAGTACTTTATACATCTCTGGTCATTATACCAAATCATTCTGATGACAGACATTGGCTCAGGCATTTTAGAATGATCAAACCAACATTTGAGATGCTGTGCAAGTGCATAGGTTTTTTTTTTAATGCACGTTTCTAGAATTTATGCGGATCTTGGCGTTTCCACATGTGTTTTTTAATGGGTTTATTTTATGCGATATCCCAAAATGTGCGTAAAAATATTTGGATGGAAGCAACTAATGGCACACACATACAAATATCAGTTTCTTAATGTTAGGTGTCTCAATTTCCAGGTAGTTTGGGACAGAAAATACCTGTGATCATTGAAAAAAAAGAAGAAGATATTTTTGAGAAGGTGAACTAAAGGCCATTGCATTTCACCTGAATAACTTTAGTCTTTAGTTTTCATTAAATAGATTCAGATTGTTTTTATTTTATTTATTTATTTATTTATTTATTGTTTTATTTTGAGAGTAGTTGCATGACTGAGAGGTCAGTCAGATGTTAAAGGGGTGTGGTAAACCACGATTTCACTATTCTAACTTTAGCTAACGTGTAATGTTGCTGCTTGAGCATAAACAACATCTGCAAAGTTACAACGTTCAAAGTTTAAAGCAAAGGGAGATATTTGCTTTTAAAGAAATCAGTTTCTAAGAACTACAGCAAACGGCCAGCAGGCGACTACACACATTCCTCCAGGGTTGGTGACATCAACAGGCTCAATATTTACATAAACCCCTCCTCCGAGAATATTAAATAAGGGGGGGGGGGTGAGGCCATTTTGTATCGCGGCGCTGTTGTGGTATAGTAGGCTGGAGTGTTGTTGCCGCGATGCTGAGGAAACGCTGTTATTTTCATCAGGATTGCAGGTCTGGGGTACTTGCTCTGTTCAGCCTTCCTTGGGACGGGGGTGCGTTGCAGAGCGTTTAACATACAGCATGTTATATGCACGTGTGTTTGAGTCAGCGGGGAATCAGGCGCGCGCAGGGCTCCCTGCAGCACATCTAACAGAGGAAAACATCCACCGTTTTCGCGATTTCAATGCCAGATTTGCACAACGTCAGCTGCGTGAAAAAAACACTGCCGGTGCGTGGATGCATGACGCGCGCGCTGCACATTTCACGGAGGACAACACAAACTTCCACAAACTTCGCGAGTTCAATACAGGATATGCACAACGGCTTGTCTTGAAAGCTGGATTTACAAACAGAAGCTGTTCACGGGCCACAACCTGTAAGTCTGATTTATTTTTCATCGATGTGTTTTCCTGTAATAGGTTGTACATTGTAGCAAGGAAGTAAACAGATGACAGCGCTGTTCTGCAAACCAGTCTGTTAAATGCTCATTCATACTTAACGTTATCCAACGAACACCTAACGTTACAAACACTAACGTTAAAATCTCAACAGCGAACCTGGCATTAGTGTAAATGATTCTTTGATTAGAGCTTTTATGTATTGTTTATCTACAGGCATGCTAAACATGGTTCTGTGTGTGATTTGGCTAACTTACTAGTTAAAGCCAGTGCTTAGTGTTTGTTTTGGGTTAGTTCTTGCGACAGATATTTGGCTATAATCGTTCTAAAAATACAAAAGTTAAAGTGCCATTCAGTAGCGATCATTATAGATCCGCAGTCTTTACTCTTGAGGACTGAACAGGTTCTGCTCGATCATCTTCACTCAAATGTTCTGGGTCTGATTCGGGCTCAGATTGGTATGGTTTTATTGACGCCGTTGTTTCTAACACTGACCAAAGCACAGCCTCCGGTAAGGGGCGTGACGTTTCCGACAACCGTGCACTAGGCGTTTAGCGAATAACAACACACTGGGCCAGCTAACCAATCAGAGCCCACTGCGTATTTTTGAGGGACTGGCTTCATACAACCCGGAAAGCATCAGACCGTTTTACAAGGAGGGACAGAGCAATGTAGAATAAAGGTCAAATATATGAAAAATAAGGCAATTTTTTTTTAAACGAAGCATGAACACATGTTACAGTGCACCCCACAAACACAGTCAAGCCTCCAAAAGAATGTGTTTTACCACCCCTTTAAATGGTCAGATTCTGTGACAGCCTCCAGCTTCTCTAAGGTTTACAGGGGCATTGACAAGTGAAAGAACAGCGATTAATCTCAAGAAATAAATCCTAGATTAGTTTACCAATCCAGCACTTTCGTGTCTGTGGAACAAAACTTTTATTTTTGACCAGCCTTAATACAGGCACCAAAATCACATTTCAGACTTGGATATTAAAAAATGCTATATCTAAATTATTAATGGTCATAGCAGGACAATTGCTCATTCTACATTAGTGGGAGGCTGGGAGCTCCGATACAAGCCAGTGTTTTTTTAAGAGGGGCTGTGAAGTCACAATTTCTACAGGGAAACCAGAGATGAGGGAATCACCCACCAGCTGCGTGCATTATAAAAATATTTATTCTCATTTCTGTGAAGCTCTATTTGATCCAGCATGTATTTTCAGCCCTGTTACCCAATCTCTGCCATGCAAAGATGAACTGTAACCCTCTGCTATTTTTTCTCTCGGCTGAGTGTAGCCAACCACAGCACAGCACAGCATTCTCTCAAGCTGTCATTTCCCCTCTGCTTGTGGAAGGGACTAGTTCCCTAATTTATTTTAAACTGCACATATGCCTTTTGCATGTGTGAATAGTTTCTGTTTGTTTGATTGTTAAAATTGTATGAACTTCTGTCTTCTCTGCCACATTCATACATAAATGTGCACTGTGTTTACTTATGACTGGGTGGTGGCTTTCAAATGAGTGCAATAAATGTTCATGATAAGAAGTTCATCTGTTTGTTTTTGTTGAGGGTAGGCTTGCTGACCCTTGTATCATTGTGATTGTAACCTGATGAATGTTGTAACAGCTGTGAATGACCTTTTAAATATCCCATGACCTCTAGCTTCAGTCAACACTCTTGTTTGTAATCTTTAAATTGTTGTTCACTCTAGGGATGTGACGGTGAGGACATTTTCCCACCGGTTAATTGATGTGTGACAACACCGGTAATACCGGTATCACCGGCGGAGGCTTTTAAATCACTAATTCTATCTAACCGAAAGTAACATGCACACGACCGCTCTGAACTGAAAACGCGCCAGTGTTGCGTATTCACACACCGTGAATGACAGCTCGTCTGTAAATGCGCGCTCTGTGAGGCCATGGGTGCGTCTCAATCAGTTCAGTAGTTCAGTAGTCAGGGCACTGATCAAGCATTGATCAGTCTATGATTGAGATGCACGCCATGAATGAATAACAGTTCGTCCGTAAAGCCTCGTTTATACTCGACGCGCCCGCACGGGCGAGGGTGCGCGCGGCAAAAATAAATGCGCGCAGTCAGCGTAGCGGAGCAGAGACAGGCGAAAGTAAACAATGCGCGCTCTGTGCGGCCGTGCACATTTAACTTTCGGTTTTGAATAAGCGCCAATTCGGCTGCGGGTTGCTTGAATTATGGGTTCATTAGTCTATTATTTTTAATGAAAAACACAACAACAAAACAAATGACAAACTCCCTTAAATAGGCGCTTTTACGTTTCGCTTTGAAACCAAATCTTCCGCGATCATCTCAGTCAGCTCCTCACTCTTAAATCTGATGAATGACTCCTGCCGCTGCCGAGACTCACGGTCGGATCCTGCTTTATTAAGCAGATACGTTCAGTTTTTATTCGTATTGTCTGTTCTCTAACTGAACTAAATTATTTTATTACTATAAAAAAATCAAAAAGACGGTGGGCGGTGCCACGGTGGGCAAGTGATGTAACCGGTGTTGAGTCTGGACACCGGTAACACCGGCAACACCGACTATCGTAGCAAGCCTAGTTCACTCTTGGATGTGTATTTATAGATGCATGCTATTGGCTACCAAATCACATCAGCGACCCTGATCAGTTATGAACAAGATTTTAAAGCTGCACAATTAATGTGTCCTTGAATGACCTTCAAAACATGTATCCAGCTCACCGTAAAAAAGACATTTGAATACTTAAATCACAATTAAAATATAGGAAAGACTTTTTTAACACAAATTTACATTTATTAATTTAGCAGACGTTTTTATCCAAAGTGATCAAAATGATTCCTTACAATTGAGGAATACAGGAAGCGATCCGTCATGAAGAGGCGAAAAATCTGAAAATGTAAATTTTGGACATTACTTAGAGTAGCATAAGCTAGAATAGGGATGGAATTGAGGAAATTATTATTATTATTTTTTTTAAGATGTTAAGTGCTCACGGAAGAGATGAGTTTTCAGCTGTCTTTTGAATGTTGTCAGTTATTCTGCATTATGGATGAAGGTGGGAAGATCGTTCCACCAGCAAGGAACAGTGAATGAAAATGTTCTGAAGAGTGATTTCATGTTTCTCTGTGGTGGTACTTTATGGTTGTCAAACGTTAGAGGAACATGTAGTTAATGTGATGAACTACACCCAGTGTGAACTTGGGGGGAACTGAAATCATGCATTCGCCCGGTTGGTTAGAAGTAATGGCAGAAATTACTTTTTTGATATGAAATTGTATATGCAATGAAATGCATACATTTATGTGTGACTTAAAGGAACACGCCAACTTTTTGGGACTTTATCTTATTCCCTGTATCCCCCAGAGTTAGATAAGTCCATACATACCATTCTCATCTCTGTGCGTGCCATAACTCTGTCTGACGCACCCACCACTAGCCTAGCTTAGCACAAAGACTGAAGGTAAATGGCTCCAGCTAGCCTACTGCTCAATAAGTGACAAAATAACGCCAACATTTTCCTATTTACATTACATGTTGTGATGTGCATAGTTACATTGTGTACTAAGACCGACAGAAAATTAAAAGTTGTGATTTTCTAGACCGATATGACTAGGAACTATTCTCTCATTCCAGCGTAATGATCAAGGAATTTTACCTCTTGTATCATGAGTGCAGCCAGCGGCACAATGATATTATGCATCGCCTGAAAATAGGCTAACTTCCGTCAACATAACCGTGTCATTGTGATTTATCTTATAATTAGTTTTTTGTGTACATTTTTGACATTTCTGTGGGTTTAAATAGGTTTAAGGTCTGCATTCTCTGTCTTAATAAGTAGGGACTTTTATTTTGACGGATTTTGTAGTCTACGGAACGATAGTGAGAGCTCGCGGTTCATTGGAGTGGTTAGGCAGATTTAAAGTTTGCAGTTTGTTAAGCACCCCCCAAAAAGGCATAAGGTGTATGTGCTTGTTTACTGTCAACTGTAATGAGTATTTTTGTGTATTTCGCCGTATGTTAGTGATAATGCTATGAAGAGAGAGAGTTTGTGTACGAGGTGTTAATGTGCACTTCTTTGCTTTATTTGTTCAGCTCTTACAGTGATTTCTTGGAGATCAAACGGTTTCAATAAACTCCATGAAATATCAGTAAAGTCTGGCCATCATTCGGACAGGGTCCGCTACACAATGTGACAATCAACTTGCACAGAGAGCGCTGGGGATAATATCATTGCGCCGCTGCACTCATGGTACGGCTAATAGTTCCTTGATCATTACACAGGAATGAGAGTATAGTTCCTAGCCATATCAGTCTAGAAAATCGCAACTTTTCATTTTCCGTCGGTCTTAGTACATGATGTAACTATACACATCACAACATTTAAATAGGAAAATGTTGGCGTTATTTTGTCACCTATTGAGCAGTAGGCTAGCTGGAGCCATTTACCTCCAGTCTTTGTGCTAAGCTAGGCTAGCAGTGAGTGTGTCAGACAGAGTTATGGCACGCACGGAGATGAGAATGGTATGTATGGACTTATCTAACTCTGGGGGATACGGTGAATAAGCTAAAGTCCCAAAAAGTTGGCGCGTTCCTTTAAAGGGATAGTTCACCCAAAATTGAAAATGATTAGCATTATCATTATAATGCTTGGATTAGGGCTGCAACGACGCGTTAAATGCGTCGACGGCACATTATTTACGTTCTAGAATGGAACAGAAGATCTAGAATAATGGCAGCTTCTGCTCCCGGCCATAGTGAAAATTATCATTTATCATATAAAGCCAGACCGCGACATTCAAAAGTGTGGGAGTACTTTAAACAGAAGCCGAATAAAACTGTGCTTTGTTCGCTCTGTAACGCCGGTTTCACACTGCGCGCGGTGGCAGAGCAGGAGCTGTGCGCGTGGAGAGCGGGAGCTTTCACACTGCCAATCAGTGTTGCCAAGTCCTTGTTTTTTCCGCGGAATTGGGCTACTTCTACTGTTGCCGCGGGCTGTGTCTCATGTCCGCGGGTTGAAGCAAAAAAACACACATATTTATAACCCCGAACGCGATGTTTGCCAGAGAACCTCCCCGAAACTCGATTGGGCTTGTTTTGGGCTAGTTTTGAGTAACGAATGGGTGGGTTTTGTAGTGAAAACCTGGCAACCCTGCTGCCAGTGTTCTCTCGCGCAGCTGAACCGTGGCGCGTGTATTGCAACAGACGGTCACATTTTCCGGTGTTCACTCCGACCCCAGTACGTCTCGTGCTTTTATTTATTATGGGCTGCATATATCTCTTGTTAATGCGACCCGGTTCCCCTCTGTCCCAAACACATATGCATAATAACATGCTGTATATAGGTAGTTTGCATGATTAAAGTAACATTAAAGTTAAGATATGCCTCTAGCTTTAATCATTTAAATGTGTCTTTGAAGTTTGGGCAAAAACTTCTGGCAGCTTTAGTCGTTGTTTATGCACATGTATCTTCAAAATAGACGACTAGTTATACATTAAAACTATGCTGAAAGCTCCTGTATGTGAACCTTTTGCAGATAAATACAAGTGCATTTTCGTTTGCTATCGACACAAATAAATAAGTAAATCATACTCAACTACTATAGTAAACAACTTTTCCTAATTAGGCCTACTCTGTATACATTTTATGATAAATAGTATCATTATATATTATGTTTAAAAAGCTTCTTGTGTTCATATATTTCATTATAAAATGGCATACTATGTACACTACCCTTCCTGAAATACAATTAATATTGTCATCATTCATTGATTTCATGTTAAAATAATATACAAATTCACTACCCTCTTTGAAATACAATAATCAGTAAAAAAGAATAATAAGATTAATCCGGAAAAATAATCGTTAGATTAGTCGACTAATCGGAAAAAAAAAAATAGTTAGATTAGTCGACAGAAAAAATAATCGTTAGTTCCAGCTCTAGCTTGGATTAGCCAGGACATTTTTTTATAAAACTCTGATTGTATTCATCTGAAAGAAGAATGTTTTATACACCTAGGATGGATTGAGGGTGAGTAAATAATGTGATTTAATTTTCAAACTATCCCTTTTAGGTGTCTAAATACTTTGTGGGCCCCTATATCTTGCTTTTCCTTTTTAGTAAGTTTGAAAACATTTCCTGTTGAAAATGCATATTTTCTCTCTTAACAGATATCCAGGAATTTTACGAAGTGACCTTATTGGATAATCAGAGATGTGGGGAATTGGTGAAAGTGCCCGATACAATGCCCTCAGTGAACCTGTGGGATTTCTCCAGCATTCAAAGCACAACGGTGACTTCAGACACCCTGCCCAGCCTTAGCACCAGCATAGAGGTAAGAGTGCTCCAATTTGTAATCTTTTAGGTCAATTTGATGCTGTTCAAAACTTTGTATATCATTCAATTCCTGCTAACACATTTCCAGCATCTCACAAACCTCACAGTGTAAAAACATTGACGTTTTTAAAGAAAGTGGCATACTGTTTGTTTTTCATTAAACAAGTCATGGCACAACATGGTCGTTTAATTAGACGTCATTCAGATTACAAAGCACCAACCACACATGACATGGTTGATTGGCATGTTTATTGAGAATACATAGCAGTCTTAAAAGAAAGGCCTTTTTTAAGTGCTGTCATCTGGTCCTTTTTACTCTTAAAATTCATTTGTAACTGTTCTGTAACATTTGTAACTATGGGAAACTGAGTTCAACGGAACTTGCGACCATAGTTGGCTTGTGATGCTTTTGGCAAAATGCACAACTGAATGGGAAATGTCTCCCCTACACGAAGCACATGTGCTTTTGCTGTTACACACTCTTATGTAATCATCAGTCAGTCATTTGAGAATCTGTCATCCTGCTTTGCATGTTGTCACAAAAGTCATTGTTGGTGGAATTCACTATAATCCATCTTAAAGAGTCTACTGGAAATCATTTGCAGAAAGACTGTTGGAAAAGACACTGTCCTTTTGGATTCACGGGGAGCATTACAGTCTCAGTAGCTGTGCGTGATGCTGCTGAAAACAAATATGACAGAGGAGTCTTTACGCTCTATGGCTCTAACTGAAGTCTCTGTGCATGCTGTTTGTGAGCTTGAATACTTTAGTAGCAGATGTTCTCTTTCCCTTGAGAGAGGAACAGAATAATGTACTTATGCAGAATATCCTGAAAGAAAGCAATGTTCAATCACTATATGACCTCTTAAAAGCACAACAAGAAAGTTGTCACAGAATTGTTTCATTAGCTAATTTTAAGTAACTAAACTGAACAAGCAGTAAAAATCCTAGGGCTGCACCCTAATATTCGACTATCGTTAGTATTGTTAAAAACCGTTAATGTCGGGTCCTTGTGGTAATTACAGCATGTCGGCAGGAAATACAAATGTTTGCCTTTCATCAATCAACCTCAAATATGGCTTATCGTTTGAAACATGTAAGTAGCTTCGCCGCTAGCTTTAACGTTAACCTAAATAAATGTGTGCATATCCAAGTGTTTGTGTGGAGTGTGGAATAGAGTTTAGATTCTCTGCCCGAGCCCTGGTCGGGCCGATATTTCCCGCCACAGTCCTCGGGCCTGGCCGGGCCCTTGATCAGGCGTTTGTTTTTATTTTAATCATTACTTTATTAGCCTAATTGGGTGGGTAGAAATATGCCATAATCAGTAATATTATATATATATATTTTTTTACAAAGTAGGCATAAGTAATAAATGTGTACAAAGTTACGCTTCTTCATTTGGATCCATTTGCAATCCATTCCATTCTGAATAAACAAACAACACAGTTTACATGCTTCAGAGGGATAGTTCACCCTGAAATAAAAAATAAAGCCATCTTTTACTCACCCTGCTGTTTCAATGCCCTATGTCCTTCTATCTTCTATGGAAAGTGTTCCTTAGGGCATACTGCAGCCGCTCATACAATGTAGTCATGACAACCGGTACACAACATTCACTTCAGGAGGTTTACCTTTTTATTAGTATTATTTAGGGGTGTAAGAAAATATCGATATACTTGAATATCGCGATATTATGTTTGGTGATACTGTATCGATTCTCAAAAACACTGTATCGATATTTATTTATTTACATACAAGATTTGTGGCTTTGTGTTTGGTTTAAACCACAGACTGTATAAAACCCAACCGCTAGATGGCAGTGTTACCTCAGAACGTAACTGACGCGCAGACGGAGAAGCGCGAGATGAAGGTGCGTGCATCGCTAGTGTGTGCATTAGCAAACCCAGCTCACAAAAGACGATAGAATTATTCCGCTCCTGCGGTATACAGAGCTGAAGTGTGGACTCATTTTGGCTTCAGCTATAAAGAAGCCACTAAGGAAATTGACAAGAGTCATTTTGTTTGCAAAATAGGCCAAGTTAAAATGCAATACTCTGGAAACGCATTGAACCTGAGAGCTCGCTTAACACCCCGACATCATCCGCGCTGCTGATAAACGTTTCGATAGAATATGTTCAGTACGTTTTCCTCTCGGTAACCAAATAAACACACAACAAAATTGACAGCGGTGGAAGCAGAACGAAAGCATCTGATCATAGTGATGTGGATATGATGCAACAGCTCTGCAGTTCAGTACTTTAAAAAGCACTTTATACAATAGACGGCTTTAAAGCTAACCACTTTACAGTATTAAATATAAAACAGTCATTCAGTCATGGAATGGACTATGCACTTTCTGTTGTTAAATAGTTTAGAAATTAAAAATCTGCTATACTGTGAACCTTTAAAACATATACACATAAAGAATCCTGCAGTCACTTTACTATTTCCCTTTACTAAGATTGTACAAAATAGTGATTAGTGATATAAATTATACTTTATTAATTAAATTAAATAGTTACTTGTCAGGTTTTATGCATATGATTGTGTTCTTTATTCTTTTAAATTAGATCTTTCTATAAAAAAAGAAATATCGCAATATATTGCCTTTCTTACAATATCGCAATATATAATAATATATCGTATCGTAACCCCTGTATCGTGATACGTATTGTATCGCCAGATTCTTGGCAATACACAGTCCTAGTATTATTGTATTATTTCTTATCATATACCTCATAGAGAAGATGAGAGTCGCGTTCGTTTCTATTGAGCCTGATTTTTCAAAATGGTGTGTGTGTGTGTGCTTATCCTGGGTACGGCTCGTACGCACTCACAGGAACGTGCAAAGAGTAACGGCCAAGCTCAGTACTTTGACTGAATAATACGTTTTTTTTTCTCGCAAAACCTTATTATATGCCTCCTGAACACTTTCCATATATGGCACGCACGCGTCTTACTATATCATTGCGTGATACTTTTGCATCCTTTTCGTAAAGTTTTAGCCTGGTCACAATTCCCTGCCATTATATGGAGGAGTCCGTGCAGGACGTTTTATAAAATTTCTGCTTTTGAGGTCCGAAAAAGATAGAAGGACATAGGGCATTGGAACAACAGCAGGGTGAGTAAAATATGGCTTTATTTTCATTTCAGGGTGAACTATCCCAAGATAATTCTAAACAGATTTCTGTAGTTAGTTCAAACAACTCTGAATTGTAGTTGAGAATGTAAGTTATAACGGCCCACGTATTACAACCCCAAATCAGAAAAAGTTGGGACCGTATGGAAAACGCAAAAAAAAAGAAAAAAAAGAAGTGATTTCTAAATTTACTTTGACTTGTATTTCATTGCAGACCATATGAACACAAAATATTTCATGTTTTGTCTGGTCAACTTCATGTCATTTTGTAAATATGCATCCTTTCCTGTCATTCAGACCTGCAACACATTTCAAAAAAAGTTGGGACAGGAGCAGTTTAGGGCTAGTAATGAGGTAAAATGGTTAAATAATGATGTGATTTGAAACAGGTGATGTCAACAGGTGATTGTAATTATGATTTGGTACAAAAACAGCATCCAAGAAAGGTCTAATCCTTTAGGAGCAAAGATGGGCCGAGGATCGCCAGTTTGCCAACAAATACATGAGAAAATGATTGAAATGTTTAAAAACAATGTTCCTCAAAGAAAGATAGGAAGAGATTTGGATATTTCACATTCAACAGTGCATAACATAATTAAAAGATTCAAGGAATCTGGAGGAATTAGGCGCAAGCCTAAGCTGAACAACCGTGATCTCCGATCCCTCAGGCGGCACTGCGTCAAGAATCGTCATTCATCTATAAGCGATATCACCACATGGGCTCAGGACTACTTTGGCAAACCTTTGTCAAGTACCACAATACGTAGTTACATCCACAAATGCCAGTTAAAACTGTACTGTGCCAAAAGGAAGCCCTATGTTAAAGAGCACCTATCATGGAATTTTGAAATTTACCTTTCATGTAGTGTGTAACATAGATCTAAGTGAACAAAAACATCCTGCAAAGTTTGAAATATGACAGTGCACCGTATATATAGTTATTTTCTTTCAAAAGTAAGAGTCGACTCTGAGTCATTTTTAAGAATCGTTAGAAGACCGAAGCTTTTTCTCTGACTAGATGACGTCAACTTGTCAAGTTATTTGAATACGATACGCCCACTTATTGCGCTTCAAGACGCCAGTGAAAACTAGAAAACATCATGGCGACGAGACGCTGTGTTCTGAAGTGTGACTCAAAAGCAAACTTTTTTCATCTGCCCAAGGATGAGCATTTGAAGACTAAGTGGCTTGAAGACAAACCATACATTGTCGCGATTGTGTGTTTATTAGTCTTCAAATGTCTGCATGTTTCGCGATCTCAGGAAGCTTCTATTATGGCACATGGTATCTTCTTCGTCTGTCTGTACCATATATGGACTACATGTGCACAGAGCGCCATCCGGCTGCCAGTATGAATTGAAAACAACACATAAGAGACTCAATCGCTCATGATTAGTCTACATATGCGCATTTTGAGGAAGTATTGAATAAAAAATACTCCTCTGTTTAGAAATTTGACACAGACATATGAGAATCTATCAATATGTCTCCTCATCTGCACACTTTTGAACTAAAAGCCCTGAGGGATGTTGATTTGTCGCGAGTCTTCGTGAGGAGAATAGAGGAGTTTTTTTATGAATGAGATCAGCTGAGGCTCATACTACAATCAAACGGTACAGACGCGGTTTTCATATTCATAACTCCTGACACATATTAACAAATTACTGTCACTATAAGACTTTGATGGGCGTTCCGTTTCCGGAAATATCTGCACAGACTATACCAATCACAACTGACTGGGTCATCGGACCAATCACCGCAGATTAGCGTCACATAAAGGCGGGGTTTTGAAAAGTGAATCACTAAAGGAATCATTTGAGAATCGCTGTCAAAACAGGTAAAAATAAATGCATATTTTAAGAAAACTAAAGTCTTTTTGTCATTGCATGCATGCAAAACTGTTGTTGGGGACTTCTAAAACAATATTTGGAACATTTTAAATGCCATAATAGGTGCTCTTTAACAGTGTCCAGAAGCGCCGTTGACTTCTCTGGGCTCGGAGGCATCTGGGATGGACCATCACACAGTGGAAACGTGTACTGTGGTCAGATGAATCAGTATTTGAGTTATTTTTTGGGAGGAATGGGCGCCGTGTGCTCCGGACCAAAGAAGAAAAGGATCATCCAGACTGTTACCAGCAACAAGTCCAAAATCCAGGGTCTGTCATGGTATGGGGTTGTGTCAGTGCCCTTGGCAAAGGTAACTTGCACTTCTGTGAAGGCACCATTAATGCTGAAAAGTACATAGAGATTTTGGAGCATAATATGCTGCCTTCAAGAAGACATCTTTTCCAGGGACGTCCATGCATATTTCAACAAGACAATGCAAAACCACATTCTGCACACATTACAAAGTCCTGGCTGCGGAGGAAGAGGGTACGGGTACTTGACTGGCCTGCCTGCAGTCCCGACCTGTCTCCAATAGAGAATGTGTGGCGCATTTTGAAGTGCAAAATGCGACAACGAAGACCCCGTACTGTTGCCCACCTTAAGACTTGTTTGCAGGAAGAATGGGACAAAATTACACCTGAAACACTTCATCACTTGGTGTCTTCACTCCCTAAACGTCTTTTAAGTGTTGTGAAAAGGAATGGCAACATTACACAGTGGTAAATGCTTTACTGTTCCAACTTTTTTTGAAATGTGTTGCAGGTCTGAATGACAGGAAAGGATGCATATTTACAAATGACATGAAGTTGACCAGACAAAACATGAAATATTTTGTGTTCATATTGTCATATTGTTCATATTTGTATGAAATACAAATCAAGGTAAATTTAGAAATCACTTCTTTTTTTATTTATTTGCGTTTTCCATACTGTCCCAACTTTTTCTGATTTGGGGTTGTAAAATGGATAGGTTTAAATCCGGCTCGGGCTCATAATTACTGTTAATTTGTCGGGCCGGGCTCAGACACAACGGGCTTGGGTAGAGTCGGGCTTGATTTATTTGGGCCCAATCTAAGCTCTAGTATGGAAGCTGAAGTATAGCGCTTACTGCATGACATGGAGGCATGACTTGCCTCACAGACATGAGAAATATATCTATAGAAAGCTTGAAATTTCATTTCAAGTGGCAAACAAATATTCTCAGATTATGTAATCCGTGTGAAGCGTGCATAGCTTCCACTACTATGGAGATGAAGAGTCAGAATCGTCGACTTAATGTCTGCAGCCAAAAACACAGAAAACATTATCAATAAATTATTAAAATGTTCAGTCTCCTTACTGTTTTTTCACGACGCATTTATAATTAATTTTGACTGTGTGCTGTGGCAAGTTTTATGGGTGCGCATGGTTCCTGATTAAGCTATGTGTTCTATATAGGCAAGGCAAGGCAAGGCAAGTTTATTTGTATAGCACATTTCATACACAGTGGCAATTCGAAGTGCTTTACACAGAAATGAAGTTAAAATAGTCATAAGTGAATAAAATAAAAATATATAATAGGAATTAAAAGGAAATAAAAATAAAGATGAAATCCCCTATCTGGGGTGGAAGAAAATGGAGAGTCAGGTTTACTTTAAAAAATATTTGTCAGGTAACTGTGCATTTAAACATTACCCTTACAGACAAATCTTCCTGGACAGGAACACCAGGGCTTTCTCTACTTTGTTTGACCGTCAGAGCGGATCTACACGGTCCTTCCTCTTACCACCAAGGCTATACAGATCTATCCGTCAGAGCAGATCTAAACGGATCGTCCTCGCACCGGAAGGATTTCGATTTATCGCTCCCCCGTCTCTCAACCTCTTCCACCCAGACAGCCTTAAAGGTCCCATGGCATGGCATTTTTCTATTATTTTATAATGTTTCCTGAGGTGTACTTATATTGTTAGTATGACTTTTACATCATAAAATGTCATAATTTAGAAATAAAAGGCATTTTTTCTATACTGCTGTTTGCCCTGTGGCTGAATGCCCTGCTTCAAGAGGCGTGTCTGCTGTGAGACTTCAGTAAAAACGCCCACTGTTGTGATTGGCTGACATCTTTGCATTTTAAATGAGCGGAGGGGGTGTGGTTTAACGAGGTCTACGAGGCACGAGCAGGCACGAGCTGCTGCCAGAGAGACGGATGGACCTGAGTTCACTTCACATCAGTTCTCAGCATGTCTGAACTGTTGTAGTTACAGCATATACTTCAGGTTATTAGACTATTTCTAGTCGGAGGGGCTGTCACTCATGTCAGAAAGTTAGTAACTTTAGTAAATTATGGATCAGCGCTGACTGGAGACGCGAACCGTTTAGAACGATTCAGTCCGATTTGGTGAACTTATTCGGTTCACTAAAAAGAACCGGTTCAAAAGAAAGATTGTTCGCGAACCGGACATCACTAATGTACCAGAGACTGAGCTCAGCGATTGCTAACAAAGTTATTTATAGTAACTACTGAGTTATGAGAGCGCTGTCAGTCAGCGTGAGTTTATTGTGTTTGTATCTGAGAGTTCTGAATAAACACGAGTCCCAGTCACACCGAGTCCGTCTTCATCATTATTACCAACTTTGTAACACATGCAAAGTACCATTACAGCTGTCGAGATGAACGAGTTAAAAGTAAGTGTTGATAATAGCATTATTTTTAAAATAAAATAAAAGCGTCAGTGACGCGCGTTGAGTACACAGCGCAAACAAAGACACAACAGCCGTAATCGAATGTAATCCAGTTTATTGTGGGGCTAGGCTGGCTAGGATACCCTCACGCTTACCCCCTGTCTGCTTAATCTCACGCCGCGTTTGGTGCCTCCGCTGTGGGCCAGATGCAGTACTGGGGGTCGGGGATGTTGAAGGCCGAGTCAGTGCAGCCCGAGCCTCGGCGTGTGTGAGGTTTATCTCTAAAGATGTTACTCTGCTGATGTTGAGCTGAAACGACTGTATGCACATTTTAGAACTGATAGACGCGACAAGGACGTACAAAAACACTGACTCACACAAGATCGAAAACACGAAAACACCGCTCTGTCGGGAGAGAAAGAAGCCGCAGTGTGTGCACGAATAATAAATAATTAGCTACACATCAGGAATCACAGATCACAGATCAGAAGGAACTGAAAAAAGACTTCTGTTTTCATTTGTACATCCAAACATTGAGAAACTGCCAGCATTCACTCGTTCACAAGCAATGATCTCTCTAGCGCTTGCATGGGCGTGCCAGATTCTCTGGGCGGAGGAAAGGGAGGTAACCGTTCCTGCTTGGACGTCAAACCAGGAGACTTCAGGATTGGCTCGTCTGGCCTGTCATTTTCTCAAAGGCAGAGAAAGACAGCCAGAACTCGGGTTCACACCGATCAACATTTCTATCCACTTGGGGACAATATTCAGGCTAGGGGAACTCATATTAATGTTGAAAAACCTCATAAAATGAAAATTTCATGCCATGGGACCTTTTAACAAAAAAAAAAAAAATATAAAAAAAAAAAAAAAGTATAATTAAATTGAAACACATAATTAAAGTGCAAGCAGTTCGGACAAAGCACAGAGCTCATTGAGTAATTGCTTACAGTGGCATAGCTCATTCAGTAAATACACAGCTAAACAGATGTGTTTTGAGTCTGGATTTGAAAGTGGCTACTGTTGGAGCACATTTGATCTGTTCAGGAAGCTTGTTCCAGCTACGGCTGGCATAATAGCTAAAAGCAGACTCTCCTTGCTTTGAGTGAACCCTTGGTATTTCTAATTGACTTGATCCTGATGATCTGAGTGATCTGTTGGGTTTGTATTTAATCAGCATATCTGCAATGTATTGAGGTCCTAGGTCATTGAGTGATTTATATACAAGTAATAGTACTTTAAAATCGATCCTAAATGTAACTGGAAGCCAGTGTAAAGACCTGAGGACTGGTGTGATATGGTCATATTTTCTGGTTCTGCTCAGAATCCTGGCAGCAGCGTTCTGTATGAGCTGCAGCTTTCTAATGGTCTTTTTGGGAAGGCCAGTGAGAAGACCATTACAATAGTCCACCCTGCTGGTGATAAAAGCATGAACAAGTTTCTCTAAGTCTTGCCTGGAAATAAAGCTTCTAATTCTTGCAATATTTTTCAGATGATAGTAAGCTGATTTAGTTATTGCTTTGACATGACTACTGAAACTCAGGTCTGACTCCAAAATCACACCAAGATTCCTGACTTGACTTTTTGATTTTAGACCTTTAGCCTCAAGATATGCGTTCACCTTGAGAATTTCATCTTTGTTTCCTAATGTAGTGATTTCAGTTTTGTCTTTGTTTAACTGAAGAAAGTTTTGGCACATCCAACTGTTAACTTCATCAATGCATTTACATAGAGAGTCAATGGGGCTGTAGTCATTAGGTGATAGGGCTAAGTAGATCTGGGTGTCGTCAGCATAGCTGTGGTAAGCCATTTAGTTATTTTTCATTATTTGGCTCATTGGCAGCATGTATAGGTTGAATAGAAGTGGTGCAAGAATTGACCCTTGTGGGACTCCGCATGTCATGGATGTCCACTCAGACTTATGGTCACCTATACTCACATAATAACCTCTCCCTTCTAAGTATGACCTGAACGATTTGAGGACCATTCCAGAAAGCCCAACCCAATTTTCTAGCCTGTCAAGGAGTATGTTGTGGTCAACAGTGTCGAATGCAGCACTGAGGTCGAGTAGTACCAGAATTGATGTTTTGCCTGTATCTGTATTGAGGCGAATATCATTTATAATCTTTATGAGCGCTGTCTCTGTGCTGTGATGCGGTCGGAAACCAGATTGAAAATTGTCAAAGTATCCATTTGAGCTCAAGAATTTGTTCAGCTGACTGAAAACAACTTTTTCAATGATCTTGCCTATGAAGGGGAAATTTGAGATTGGTCTGTAGTTGCTCAGTATGGAGTTATCCAGATTTCTCTTTTTAAGGAGAGGCTTTACTACTGCAGTTTTAAAGGTCCCATGGCATGAAACTTTCATTTTATGAGGTATTTCAACATTAATATGAGTTCCCCTAGCCTGAATATTGTCCCAAAGTGGATAGAAATGTTGATTGGTGTAAAACCGAGTTGTGGCTGTCTTTCTCTGCCTTTGAGAAAATGACAGGCCAGACGAGCCAATCCTGAAGTCTCCTGGTTTGACGTCCAAGCAGGAACGGTTACCTCCCTTTCCTCCGCCCAGAGAATCTGGCACGCCCATGCAAACGCTCGAGAGATCATGGGTTGTGAACGAGTGAATGCTGGCAGTTTCTCAGTGTTTGGATGTACAAATGAAAACAGAAGTCTTTTTTCAGTTCCTTCTGATCTGTGATCAGTGATTTCTTATGTGTAGCTAATTATTTATTATTCGTGCACACGCTGCGGCTTCTCTCTCTCCCGACAGAACGGTGTTTTCTATCTTGTGAGTCAGTGTTTTTGTACGTCCTCGTCGAGTCTCTGTTCTTAAATGTGCATACAGTCGGGAGTTTCTGCTCAACATAGGCAGAGCCACATCTTTAGAGATAAACCTCACGCACGCTGAAGCTCGGCCTTCAACATCCCCGACCCTAGTACTGCATCTGGCCCACAGCGGAGGCACCAAACGCGGCGTGAGATTAAACAGAAGGGGGGTAAGCGTGAGGGTATCCGGCTAGGCTAGCCAGCTTTCCCCACAATAAACTGGATTACATTCGATTACTGCTGTTGTGTCTTTGTTTGCGCTGTGTACTCAATGCGCGTCACTGGCGCTTTTCATATGATTGGAACATATCTAGAAATAATGCTTTAATCAATACTTACTAACTCGTTCATCTCGCTGTAATGGTACATTGCATGTGTTACAAAGTTGGTAGAATAATGATGAAGACTGACTCGGCGTGACTGGGACTGTTTATTCAGAACTCTCAGATACAAACACAATAAACTCGCGCTGACAGACAGCGCTCTCACAACTCAGTAGTTACTATAAATAACTTTGTTAGCAATCGCTCCGTCTCCGTGATGTCCGGTTCGCGAACGAATCATTCTTTTGAATCGGTTCTTTTTAGTGAACCGAATCAGTTCACCAAATCGGACTGAATCGTTCTAAACGGTTCGCGTCTCGAGTCAGCGCTGATCCATAATTTACTAAAGTTACTAACTTTCTGACATGAGTGACAGCCCCTCCGACTAGAAATAAACTAATAACCTGAAGTATATGCTGTAACTACAACAGTTCACCCTGAACTGAGACATGCTGAGAGAACTGATGAGAAGTGAACTCAGGTCCGTCTCTCTGGCAGCAGCTCGTGCCTGCTCGTGCCTCGTAGACCTCGTTAAACAACGCCCCCTCCGCTCATTTCAAATGCAAAGATGTCAGCCAATCACAACAGTGGGCGTTTTCACTGAAGTCTCACAGCAGACACGCCTCTTGAAACAGGGCATTCAGCCACAGGGCAAACAGCAGTATAGAAACAACGCCTTTTATTTCTAAATTATGACATTTTATGATGTAAAAATCATACTAACAATATAAGTACACCTCAGGAAACATTATAAAATAATAGAAAAATGCTATGCCATGGGACCTTTAAGGGAGTTTGGAAAAGTCCCAGAAAGAAGTGAGGCGTTTACCACTTCTAGGAGATCTGCTTCTAAACAGTTAAACACACTTTTGAAAAAAGAAGTGGGGAGTGTGTCAAGGGCGCAGGTTGATGTTTTAACCCCTTAAACCCGAAGTGTCCCAGCCCTGGGAAACCCCCGCGATTTTTTTTCGCGGGGGGGGGGTTACTAAGCAACCACTGAATGTAATAACATAAATTAGGTATCATTTAAAGCTTAGAATCTCAGCTTTTCAATGCATCTATCCATGTTGGGATACTCAAAACGAGTGCTGAGTTATTTATCTAAAACGGAGTGTACCGCCCGAGGGCGCCACCTAGCTGTGACACAAATTAATTGTCATATTTTTCAAAACTACTGCATTGATCAACACAAAATAGGTGTCATTTGAAAGCTTAGAGTCTAAACTTTACAATGAATGTAGCCATTATGATTATCTCCAAAGTAGTGATGAGTTATTTGCTGATAAAATGGAAAAAAAAATCATAATTTATGGAGGGGGGGGGGATTATTATGTTCTGCCATGTGTCAATCACATCATACAGCTCAGATAGTCATGTGTCATATGTCATTTGAAAGGTCTCGTGGAGCAGAATACAACAAGCCTAATTGTTTTGGGCTTTGACTAAACTTTTAGCGAGTTTTTGTAAGTTAAGTCCTGCAAGACCCATATGTAAATAATATACTGATGCAGCATTCATGTGCCGTTTTTCGCTTGTATCTTCATGAAACGTGGAAAATGGCACATCATTATTTACAGCAGATTCTCACAATTAAAAAGAGCCCAACGTCACCATAATCTGTCTTTTAGATCTATAGATATCCCTCGTTGAGATATGGCACACAGAAAACCTCACAGGAGCACATGAGCGGAGTACAAAAATAGCAGTTGCTTAGACTTGGCGTTTTTGCTGGTGACTTCATGAAACAAGCTCCGATCGTTAAAAATGACACACCCTTATTTACAGCAGATTCACACGATTAAAAAGAGACCAAGAACACAACAATCCGTCACTCTCATCCAAAGTTCTCACTCATTGAATTATAACCTCACAGGCGCAAATATGCTAAATATGCTAACGTTGTGCTAAAGTCGCCTTTATTTACAGCAGATTCCCACGATTAAAAAAAGACCAAGGACACCATAATCGGCCACTCAGATCAGAAGTTATGATTTATTGAATTATGTACATGAAACCTGACAGGAGCACATGCTATTTTTGCACAAAAGTCACGTTTATGCTTGCAACTTCATGAAACTTTCTCCGATCGTTAAACATGGCACAACATTATTTACAGAAGATTCCAACGATTAAAAAGAGACCAAGGACATCATAATCCGTCACTCGGATCAGAAAATATGGCTCATTGAATTATTACACATTATAGCCTGACAGGAGCACATACGCTAATAAACAGTAGCTTTAAAGTCGCGTTTACGCTTGTAGCTTCATGAAACTTTCTCCGATCGTTAAACATGGCACAACCTTCTTTGCAGGAGATTCCCACGATTAAAAAGAGACCAAGGACACCATAATCCATTGCGTCGATCACGAGATATTCCTCACAGATGATGTGTTGATCAGTGCAGGTTGGCAGAACATGGCCATTTACGTTATATAGCAGCTAGAGGGCGCCCGGGGGCGGTACACTCTGGTTTAGATTAATAACTCAGCGCTCGTCAAGAGCATATAAAAAATGATAGATTCATTGAAAAGCTGAGATTCTAAGCTTTAAAATGATACCCATTATGTGTTATTATATAATATATATAATATAATATACATAATATTGTAATAATATAATGTTTTATCAGCAGTTTCTCAGCATTAGATTGTCCAAATGTAATAATAATTTATATTTTCTAAAAATATTAAGTGTTTTAACAAATAATACATACTTTTTGACTCTCCTTGCTATAATTTGAGTTATGAGTCTTTAAATTTGTGTATTTCTCTCAGAAAACAACAGTTTTGTAAATGTCAAGGACTGAACAAAAAGGCTACCTTTGTTCTAAATGCTGTAACTTTTGATTACTTTATGATATCGCCACAAAATTTGATCCAGATGCAGACCACATATAGGAGAACATCACCAATTTTTTTTTCTGCTGCCCTATTTCCTTCCTGAGTTATTGAATGTTAAATAAGAAATATTTATAAAATTATTAAAAAAATATTTTAAAATATTCCCTTTTATCAGAAGTTTCTCAGCAATATATTGTCCAAATATAATAAAATTTATATTTTCCAAAAATATAAAATGTTTGCTAACAAATGATACCTACCATTTGACTCTCCTTACTACAGTTTTGGAGTTATGAGTCTTTAAAGTTGTATATGTCACTCAGACAAAAAAACTCAAAAAATACCTTCAGGGCTTAAGGCGTTAAGGTGCTGTACCGTTTCCTCTAAAATTTTACCATCAATTGCTTCGAAATCAGTCATAATAACTTTCTGAGGTTGTGGTCTGATCTGACTCACCTCAGAGCAACTCAAGGATGTGCTGATCGCATTTCTGATATTAATGATTTTCTCGGAGAAGAAGGAAGCAAACTCACTGCATTTGCTGTCTGAGAGCATTTCACTGGGAATGTGACTCGGGGGGGGGGGTTTGTTAGTCTCTCAACAGTAGCAAAAAGAGTGCGTGTGTTGTTTATGTTTCTGTTTATAATATTTGAAAAGAAGGTCTGTCTAGCTTTGCCTAGTTCCACATTGAAAGCACGAAGACTGTTTTTATAGATGTTGTAATGGACTACAAGTTTTGTCTTTCGCCACATGCGTTCAGATTTCCTGCATTGTCTTTTCATTAATTGCACTGCTGTTGAGTTTCTCCAAGGTGCTTTTTGTTTGCCACTCTTTTTTCTGACTTTCACAGGGGCAATATCATCAATTACACTCTTAACTTGTGAGTTAAAAGAGTCAAGGAGAAGATCAACTGAGCAGTGTTTCCCCTACAATGTATTCACAGCGGCGCAGCGCCGCGGCTGGATTTTCAGCGCCACTGCAAAATCTTCACATGATCAGTAATATCACGACATTCACTTACACACTGTAAAGGAGAGAGAGGGAGAGATTGACGATGGCCAGAGAACTAAACAAAAATGTAGTCTGCTCACACTTTCACAATATCACAGGGCTGTGATATTAATCTTATTTTCGCTTCCAAGGATTAAAAAAAGAAGATATGAGGTAAAACTATTATAAACTATGCTCGCGCATCGTCTAGCACAACTTCCTTCCCTTCACAGCGCGCGCTGTCATTTCTCCCCAAACATGCATTTTACGTCAGATTCAGCACAATCCGTGATTGTTGTCAAATGCACTCTCCACTTTGGCTAAATTGTAGAACGTGTTTGATTAAATTAAAAGCACAATAATCCGCGCAATAGACGCTGTTTCCAAGTTCAAGGCGGGTGTGTGTGTGTGTGTGTGTGTGTACGCACGCTGCGAAACGGACCGACTTGCACATATGCTTCGTGTGCGCGACTAAACCATCAAATACACAACAAAATAGCCTATATCTCAAAATGACAGGCTTGGAGAGTATTCACTTAAACACAGTTTAGCTTAAATGGGCGTAAAAGGGAGAATGATTTTAGATCTGCGTCTTAAAGGGGCAGCATCTAATAAACTTGGTGACGATTGAGCCATAATGTGAATCAAAACAACAATATATATATTTGATTTATAAAAACTTAAGGTAAAAAAAAAAAATCATGTAATATTTCACAATATTAGGCTACTGTTTTTTCTGGTATTTTTGATTAAATAAATGCAGGCTTGATCAGCATGAGACTTTTTGCAAAAACATAAAATAGTATCCAAACACTTTGGGTTTTTTTGTGGGTTTTTTTTTACATATTGCCCCTTTCTTACATTTGACCCCTTGCCCCTTAGGAACTTTCTGCACATCCCTGCAGGTTATTGAAGTAAAATAGGCTATAAGCTAGTCACCTTTTAAACTAATGAAAAGCTTAATTTGGATTTTAATGTTCAAAATGTCTATTTCTATCCACAAAACTTGCCAGAAGTCATGGTTTAAGTTATTTTTTTTTTTTTTTATTCCGGAGGTGCATGCCCCCGGACCCCCCGACGAGCGGCTTGGTAACAACCTCCGGCACGTAACAGCACCGCTGCTGAAAAAAATTCTAGGGGAAACACTGCAGAGTCTGCAGATATGCTTGGTGTTAGAGATATAGCCTTCATAAACAGCACACTAGTGTTCTCATTTAAGCATCTCTTTTTGACAGAGACAGATCTAGTTTCAATGGCAGGAGAGATTGATATATCAAAGAAAATACAGAAATGATCAGACAGTGCCACATCCTTAATTACTATCGATGAAATGTTTAGACCCTTACTGATAAGTAAATCTAGAGTGTGTCCACGATCATGTGTGGGTCCGTGTACATGTTGTGTCAAATCAAAAGTGTTAAGAACAGTCATGAGATCTTTTGTTGTACTGGATTCAGCATTGTCAATGTGAATGTTAAAATCCCCAGCAATAGCAAAACAGTCATACTCAGATGAGATTGCTGATAACAGCTCTGTGAAGTCATCAATAAAGGCCGGAGAATATTTCGGAGGCCTATAAATAATGATAAGCAGGATGCGTGGTGCACCTTTTAGCACAATGCCCAGATATTCTAGAGACAAATAGTCACCAAATGATACTTGCTTGCATTGATAGACATCTTTAAATAGAGCTGCGACCCCTCCACCCCTTCTGACTGGTCTGCAGACACTCATAAAAGTAAAGTTAGGAGGGGCTGTTTCATTGAGGACTGTTGCACTGCAGCTGTCTTCTAGCCACGTTTCATTTAGAAGCAAAAAATCTAGGTTGTTTGTGGATATTAAGTCGTTGACTAGAAATGATTTGTTTTTAAGTGAACGGATGTTTAAAAGTGCTAACTTAATAGGGCTGTAATGATTTGACCAAAAATAAAAACCTCGATTAATTGAACATTTGACCTCGATTACGATTAATGAACGATTATTTTGAATGTTTTTTTTTTTTTTTGCCCTCATAAGGTTTTTGAGCAAGTTCACTGATAAGGTTTGTACTGTAAATATTTTCTACTATTAAAGGTGGATTTTTTTTTTCTAATGAAAAAGTGCATTTCTTTGTGATTTTAAAGTACTTGAAGGAAACGGCTCACTTTCAGCAGTTATTGTCTATCGGGCAGATTTCTGTTTGTTGTACATCAGATACAGAGACATTAGCACATAGGCCTACATTACATTTATTAGAATGCATTAATGAGAGAGTGATGGTGTGTGTGTGTGTGTGTGTGTGAATTACTCATACCGTCTCTATTCATTATGAAGCTGCAGTACTTACTTCAAAGGTATTAAAATACATGCCTATAACGGTTGAGTTTCTAAGCTACTTTAGTGACTTTACTTTAGTCACAGGACAGCTGACACTGCGTTCACTGCGCGCGATCTGCCTTCAGTGCGCGCGCGTTGTGAGAGACGCGACACGGCTCGGCTCTCTGTGTCACAGAAAAAAGCTGAGCACTGAACGGAATACTGTTCAATACCATGCTGAACATGTCCACCTGTACAAGGAGTTCTTCTTAGCTGAGAAGTCTTCTGCTCAGGCAGTAAGAAACATCATTGAGCTGGTTGAAACCGATGAAAAACAAGAGGCCCTCCACTTCAAGCTGACCTTCATCTCTGAAGGGTGTGGGAAACTGGTTACAGCTCTGAAAGTGCTGGAGGGCACCCACACTCCTGTAGCAGTCTCTGCATACAACATCATGGAAGATCTTGGTTCCTTTTTAGTCAATGGAACAGCCAAAACCCTTGGCTTTGGGGTAAAAACTGATGAGCTGCTGAACCAAATGACAATGCCAAAGAAAAGGGATATGTTGGATCACCTTCACGATGGATTTCACATTGCATTTGAAAATTTTTCAAAGCACTGGGATGTCCATCCTGCCAAAAAAATCTACAAGATGATCAGAGTGTTTGATCCCAGACAGGCTCCTGCCATGGAAAGGCAGATTGAAGCCTATGGCACACTGAGGGAATTGAAGACCCCGGCATCTCCAGAGCTCAGTGAGCAGTGGGCCGCATATCAACACTGTGTCAGAAATGAAGGCATCTCAGCTTCCTTGGACCTTGCTGACTACTGGAAAGGTACAAGCCAAAGATTTCCAGCCATTGCAAACATTGCCATGTCCTACATATACTTCCCAGTCAGTTCTGTTGACTGTGAGAGGAGTTTCAGCAAGTACAAGACACTGCTCACTGACAAGAGAGAGTCTCTTACTGAGCTCAACACCAAGTGCCTTACCATCATGTACTTCAATGGAGATGTGGGCAAAAGATGGGAAATGCCTTAGAAAGCAACGCATGCCTGCTTGTATCTACAAGAAAGTAGTTTTATTTTGCCTGTTGTTCTTTGGACATGTTCATTTATGTTAGGCACGTAGCGTTGTTTCAGTCTCCCTGCAGCATGGCTGCATTTAATCTTTAATTTAATATTCATCAATCCTACCTTCTAACTCTGTTACCTTCATGTTACTGTTATTTTTGGCCAGAGATTTGTTTGGTTTGGCTGAATTTTGGAGAATTTTGAAGGTGCTTTGCTGAATATATTAACAGTTTAAATAAAAAAGCTGAATTGTGAGTTTGTGTAATTGAATTTTTAAAGTCAATACTGCTTAGAAGTGAAAAGAAAACAAGCAACTCCGAAAAAAACGAAAGGGCTAAAAATAAATCCCAAAAAACGGAATTTGAAAAAAAATAAAACGGAATTTGAGAAAAAATAAAACGGATTTCATAGGGCCCTAGAATAACCTTTTAAGAACTAATTCAGATCGGGTCTGTTCGTTTAACGAACCAACGCAATCTTCATCAGCTCTCGCAAGGTCTCAAACTTTCTTATCCAATCTTCAGAAAGATTATCCTTCTGCCACGAAGGGTAACTTTCCGAACCAGATATTAATTTACGTATTCAATAATACTACGTGTAGGCTTGTAGCAAGATCTTAAACATTAAAGTGACTCGTGTTTTGTGAGCAGAAACAATGACAATTAAACATGGATAAACTGGTTTAATTACTAATGCTAGGATTACATACGACTACAATTAAGAATACATGTATATACAGAATAACGAAAGTAACGAAAGAGAACGAAGAGGATAGAAATAGAGGGAGGACATAGTAATGGCAATTTCACAGACAAATAACCACAGAGAGCCAGCAACGAATATCGCCTGAAAACAGGGGCACAAATCTTTTAACGCATAGCTCGATAAAATATATTTGCATGGGGTTTTGTGTTGAATTAAGCAAGATGAGTGCGTTGGAGTTTCTCAGAGTTTCCGTGCGCTGAAGCTCTCTCTCCGTTAGGTCCTTTGGTCGGTCCGCAGGAAATTTAAAGGTTAGAGCGCGTGTCTTTGCCGAGAAGGAAAGAAAAAGAAGTTTGTCTCGTCGGAGTCCTTGCAAGTTGACTGAGCAACGAATGTGTTGGTGTTTCTGTCCTTTAAAGTCCATTAAACTACGCCCACTTTCCCTGCGGCGACCAATCGTTGGTGTGAATTTCAGGCGGGAGAGAGTTTCTTTGTTCGGACTTTATTACTCAATGGAATGTTCTTGCTGGAAGCCAGAACTAGTAAAGTTTCACTCCAAAAGGACTAAACATACTAGCGGTACATCTCATAATCATATACTTTGTACCATTGACTAAGACAAAGAAAAAGGAACTTTTAGACATCAAACATGCCTTGGTTTACAGACCTAAAGGCAGTGCATCTTCTATACAGAGCAATTTTGAGCGTTTAAGGTAGCTCTTACATCACGCAAACATAAGAAATATGGGGAGCATGCATATACTTAAGAAATCATCATATATGTAATTTCTGGGATAGTTTAATTAAAGGCTAAATAGAGGGGAATGCTTGTGTGTGTGTGTGTGTGTGTGTGTGTGTTAGGGTCACCCCCCGGCCGTTCTAGACTGAAGGGTGAGGTAGGTGTTAGGGCTGCTCGATTATGGTAAAAATCATAATCATGATTATTTTGGTCAATATTGAAATCACGATTATGTAACACGATTATTTCACATGACTTTGGGAATGTGTTGTATTTATTAAAAATACACCTTTCAACAATTCAATTGAAATTGTAACATTTGTTGTACTTTTTGAACTATTAAAATAAATAATATAACATATATTCAAATCAAAGTATAAAAGTATTCACGTAAAAATGATAACCACAAATAAATAAGATCAACAATATGGTTCGGCTAGATATGCTTTTCAGGTACGTCTAACTTTAGTTTTCAGGTACAGAAATGTATCAAATGTAAAATAACATTGCATATTTGAGTGCATAAATTAAAGATTAATCCTATTAAACTAACAAAAGCTATTCAATCCGGATCGGATATGCGTCGTCTTTATCGACTGTATAAAGTTCACTTAAGGCATATACAGACTATGTCTGCTAGAATACTCATCAAGATGGACATGTTGACATACGTTTTGTGTGAGTTTGTCCGTTCAAGAGCAAGACTTGAAAGAGAACTCAATATTTTCGCGCTGAGAGATGTGTGCGCGCTCTCGGATGAGCGCACAGAGATTTCCTCACAGCGCGCGCGGCTTCTCATTCGCGTCTTCTGGCACTAAACCCGGGTGATGACGGGGAAAACGACTGGTCATATTCAAACATACGGCAGCACTCGCATGCATTGAACAAAGTTTACAAAGAGAATTATTTGAAAAATATGAGGGGGAAAAAAGGACGTTTACACGGCATCCCTGCTCTCGTCAGTTTTTGTTTCTTTATTTGATTGTCATAGGTCACTCTGTTTAATTTTCAAGTGGTTAAACAAATTCGTGGTGTTCCCTTGCGTTGCAGTCACTACCATGTAGCAAATCTTGCACGTAGCATGTTTCTGCTCATCGTCTGATTCCTCGAAGCCAAACTGGCTATTTTGCTCACCAAACGCTGCTGTAACTGCCCTCCTTCTGCCATCTTTACTCGCGCCGAGTTTTTAAATTCCAGCGGATGATATGCACACGAGACTCACGATCTGAGAAAGTTTGTGGCTTCGGGAGGGGCGGATGAGCGCGTGCGCGTTTCATTCAGAACGCAAGACAAAATAAGAGTGTTCTTGCAAAACTGAACATGGCAAAATAATCGGTTTTTCTCGATTGTACTATTTTGGTGATCGTTGGGAGGCAAAATCGAAATCGAAATCGAAATTCGATTAATTGCACAGCCCTAGTAGGTGTCCTGGCTGATTAGAATCTGATTGAAGCTCAGAAAGGGCCATAATAGTATCTTCTGGTCACACTCTAGCCGGTCTTAATCAGTCGGTGGTGCAATCTGACTCAGACTCGTTGGAGCCAGTGGGGCAGGGATTTAATTTATATGCAGAGCTGTTTGGAGGAAAACATCTCTGATGTTTCTCCAAACGACTAATCACTTTGATCCCATGAGAGAGAGAGACACTCCAGACGCTACAGTCCCCCTTTGTCATGTGACGAAGTCCGGGTGACCTCGTCGGATGACCGTTGTCATTTCGGTCGGATGGCAGGTGGATCTTGGTAGTCGAGCGGCAGGTGTGTCATGATGGTCGGATGGCAGGTGGATCATGGTGGTCGAGTGGCAGGTGGTCTCTAATTGTTCTCAGCCTTTGGTTCCTCAGGCTGAGAGTCCATCTCGATGAGATTTGGCATTGTCTCTGTCTTGGTACCTCCCTTCCGTGGGTTTCGTTTGAATCCTAAGGGGAGAGAGGCCTTGTGCAACCCGCATATTCCCTCAGTATTGTCCCTGAGGAATGGCTTGCTAGGGCAGAGGTAGTGGATGTCCTTGGTCAAAGTACACATACGCAGGTTTGGGGCCAGGTAAAGCTGCGTGTTGCTGTCATGGTAGGCCACCACACTGGGGGTGTGTATCTTGATATGGGTGTTACCTTGCCAGAACCCGACGTTGACCATGTCCTTGAGACAACTGTAGATGTTGTTTGATTCGATGATGGGTAGATTCAGGAGAAACACCACCTCGCTTTGCTCAGGGTCGACGTGCAAGGGAATGGCACTACCCAGAGAGTAGGCGAGGTGTGCTTGAAGAGGATCGGCAGGGCTGGTAGTGGCAGAGGCCAGCACTGTTTGTACCAGGCTCAGGGGTACCAGGTACGGTGGAATCCTGCCCATGGCTAAACTGTCAATGGAGGAGCTCACCTCCCGCAGCATGTCTGTCATCAGAGCTGTGACCAACTGAGTTTGGGAAAAGTCATTTTGGAAGACTGAAAACAGTTGCTTCATTGAGTTCACAGTTTGGTTCAGCAGGACACTGTGTGCATTGAGAACCACCACGGTGCCTCTCAATGACTTGCCGATGGTCTGCAGGTTTGCACTCTGCATTGCGAGCTGTTCCCTCAGCTGTGGGATCTCAGTCTGGATTTCAGCTACATGCCGTCTTACAGTGGCGAGGCTCACTGCGTTGACGCTGGACATGCCAATGTTGAACAGCGTTCCGACGGCAGCGGCAGCTCCGAGCAGAGCTCCCAGGAACCGTTTGGTGCGGCGGTTGTGTCCACTTAGCTCTGCTTGCATGACATTTTTCCCAGTTGAGTGAGCATATGCTTGACGTCAGCTTCCGCATGAGTGAGGGCATCCTCGGTCCATCGTGCACCTGCCCAGCTGTACTGTGTAGCGGTGCGGGGATAGTGTGCTTGATAGACGTTGCGAGGGTCCAGCCGAACATATACTTTCTGGGTGTGGGTCCTGCAGTTGGTGATCAGGAGTCCGGGTTGTCCCCTGAGTACAATGCCTGATGCCGGACCTGGTGACAGGATATCTGGTTGCAGTCGTCCTCGGGTGAACTGGAAGCACAGAACAGTGAGCCACAGCAGCATCCTGGTACAGGAGAGAGAGAGAGATGGGGAGAGAAGTGGTCGATCAACGAGGGATGTCCTTGGTTGGTCAGGACAGTCTTTGTGCGGCGAGAACTTCACAGAGTTTAGCTTGCATTGGCCCCTCCCTGTCTTTCCCTGCCAGTGGCCAGATGTCTTTTGACCTGATTGCGGTGGACCCATTTGAAAATTGGCTCTCTGTCCCTGGTTCAGTTTGATTCGGTACGCAACCGGGGAGAGTTTGTCCACAATCTCAAAAGGACCTGTCCAGTGAGGCAGAAATTTCTTTGACAGCCGATGGGCTGCTGTCCGGGGCGGCTGGATGAAGCGGTAATACCAGACCCTATCGCCTACATCCAGTTCCTGGTGTGACGCTTTCTGGTCATAATGTGCTTTCCGGCCTTCGGCACTCTTCTGAAGCTGTTGTTGGGCGAAAGCAAAGGTTGTTCTCAGGTGCCGGTGTAGCTCATCAAGGTACTGGTGAGTGGTGTAGGCCGTGACAAGGCTTGAGGCTCCCGTTTGATACAGCAGGTGCAGCGGCAATGTCATTTGCCGCCCAGTCATTAGTTCAAAGGGAGACACATGAGTTGATTCATGCGGGGTGGCTCTGATGGCCATAAGCACTAACGGAAGTTTCACATCCCAGTCTTTCTGGTTGGCGGAAACGTACTTTCTCAGCATGCTCACCACCGTTCGATTAGTTCGTTCCACTTGGCCGGACGAGATAGGATGGTGACTGATATGCAGTTGAGCTTGTACTCCCAGAAGTTTCCAAACCTGCTGCATGATCTCAGCTGTAAAGTGGGTGCCTCTGTCCGAGTTCACTTTAAGTGGCAGTCCGAACCTGGAGAAGATGTGATTCATCAGGAGGTATGCCGTGGTTTGGGCAGTGTCGTTGGGTGCTGGAAGACACTCTACCCACTTGGTGAACTGACACACAACCCCGAGGAAGTATTTGTTACCCCTCGTTGATCTGGGCAGGGGCCCTACCCAGTCTATCTGGAGGTCCGACCATGGGAATGTGACTCCTCTGCGTTGAAGTGGGGCTCTATGGTTTGGGTTTGCTGGTTGGAATTGGCAGCAAACCAGGCATTCTCTGACATATTCTGCAACGTCTTGTTGCATGCCCGGCCAGTATGCCACTTGTTTCAGGGTCTCGTACGTGGCTTTGGTACCGTGGTGTCCTGCACATGGTGCGTCGTGGGCATACATTAGCATGACCCCCCTTTGACAATGTGGCACCACAAGCCTTTGCGCTGTGAGGTCATCAGGGGCATACCACAGAATGTTGTGTTTCACACGCAGCATGTGTTGGACGTCATGTAGCCATCTGAGGCCTGGGGAAGCAGTGAAGTCAGACGCAGTGATAGGGTGGTTGGAGGGGTCAGAGAGGTGGTTTATCATGGCTTGTATGGCCGTGTCAGAGGTTTGCATGTCAGCTATGTCATTGTCCGAAATTTGTGGAGCCAGCGTAAGCGGCTGTGATGTCTGAGCTGTCGCAGTAATTGGTCGCTTGCTGCGGGTTATCGCTGCAACGTCAATTGTGGGTGGGTGGGCTGGGGGTGACCATAGATTGCCGTGCAGTGCACCCGTCTTGGCTAGGGCATCTGTTTGGTCATTCAAGTCTTTGTCGAGGCCTGGTTGCCTTGAGTGTCCTTTCACCTTTTTCCAGTAGACGATCATGTTGTGTGTTCTTGTGATGTCGTTGCATGCTTGGAACAGGTGTTGGTGTTTGACTGACTTGTTGTTTGCTGTTCTGAAGCCATTTTGTTTCCAGCCCGTAAGGTGGCATGTGAAACTGAGTCTGGCATAATTGGAGTCTGTGCAGATAAGGAGTTCCCTGATGTTGTGGGTTGATGCGATTTGGAGGGTTATTAGAATGGCTGCTATTTCAGCATATTTTGATGTCTGAGGACCCAATTTGAAGTGCTGTGGAGGGCAAGGCTGGTTGTTCAGCCACAGTACGCCCGCACCTGATTTTAGGGTGCCCTCCTGGTTGTAAGAGCACCCATCGACGTAGGCGGTGGTCATTCCTTGACACGCGTTCTCTTCAAAGTACCTGTGACAGGTCTGTTGTTGTCGCTGGGGTTCCTCTGTGTCCAGCGTTGCCGCTGGTGTGTCATCAGAACAGTTTTGGCAGGCAGCCAAGCCGTTTCCCAGTGCAGACTTGTGATTCTGAGCATAACGTGTCTCAACATTGTGTCCCTGGAGGGCCATCAACCAGGTGGCTATGCGTGAATTGGTAACGACACCATCGCGAATACGCTGGCTGTTGAGGAACATTACAGGCTGGTGGCAAATCTCTATGATAACATTTTGTGCTCCAACGTAGTTGGAGAATCGCTGGATGGCCCACACGGTGCAGAGTAGAGCCTTTTCACAGTCAGAGTATCTGCTCTCTGGTGGGAGAAGTGTCTTACTGGCATATGCAACCACTCTTTTGTCTTGGTCATGTCTTTGGTATAGACCAGCACTCAGGCAGTGTTTGGAGAATCCAGCTTCCAAGTGGAACTCCTTTTGTGGGTCAGGGTAAGCAAGACATGGGGCTTTGCACAGATGTTGTTTCAGTTCATTCACGGCATTTGCTTGAGCTTCTGTCCAGACGAATGGGCAGTCCTTCTTCAGAAGATCAGTTAGTGGCCGTGCAATGTCTGCGTAGTTTTCTATGAACTGCCGTGAGTAGTTGCACACCCCAAGGAAGCTTCGCAGCTCTGAGACATTAGTGGCTGGCTTGATGTTCTGAACTGCTTGGATACGGCTGGATTGTGGTTTAATGCCCCGTGATCCAATGAGTAGGCCCACATAATTGACCTTGGTTCGACACCACTGTCCCTTGTGGAGGGCAATTTTGGCACCGGCGGTGGTTAATTGGTTCAGAACGTGGTCTATCTCTTTCAGGTGGTCGGCCACTGATGTGCTCTTCATGAGAACGTCATCTACGTAGATGAGGTTGCCTCTCATTCGGGCGTCTGGGCATGCTTTGTTCAGGAAGATGTTGAATTCGGCTGGTGAGTTAGCATAGCCAAACGGGCACCTTGTGAATGTGTACTGTCGGTTGCCGAAGGTGAAAGCCAGCTTGTGCTGATCTTCTGGATGCACTGGAATGGTCCAGAATCCTGAGGCCACATCAAGCGTGGAGAAGATTGTGGCTCCTTTGATTCTGGGTATTTCCTGCTCCAGCTGGGTCATCGGCCATCGTGACAGTGGCACCTGTTGGTTCAGCTTCCTGTAGTCTATGGTGGGTCTCCATTTGCCGTTCGATTTGAGGACCGGCCAGATAGCGGCAGAGTAGGTGCTGTTGCATGGACGTATGACACCTTTCTCAAGCATAGAGTTAACAATCTCCTGCACCGGTTCGTGTGAGGCGATGGGGATCTTGTACTGCTTGACGAAAGTGGGAGGAGCCTTAGGGTGTGTTGGGATGCGCACTGTGTGGAGGTTGGTGAGACCACAGTCTAAAGAGTCTTTGGCAAATGACGCTTTGTATCTGTAAAGGACTTGTCTGAGTTATTGACGTTCTGCATCATCCTTTATGGCGTCTGCCTCTTTCAGAATTTGCTGGACTTGCGTCTCAAATCCTGGATATGGCTCTTCTGTTGTTGTGTTGTCTGTCGTGTCGGCAGTCAGAGGTGCAGCGCTGTCATCAGTCTGACAAGCAGGCTGGCTAGTGACTGTGTATACTGCAAGTTGTCGGTCCTCTGTCAGCTCTGTTCTGCACACTTGATCTTTGGCCATCGGCATGACGGAAGCGATGGAGATGAATTTGAAGGGTGCTGTGAACACTGTGTTGTCTGTGCTCCCTTCTGGGATCATTGAAGATGGGACTGGACCGATGACTGGTAAGGTGAGCTCAAAGTCATGGAAGTCGTGGCTCACTAGCCATCCCAGGCGGTAGGCCTTGGGAATTCTGATGTCCATTGCAGTGCAGTTGTTGAACAGGATGTAGACGACACGGGATGACAGTTCAGTGAGTGGTGTCGCTTCCAGACTGAGTCCAAGTTCCAGACATTCAGGCGAAGGTTGGAAGAAGCCTAGTGTGTGGTTCAGTGTTTGACCACATCGCATGTTGAGCCAAACAGCAACCCCTTTGGTGTAAGCTGGTACTGCAGTCTCCTGTTCGTTGACTAAGGTGCAGACGTCTGGAATGGTGTGACCTGACAGGAGGTTTTCAAGGTTGACAGGACCCACAGGGGGCTGTGAAGTCATTGGGGCCCAAACTACCTCATTGATAAAGTCCACATGAGCCTTGAGACGAATCAAGATGTCCGCTCCTATGTAGACATCATGCGGTAGGTCTGGAAGAACCAGGAAGTAGTGTGTGAGGCACCGGTCATTCCATTTCAAGTTCAAAACGCAGATGCGCTTGGCAATTACCATGGTTGATAGGCAGGAGTCTAGAGGGAAGCGGGTGCGCTTGCTTGCAGACGGGAGGTCTGCTGTGTGTTCCGTGAGGGCTTTGAACAACGCTAGACTGATGGCTGAGTTGTCTGCCCATAGTGCGAGTATGATGTCTGTAGTTGTGACATCATTCAGCTGGAGGTCAGTCATGACCTTGGGGCAGTGAGAGTCAGAGTCTATGGTGAGTCGAAAGGTGCAGAGTAGTGAACTTGAGCTTTGCTCTAGTGTTGAGATAGTGTTCTCGTGGCTGGCTGCGGGATTTCTTGTGACCTCTGTGGCCTGACAGTCTGGCTCAGGTGATCTGGGTGGCTGGAGAGGCAGAGGTTCTCGCACTTGAGCCCAAATTTTTAGCAGTCTGAAGTCTAATAGGGGCTCGAAGCAATCTAGCAGATCTTTGCAGATGAGAAGGGGGTACGTGTCCATTGGTGAGATGTACATAGGGTGTATCAGACTCATTGGGCCAATTGTTAGATGGATGGGGAGCTATCTGTTCAAGTTGGATCTCATTTTGGCTGTATGACTGCACATTTAGCTCACATTTTTGGGATTTCAGAGTTCGATTCTGTCTTTTAACTTCACGTCGGAGTCTGTCAAAAAGGTGGGATGACATCAAAGTGAGATCAGCTCCGGTGTCGACCAGGGCTTCAAATCTCAGCTCATTCTCCAATGTGATGGCTAGATAGAGTTTCCGGGCCACTCCCTTTTCGATCAGGTTTCCCAGGAGTCTTGGTTCTGGGGTTTGTGTGGTGATCGATAAACAGTTAGGGACGGTCTCATGTGGCTCGTTAGGGAGGCCGGCAACCAAAACAGCACTCTCTGGTAATTTGGGACTTTGGTCGCTGGCATGATGCTTTGTGTTTGATTGTTCGTGAAGTGCAGCTGTCGGCTGACGTGTTTGGGCGACGCTGTTCCTTGGTGATGGAGTCTCTGGTTCTGTGGACTGTGGTTGGTGAGCGGTGCTTGGTTCAGTCGGAGGGCAGTCAGGAAAGATGTTGGGTACAGCCCTTACACCTAGTCATGAGGAGTCTGGCCTGTCCTTCTTGTCTCCCTTGTCAGGTTCCTTTTTGAAGGAGTTCTTTCAGAATTCTCAGGATTTCTGCTGTCTCAGATGAAAATGCACTGTCTTGCTCTGGTGCGTGTTCAGACTTGGGTTTGTTTGGGGCATGTCGTGAATCGTTCCGCCGCGGGCTGTCTGGGCTGGATGCTCTGGCTGATGAGAGTCGGCCATTTCTGGGCTGTCGGCTGGCCTCCGACGTGGCTCCACCCTTTGGGTGGTTAGATGGGCGTGGCTTGTCCCAGAATCTTTCAGAGCGCCCGGTCTGGTGCTTAGGGCAGGCACCGTCCCAGCTGTGCTGCTCTGTGCTGGCTTGAAACGGTCTTGACTCTCTGTTGAAAGGCCTGTCACTGTGGTATTTCTGGGCGCCCTCTAGGGCCAACTCTGGGCAGTGATCAGAGACAGGGCAAATGGTTGGGTTTCTCACAGTCTTTTCAGAAGCCGTTTTTTGCTTGGCATAGGCTTTATGGGCTAAGTCCCGTAGCTGTTGGATGGACATGCTACGTGGGCAGACCAGGACTCCCAGGTGATGGCTTACTGCGGGGTGCAGATTTCGAAGGAATAGAGTTTTGAAGTTGAAATCCTCCTCCATTCCTGGCTCGTTCCGTGCTCCGAAATAGGTCTGTCTGAGTCTGCTGTAGTAGGCCTGTGGGGTTTCGTGTCGGGCTTGTCTCAGGTCCATGGCGCTGATGATACCTTGGTCTGAGTCAGGGTCCGAGAACTCTCTAATCAGGGCCTGACGCAGCTGCTGGTAGTCTGATTTGACAGTCTCGGGTTGCCGACCGAGGAAACTCCGCACCTCACGGCTGGACGTGGCTCGGATGAGGTACAATCTGTCCCAGGCGGTCACGTTAGCCAGTTTTTTAGTTTGCAAGTAAAAGTCTATGTCCTGCAGGTAGGCGTGCACATCGTGGCCTCCTGCAGGGTTTGGGGTGAAAGTTGGGATGCTTCTGGCCAGCTTGTAAAGTTCTTGGGGAGCCACGGCGTGGCTAGGGCCACTGATTCTCTGGGCGGGCTCCCACTCCCACCCCTTTGCTGCTGATGGGGGCTCTTGGAAGCTGGCGGGTGACAACTTAGGCAGCGGGCTTTCACCCCCCTTTTGAGCTCGGAACTCTTGACGGGGGGGCCTGGGCCCGCTTGTCAAAGGAAACTCTGTGGTGTGCTAATCCCCTTGCTGCTCGTAAGCATATTTCAGGTCTCTGTGAGCAGTTTCAAGTTCTTCTTTTAAATAGTCTTTTTGTTGAACTCAATCTTGGATCTTGGCACGGGCCGCCTGCAAGTGGGTTTCACAGGCTCTGGCCTTGCTGTCCCTTTCTTTCAGTTCAATCTGTGCTCTTGTCAGGAGAGCTTCACCTCGTTGGAGTTCTTCCTTTAGTTCCTCTTTGGATTCTTTCTCCAACTGCTCTCTGCGCTCTGTCTCTACACAAAGCTCTATCAGGGCCTTTTGAAGTCTCTCCACTTCCTCCTTAAGCTGTGGGTCTGTTTCATCCTCTTTCGCACGCCGGTCTTGGGCCTCGTTGAGTAGCTGGTCTAGATGATCCTGCGCGTGGGCCTGGTTCCTCCGGGCCTCCTCAGCCTGGAGCTTCAACGCTGCTGCTTCTTGCTCCAGGTGGATGTTGCTCTTTTCGCTGAGCCGTGCCTGGGCGACGAGGTTGTGGGCGAGGCCCCCGACGATCTTGGCCCATTCTTTGTAGTTGTAGCTCTGGGTCGGATCATGGACCATCAGCCGGTTCAAGTCGTCGTCCAGCTGCTCTTGGCTCAGGTTGGGCAGGTCACCGGCGGCTTTAGGCAGGAACGCAGTTGTCATGGCACTCAACCAGGTCTCGACGTGGTCCCAGTGGGCGGTGGGGCTGGATGAGCGGGACATACTGGCTTACTGTAGGCAAGAGATAGACAACACAAAGAGGCCAATGCAAGTCCGTGTAGGGGTTAGCGAGCTATAGCAATACGTGGCTATTTAATTCGTGTGTGTAATTTTTGGCTAACTGGTGCAGACAGTTAGTGAAATCTAGGCCGGGCACCTACTGTCTTGGCAGTGAGAGGCCAGGTGGGGCCGATTTGTGTGGGAGAGTGCCGGATTTAAATAACAATTTTGACAGTGCGGTAGCCCAGTGGGTCATTTACTGACACTGGCTGCTGGTCGTCAATCTATTATTCAGCTTTCCTTGATGGCTCTCATAGGTTCTGTCTTTAGGTGAACTGGAAGAAACAAAACAACGGAACAGCAGAGTAGAAAAGAGCAAAATAACCAAAAATACTTAAAGGCTAACTAAACCCCTGCTCAGAGCTTAACTCCACCCACTGGCAATTTTCAAAAAATGCTATAAAAGTGGGCAGAGCCCGGCGGACACAGAGGGGACGAACCGAGGGCGGGGCTGAGCAGAGGGCGTGCACCTGAGACCCGCAGTGACGGATTGATTGACAGCTGTCAGACTCGCGAGTCGCAAAGATGTAGAATGACTGGAGTGACGCCAGCTTTGCAACAGAGCGGTCATTTTTCCTACCTTCACCTGAAGTGGAGGAGGGTGGATTGTCTGTAGACATAAACCCGGAGCCTTATCAATGCGAGCCGCTGCTCAAACTGCGTTAACTCCCGATGCCGACGATGCTAGTGAAGCAGCCGCGCAAGAGAACCGACCTAATCTATCTGCGTCCGCGGCAACCACTTGCGTGTCAGGGTTTGAAAGCGCGTCTCATGTATGAAAATTATCTGTACACATGACGGGCGGCAATAATATCGCAAGAAAAGCCTGACGTGTACTGACAACTGCATTATTTAACCGTATTTTCTTCAATACAATGTTAAAGCAAGTGTCAAGTGAGTTTCATTCATAATGTTTCCACTTCATGTAACATGAGAGTTCATACTGGAGTGAAGCCGTTCTCATCATGTGATTGGGGGAAACATTTCTGAGGGCGTGGTGAGCTCGTGCCAGGGGCGCGGATAGTGAGCCGTTGGAAGTACCATCCTACGTCACGATGTACCACAACGTCCAATAGGAAAATTCAACTGCAGTAGCCACCGTTCAACCTTAAGAGGGCAGCACTTTGGCGGTTTTACACTAGGCTTGCTACGATAGTCGGTGTTGCCGGTGTTACCGGTGTTCAGACTCAACACCGGTTACATCACTTGCCCACCGTGGCACCGCCCACCGTCTTTTTGATTTTTTTTATAGTAATAAAATAATTTAGTTCAGTTAGAGAACAGACAATACAAATAAAAACTGAACGTATCTGCTTAATAAAGCAGGATCCGACCGTGAGTCTCGGCAGCGGCAGGAGTCATTCATCAGATTTAAGAGTGAGGAGCTGACTGAGATCATCGCGGAAGATTTGGTTTCAAAGCGAAACGTAAAAGCGCCTACTTAAGGGAGTTTGTCATTTGTTTTGTTGTTGTGTTTTTCATTAAAAATAATAGGCTAATGAACCCACAATTCAAGCAACCCGCAGCCGAATTGGCGCTAATGTAAAACCGAAAGTAAAATGTGCACGGCCGCACAGAGCGCGCGTTGTTTACTTTCGCCTGGCTCCGCAGTGCGAGCCTCCGCGCTACGCTGACTGCGCGCATTTATTTTTGCCGCGCGCACCCTCGCGCTCGTGCGGGCGCGTCGAGTATAAACAAAGCTTTACGGACGAACTGTTATTCATTCATGGCGTGCATCTCAATCATAGACTGATCAATGCTTGATCAGTGCCCTGACTACTGAACTAGGGAACTGATTGAGACGCACCCATGGCCACACAGAGCGCGCATCTACAGACGAGCTGTCATTCACGGTGTGCGCGCACTGGCACGTTTTCAGTTCAGAGCGGTCGTGTGCATGTTACTTTCGGTTAGATAGAATTAGTGATTTAAAAGCCTCCGCCGGTGATACCGGTATTACCGGTGATGTCACACATCAATTAACCGGTGGGGAAATTTCCTCACCGTCACATCCCTATTTTACACCATATTTTATAGAATTAAAACACTTTATACTCAAATGTCAAAACATTTACTCGAATCAATGAACAGCATTAATAAAGCCCCAGTATTACAGATCATTAACTAAAAAAAGTTGGTTTAGGGTTTAGTTACCCTTTAAAGAGAAGGCATGAAATGAAACAAATGAGAACATAAGAAGAGATGGATAGGGAAAGGCTCTAAGCTTAATACCAACGCTAGGGTTTATGACAGGGCCAACGAGTGAGGGGCGCTGTTGAGCTATAAAGCCTAGGGAGAGGTTATGGTTTAAAAAAAAAAAGGAGAAAGGGGTGGCCAAACACTTAAATAGGAATATGTATATTCTAGGGTTTGCAATAAATGAATGGGCTTACTTTACTGACTATGCCTGGGGTGAATTGGGGTCGCTTCAGGTGAGAACCGATGGTGAGGCCAATCTCACCGGCGGTCCCTGGACACTCGACCGTGGTGTTCCCAGATCCTCGTCCCTCAGTACCACGGGGCGCCCACTCAAACAGCGTGTGACTTTTAGCACAACTGGGCAGCACTCAGGTAAGTTTGGTCAACGGCCAGACTGAAGGGTTTAAATTGGGTTTTCTCTGAAATCCCTTCGGGGCCCCAAATGGAGGATAAGAGTAATTAACCAAAATGCCCTTGAGCGGTTCATTTGGACTCGTTGACTTCTCCCTGGAGTGCCCGAAATGCTTAGTCTGCTGCGTGCTGCCACCAATGGTACGGAGACAGAGGTGTCTGCGATTCACACACGACCGGTGTCAGTTACGCAGGCCAGGTGACTCCACTCACCGGAACCCAGCCAGAAGACAACTGTAAATTCACCACAAGCACTAGGGGAGGTACTACCTGTAAATATACAAATGGCTAACAAGGAAAGCGTAACGTCAGCTTAAGCTTAAACTTGTTTAAATAAAATTCAAATAATTCGGTAAAGTAAGTGAGGTATAAGACTATTCAATAAATAGTGCTAAAACATGAAATGATGATAATGGTGGTAATTATCTGAACAACCTTAAAAAGGGAGAAACAGAATTGATTGAATTAATCTATTCAGAAATGGAGCCAAAGGAGAAGAGAGAGAGGAAAGTCAACTTATGAGAGTGCCCAGCAGGGGGCGTGCTACTGATAAGTGGCTATCGCAGGCTGAAAAGAGAAGGCTTAATTTAAATTCAGGTTCAAACTTGTTTAAACCAAAATTTAAATAAGTGCAGGGTATCAGACTGGTATGAAATGGAAGAAACCAATTGATAAAAATAAGAAAAGGAAAGACAAGCAAAAATAACTCAAACTGAAACAATGAGAAAGAAAGGGAAACTGACTTAGCAGAAGATGTCACAAAGCTTATTCCCTTAGGTAGCATCACTGGCTGAAAGGAGAACCTAATTTAAATTCAAATTCAAATTCAAACTTTGTTTAAACCAAATTTAAATAAGTGTGAGAAGTCATTGAACCCGAAAGATTGAATGATATCAAATAAAAGCAATAACAGGAAATGAATGAAAATAATTATAATAGTAAACAAATAAAATAACGAGAGTTCACGAGAGAGTTTAATAAGGAAAACATCAGTCAGGCGTGGGTAATTTGAGAGGTGCAGCACACCTAGCAGGCTGCCCCCTTGTGTTACTCAGAGGTATTACATTACCCAAAAATTAGGTGATTTGAAGCTTGAGCGTCCGAAAAGGGGGAGGGTCTAGCTTCCTAACGCAGCGATTTAACTGCAATCACAAGTGTGAAGGGAATTTGTTTTCAAATTTCCTTTGTGCCAATTTGAAGCACAGAGTGTGTGGCTGGATTTATTTTACCGCATATACACACAAATGTAAAACATTTACACTTACATTTAGCAGGCGCTTTTATCCAAAGCGACGTACAACTTGGGATAAAGTTGTAAGACTAAAACAGAGTATTTTCTCTGCAACAAATTTTAACGTGATCAAGGTTAAAATAAAATACTCCCATTCACACATCAAGCAGATACTGGCCAGCAGTTTTTTCCTGGTTGATTTGTGCAAGGTGTGTGTTTCGGTGAGCTATGCCCAAACTCCACCTAAGGGGGTGAGGTCGCTCAGTTGAATAACATTGGAACACGCAATGATTCAAATCTAGCGATTGATAAGGCCTTTTACAAAACGAATAAGAGGAACTCGCTCAAATCGTTATATCATCACGCTGAAAGAAGACTTCTTCGTTCTAACAGGTGGTATTTTTCATAATATCATCACGCTGAAAGATTTCTTCGTTCTGACAGGTGGTATTGATAATATTAAAATGTTCTGCAAAAGAAGTTTCTTTCCCTTTACAGAGACAGTTTTAATATTATGAACTGCAGTTTCTTTTTAACAATTAACAGTGACTAAAATGTTTGACCAAAATAGACGCTGTTAACATAGGACTAACTGAAATGAGCTTTGGGCTTTTCAGTTACAGATACGTGAGTTCGCGATTGCGACTTGTCTCACTGAAGCGCGCATACAAGACAACAATTAACACAAATAATATACACATAAAATTGACAAAGTTGCTCACAAAACAGAGTTTAAAATGTGCTCGATATTATTTCCACCAAAATATGTAGCGTCTTAGGGTTACATATATATTTAAATAAAAAAATTAGCTCAATAGGGAATTGTGGGTGTTAATATTTAGGGATTTATGATTAATCACAACGGGTTATAATCCAATCACAAATCTCCAAAATCACCCAAAAGAGTGAATACCCAGCCTAAATATTTGAACGAATATATACGCAGTTAACAACAATGAATTGCGATTAACTACGAATATATATATATATATATATATACTTCAAACCAGGAGGCTAGAATAACCTTTTAAGAACTAATTCAGATCGGGTCTGTTCGTGTAACGAACCAACGCAATCTTCATCAGCTCTCGCAAGGTCTCAAACTTTCTTATCCAATCTTCAGAAAGATTATCCTTCTGCCACGAAGGGTAACTTTCCGAACCAGATATTAATTTACGTATTCAATAATACTACGTGTAGGCTTGTAGCAAGATCTTAAACATTAAAGTGACTCGTGTTTTGTGAGCAGAAACAATGACAATTAAACATGGATAAACTGGTTTAATTACTAATGCTAGGATTACATACGACTACAATCAAGAATACATGTATATACAGAATAACGAAAGTAACGAAAGAGAACGAAAAGGATAGAAATAGAGGGAGGACAGAGTAATGGCAATTTCACAGACAAATAACCACAGAGAGCCAGCAACAAATATCGCCTGAAAACAGGGGCACAAATCTTTTAACGCATAGCTCGATAAAATATACTTGCATGGGGTTTTGTGTTGAATTAAGCAAGATGAGTGCGTTGGAGTTTCTCAGAGTTTCCGTGCGCTGAAGCTCTCTCTCCGTTAGGTCCTTTGGTCGGTCCGCGGGAAATTTAAAGGTTAGAGCACGTGTCTTTGCCGAGAAGGAAAGAAAAAGAAGTTTGTCTCGTCGGAGTCCTTGCAAGTTGACTGAGCAACGAATGTGTTGGTGTTTCTGTCCTTTAAAGTCCATTAAACTACGCCCACTTTCCTTGCGGCGACCAATCGTTGGTGTGAATTTCAGGTGGGAGAGAGTTTCTTTGTTCGGACTTTATTACTCAATGGAATGTTCTTGCTGGAAGCCAGAACTAGTAAAGTTTCACACCAAAAGGACTAAACATACTAGCGGTACATCTCATAATCATATACTTTGTACCATTGACTAAGACAAAGAAAAAGGAACTTTTAGACATCAAACATGCCTTGGTTTACAGACCTAAAGGCAGTGCATCTGCTATACAGAGCAATTTTGAGCGTTTAAGGTAGCTCTTACATCACGCAAACATAAGAAATATGGGGAGCATGCATATACTTAAGAAATCATCATATATGTAATTTCTGGGATAGTTTAATTAAAGGCTAAATAGAGGGGAATGCTTGTGTGTGTGTGTGTGTTAGGGTCACCCCCCGGCCGTTCTAGACTGAAGGGTGAGGTAGGTGTCCTGGCTGATTAGAATCTGATTGAAGCTCAGAAAGGGCCATCATAGTATCTTCTGGTCACACTCTAGCCGGTCTTAATCAGTCGGTGGTGCAATCTGACTCAGACTCGTTGGAGCCAGTGGGGCAGGGATTTAATTTACATGCAGAGCTGTTTGGAGGAAAACATCTCTGATGTTTCTCCAAACGACTAATCACTTTGATCCCATGAGAGAGAGAGACACTCCAGACGCTACAAAGAACTTATGTGGCGTGAATAAATCGCGCTATTCGCGCAAAGTTGGATGCTTGAACATTTGGAGTTTACTCTCTTCACATGTTCGTCTCGTTGAGATATGGCTGACATGGGCTGTGTTTACACGTCTTTTTGTGTTAAAATCTACTGTTAATGTGTGACAAAACGTAGTTTTAAGACTTTTTCAGTCGATAATGTAGTTGTTTAAAGCTCAAATCTGTGGTTTATTTATAAGAAGAGTGCCTATTTGAACATTTTATCTGGTGTTTTCGGAGTTTTGAGCTCCAGTGGGTTAGCAGCGCTCCGCGCTTGTTTACCCGGCGAGAGTAGACTTTCCTCGGCTAGTCCTTCTGCCGTCTGCCGCTGGCACTGATGTCTCTGAGGCGTCTCCAGCTATAATTCGTCTTGTGGAGATTTAATGGCCCATATTTGCTCTCATGGATCTATAATTTGTTCCCTGGCAAATCGTTTAGGCTGAGGGCAAAGTGAAGTTTCATTACTTGTTTATTTTTTAGGCTATAACTGTACGTTACCGTTGTAAGTTAGCCGACTAGCACTGGCTTTGAATGTTTGACTGAATTGTTTGCTTTATTTAATGTATAGCTTATTATACATTTTACTTGTACTTTTGTGTTATTGATCATACATAAACTTGCATTTAACAAAAAGAGACTGGGTTGTGTTTCATGTCATTTAATGTTATCACAGTGATAATCATATTGTCTGAAAAAACATTAACAAAAGATAAATCTCAGAGAGGCACGCATAAACAAAATTAGTTTCTAACATTTTTGGAAAAAACGAATGGGCAATATTTCTCATGAAAAAGTGGATAAGCGTTCATACACAGCGCAGATCATAATGAGCGAGCGTGTTTTTTAAATAAAGTTTGAGGAAGCTTGATGATGACGTTGATCCGCGACCATGGTGTGCTGTAGTCCGTTTATAGCCTACCGTTAGCATTTTATATCTGACGGCTTTATTTAAGCTTCAAAATTTATACATTTTGGATTAATTTGTAAAGATTATCTTGATAGACAAAACGTGTAAGGGTCATAACTCTTTGTTGAACACAGATCTTATTTTTTGCGATTTTCCAAAAGTCTATGGGGAAAATGCATGGCTTTTCGATCGAGGGAACCCATGCGCCGCTAACTTCCGGGTTGGCCTACAAAGTGACGTCATAACTTCGGCACTCTATTGTCCTTGTGGGGTGTATCAACCGCATGTCCATTCAGATGCTGAAATGAAGTCCTGTGATCGTCCATACTCTGTACTGGTGTGTGTGTGCCATCCAGGTTGAGTGGGTTAGCACACACAGCTGAAGGATGATGAAGCGAAAAATAAATATTGTCCTTTAGCACTCTTGCACTGAGTTTGTTTGGGTGGAGGCCATTTGATGTAAACAGTTGTCTCTGACTCCAGAAGAGATTAAAATTGTCGATAAAGTTCACTCCCTTCATGTTGCAGGTATTTTGCAGCCATGTATTAAGCCCAAGTAGCCGTGAAAACCTATTTGTTCCTTTTGCTGGAAGTGGTCCACTGATGAACGGCTGAACTTTCAGTTTTCTAAGTGTTTCAAAAAGTTCATTGAAATCCCTCTTAAGGAGTTCTGACTCCTCTCTCTGAATATCGTTTTTTCCCACATGAATGATAAGACGATTTGCAATCTTATGTTTCATCATAATGTTCTTAAGTTCCCTGTTTACATCAGAGACTGTTGCTTGTTGAAGGCAGCATGTAGTTGTATCCCTTCTGCTAATGTTTCTGACTGTGGAGTCCCCCACTATCAGAGTCCTGGGCTCGGCTGCGCTCTGAGCTGAGGGCCGCTGTCTGCTCGACCTTGAGCACCTGTTAGCATTAGTGTTAGCTACGGGCTGATTCAATCTGTTTTCGGTCACATTCATCACATTTGGGGATTCCTCACCCACATTCATTAGCACTTCAAATCTGTTTTCAAGATGTATATTTGGTGGTAGGAAACTAGTGTTTGCAATCCTTGTGTCTGGGGTAGAGCATGCTACTGCGGCAATATGTGATGCTCGTGACAATCTGATGTCTCGAGTGCCTTTGGGTCTTGCTCCCTGTTTGTGCCATCGATTAGTGTGTTGATCAGTTACTTGTTTCTCTACCTGTTGAGTAGCACTACATTTATGGGACTCACCGGCAGTGTGCAGAGGGCGTTCATGATGAAGGGCTGCTGTGTGATTCGTCTGGTTGGATGGTTCCGCAAATAACTTTGTTTCAAGAATTGCAATCCTTTGTAAAAGTCTGTGGCAGTTTGAGCAGCAAGTAGATTCTAGAAGAGGCATTTACTTATCCTTTTGAATGTAGGCAGCTGTGTTTTCCCTTCTCCGGAATGTAAGCTGAAGGCAGTGGGAGGCTGGTCGGTTGAAATATTCCGCTTTTTGTTTAGTAATTCAGTCACCAGAGTTTCTAATTTTATCATCAAGTCAAGCTTTGTCGTTTGAGTGCTGTGCTGATTTGCTGAAGTTGAAATTATGAGATAAAATATAGAAGCGATAGAGCAAAGCGCGGAGCAGTAAGCAAGAGCGTCCGAACAGTAGCGAAGCAGCAATATAGGCAGCAATATAGGCTAATATAGGCAATTAATGGTTTATTATTATGATTTATATAGCTTATTAATATCCACATGCGATTAGTGTAATCGCTTAAATTAACGACTACTAGTCGACTAGAAAAATCTTTAGTCGAGGGCAGCCCTTGAGGTTTTTTTTTTGAGTTTAGGAGTAGATATAGATTAGTGCTGGGCGGTATGACCAAAAATGTATATCACGGTATTTTTCTAAATTATATCGGTTTCACGGTATATGACAGTATTTTTTTCCCCTATGCATGACAGGGTGTTAATCACATTTTCTACTGATTGAGAGAGTAAATACTGCAGTAGATTCACTAGAATGCCCTGTTTTACTGTCATGATGAGTGAATTTTGTAGAAAAATTCCACACTAGAGTTAATACAGGTTTACAAAGCCCCACAAAATGGTGCTGTGGAGAGACAACAACCAATAAAACACAGACCTGCAAAACACTCATACTTACAGACACCTGAATATTAAAAGTTGAGAGGGCACCTTAAGCATTTAAAAAATCTAACCCTATATAACAACAAACTGCCAAAACGAGGAGAAACGCGGATATTTGCAATATATTTAAGAGCCCTCTCTGAACGAATGACACACATCAGTTTAACACAGAAAGAATAAAGCAGTAACTGTTTTGCCCATTCTTCTTTGAGTTTATTTATTAATTTACATCATTGTCTTTTGTGTAGCAGAATAATCCATCGTGTCAGCGCGTTCGTGATCAGACATAGGTTGTATCAGTGTAATCAGTGCATACATTTCATTTTAATAAGACGTGATGAAATATGCGCGCATATACGATTCTGGTTCATGTCTAGAGCACTATAGTACACTCTAAAAAAAAAAAAAGGTTCTATATTGCACCAAAAATGGTTCTTGGCTCGTAATCATAGGGGAACCTTTTTTAGTGCTATATAGCACCAATTTTGGTGCTTCAGTGGTTCTTCAGAGGTTCTTCAGCGGTTCTTCAGAGGTTCTTCACCGGTTCTTTGACTAAGGTGCTATATAGCACCTCTGAAGAACCGCTGAAGCAGGCACGTGCACAGGTAGGGCTCAACCTGTGCAGTGCACATGCCCTTTTTTGTGCCCACGCCGAAGTGGCCCTTTTTTTTTGGTGGCGTTTTTTTTTTTTTTTTTTTTTTTATAAATCAATGCTATTGGTCACCCTTCACGTCTATCTGTTTTACAAATGTTTAGCCAACGAAAGTTCTTAAAAAGAGCTTGAGTAAATATTATTCGAGTTTCCTCAAACTGTCAGTTAACCATAACTCCGCCCCCTCTATCATTCTCGACTGAACGAACTGACGTTCCGCAGCAGCCGCACAGCAGACCGCAGCTGGACGAAGTGTAGGGTAAATAAAGATATTGTTGTTTGAATAAGTATTAAACAAACACTATGTCTATAGGCTCATATTTTATTTATTTGAATTTGAGTCTGACTAAGACGTGGTGGGACCACCACTACCGCCTACCCCCTGAGACTGAAAAGTAGAGACTAGCTAGTCAATACATATGTAGACTTGCCTACACTTAAATAGCCTGTGCATACATAGTAGCATTTCATCTTTTATAAAAATAGATTTTGGCCAAATGTATTTTATTTTACAACCGGAAAGACAGAGTGCCCAACTGCTCATTATAGCTACAACAAACTAGTTTGAAACCTGCTGATAAAAATGTAACGTTAACCGGCGCCGTTTTAATGACGGACAAATTGCACATTTGCACATTCGCTGGTCAAAACCCCCTTAACTGCATACCATTTGAGTTTGACTTTTGTAAAATTTTAACAATATATTGATAAGTAATAAAACATCTGAACAACATATAATTTGTTTTTTGTTCGCCCCGCGCTGTTTCATACTGGAACTTACACAAAGCGACTAGTGTGATCCTCGTCGTCACCTAGGTAACATAATATTTGATTCATGATTGCTGAAGATACACTTGGTTTATTAACATTTAATCGTGTTAAGAAGATATGACCATTTCTTCCATTTATGTAGGCTTAATAAATAATCTTATATATATATATATATATATATATATATATATATATATATATATATATATATATATATATATATATATATATATATATATATATATATATATATATATATATAATAAAAAAAGGGGTGCCCTTTTTCAGTTTCAACACATGCCCCTCAAAAGGTCTGTGCACGGCCCTGCGCTGAAGAACCACTGAAGCACCAAAATTGGTGCTATATAGCACTAAAAAAGGTTCCCCTATATTTACGAGCCTTTTTTTTAGAGTGATATGAAATATGTCCATTAAAAATGTAAACGCGATTGCTCCGGTCTATATCTGTGCTAGTATATGATCCATGTGGAGAATGCTGTTAATATCATCACGGCGCTCCACGCAGAAACCGGCCTCTCTCTTGCGCGCCGCGTGTAGTTTGAATTCTCCGCTGTACTCAAGGGCTGAATCTGAAATCGCCCCCATAACCTCAAATAGGGCATTATTTGGAGGGGACAGCGCTTTGTAGTGGTGTCGGAAACCATAGCGGACGTTATTGACTGCACTCATTCTATCCCACATCACACCGCAATAACGAGTGTACAGCCGATGTACACACAACGGCTGTCCGACTTCACACACTCGTTTTCATTCACTCCTTCAAATAAAGTGATAACGTAGGGAATAGTGAATGAGGGTATAGGGGAAGATCTCGGATTCAGCCATAGGCTGTGATGCGATCTCAGCTGTGCTCTGACCGCTCTCACTGCAACAGTGAAAAGCGTCCCCTCTCAAACAATGACGCGCTGCGTTCCGAACGTTGTTTAAGAGACATATACCGGTATTGCGGTATCATCAAAATTCATATCATAAAATAAATAAATACCGGTATTCGGTATGAACCGGTATACCGCCCAGCACTAATATAGATACATTCAGACTTTTGCTGCTTGATGTTTGCTTAAAGTGACATGAAAAATTATTTCAGCACTGGTCATTTCTCACCACACTTTTGAAAAATGTGGAAAAAAATTAGGTGGTAAGCTGCGGAGTGGAGAGGATAAGAGAAAACAACAATTGTTTCTTCCACTCAGTTTTATTTATTTTTCAGTTAAAAATATCAAAGGTTCAAAATGCATACTATATGCAAAAAAATTAAGAAACATATAATACACGGTATTGTAAGCTACATTATACATCATTACACTTTTTTTTAAATCTATAATTTAATGGTAAATAGCATGGTAAAAATCACTTGTTGAACAATATTTTTACTGTCCATAATTTATAATCAAGCTGCAATTTTGTCAAATTATGCATATAGTGTGAAAATATAAAGTATATAAAATGTTTATTCGTACATAATGAAAATGTGTGTTTTTAGGAAACATAACATGCCAGCCATGAAACTAGCTTTATAGCAAGATTCAGACACTTGATTCCAGAAAGTTTTCGACCAGAGAATGCTATGAAACACTGTAATGTATGAATTCTCCTGTATGTCCATTGTTGTGGATTGATAGTAGACAAATTAAAATATTAAGAGTTGAAATCCACAGGGCCAAAAGTGTCCATAGTTGAAGAAACACTCGTACTACTATTTTTAGTTTACTTGCTGTGAAGATAAGCTTTGGAAGTCTATGGTAACTCCAGAAGTTCTCCACCTTTTTTATATTCCCCATGACTCTTTGCTTTAATTATGGGAGTAACTTCAGTAACACTTTACAATAAGGTTTCATTAGTTAACATTAGTTAATGTATTAACTAACATGAACTAACCATGAGCAGTACATTTGTTATTGTATTTGTTCATCTTTGTTAACGTTAGCTAATAAAAATCCTGCTGTTCATGGTTTGTTCATGTTAGTTCATGGTGCATTAACTAATGTTAACAAGATTTTAATAAAGTATTAGTAAATGTTGAAATTAGCATTAACAAAGATTAATAAATGCTTTATAAGGGCAGTTCATGATTAGTTCATGTTTACTAATGTAGTTAACTAATGTTAACTAATGAACCTTTTTGTAAAGTGTTACCATAACTTCAGTTAAACCACAGCTCTGGAAAAAATTAAGAGACCACTTAACATTGATTTCTCAAACTGTTATTTGTTGTGCAACCTTATGATTTGTTTCAGTCTTTTTGAGTGGAACATCCCCAAACCGAGAGTGCCTCCCATAATCTATAACATGGTAGGCTTGTTAGGAAAAATGTGGAAATGTGTTATACTAAAGTTTACTAAACATGTTTTGTCCCACTACAACATCTGACATAATTGTGAACAAACTGAATAGATCATAAATAAATAAACATGCTTTGCCCAACGTCTTCTAGAAGATTTCTAGAAATTTAGATGAATTGATTGCTTGTAATAACTATAGTGGTGTTAGTTAGTGACTTGTCAGACCACATTCTTGGTGTCTTACCATGACAACATTCAAACAACAGTTGGACTTAGATGTGTAAACAGTGTTGTAGTATGCATGTTTGTAGCTGGACCAGTCTGTTTTGGAAGACAGTTGTCACAACACCACCACCTGCCTGCAGTGTGTAGCCACGAACAGCACTTTTGAGTATATTTATAAAAGAACAGATTATTATGTATTTGGTACAGCAGCATTGGATACAGACATTCGTTTAGTTGGTAAAAGGAACACCACTGATTTACTAATTTCTCAGTAGCAAAGTTTTCAGACAGAATAGTGTCTCAAGACTAAATTATGTTTATATTTCTATAGGTGAGTTAGTCAATAAGCTGATCTGATTCTCTAAACTGGTTTACCTACTGTATATATCACTACAGAAAACCTGGAAATCTGAGCCTTGAGCTGCCAGGATCTGTTATACCATTAATGCAATAATCACTTATTCAGAATAATTCTTCTCATTTGTCTTCAACTCTAACTTACAGTGCTTTGTAATATTTTGTTTTATACAAACAAAATATGAATTGTTCCTCATTTTCAAGCTTTAAAACTCCATACTAGTGGAATGTAGGTCATTTTAAATAAACATATCTAACTTGCACCTCTGCTGTGTATTTCAATGTCCTTTCTCTTTTCCCTTTTGTTTCTTTCTGTGTTAATAAAATGGCCACTCTCAGGACTCTCCCCTCCTAAATGAAATCCTTCATGTGCTTGCTAAAGCGAAATCTTCCCACAGTGAGCTGGACCAAGTAAGTATCATACCGGCACGGGTCTGGTGGGTTGGGCATCCCCCATGGTCGCATGTCTGGGCCGTTCATTTCCTCCTACCCCATTCCCCAAGCCTCGTTGATGGGGTTTGCTCCAGGAATAGAGGGGCTCATGTGTCATTGCGCCCCATTCATTTAGGCCCACCTCATGGTTCTGCTCTGGACATAGGTCACAGCATTATCGCTGGGATTCCAAGTTTTGGTGGCCAAGCTGTGGGTGGCATTTTCACAATGCTGAAACTTTATTCAAAATGTGTTAGCAGCATTACATTCAGAATGTCCAAAATGTGACATTTGTTTCTGAATGTGATCAGCCCAATATAGCTGTTAACTTGAATTTTATTTTTTTAATTGAATTTAATTGTCAAAATACATGATTAAATTGTGCTGTTTAATACAATATTTTCATCAAATAATTCTGTTTAAGCTTGTGAAAATGTCAAATAAAAATCGCCTTTTACCAATGTGTAATTAAATCTCTTATGTATAATTGATGTTTTTTATATATATATATATATATATATATATATATATATATATAATCAGGGCTCTACGCTAACATTTTTCTTGAGGAGCACTTGTGCTCCTAATTAAAAAAAATTAGGAGCACAGTCAAAAATTTAGGAGCACTTTCTGATCAATAACACGTATTCCAATTATAACTTTCCCATTACAGGATGATCTTTGTCCCTTTAAATTAATGTCCAGGGGCATTTTTACCATTATAAGAGCAATGTTTTCTAATCTTATTAAATGTATGCATCATCTTTTGTCAATTTCTTCATTTAAAATAGAAAAGTTTTTTTTTTTAAATGTTAATTTAAACAATAAATTCAGTTAGAGCAATAAGACCCAACCAGACTGTTACCAATCAAATTAAATCAGCATCAAAAGTAGAAGTGGCGCAGAAGCTCTATCTGAAATGGTGTTTAGATACATTTACATGCAGCTCATGGGTAAATAATGTTGTATAAATGTTTTAAATATAAGTTTTTGAATTTAGAAATAGGCTATGTACAAGTTAAACTTAAACCTAGTTAAAATATTTATATTTTAAATAAAAAGTCCATGCAAAGTATAAATATGAAAATAAAACAGCCAGTAGGTGGCGTCAAGTCTATGTGGGAGTCATTGATTCAGTCGTTCAAACGCAGATTCATTCGATCGAACCGCTTGGAGATGCACAACTGGTGTTGTTTTGATTTTCACGAAATAAACATTATTGTGGCTAAAACGTTGTTACTTAATATCAACTTGTCTATTGGACTTTTTGCAATCATGCCAATACTCGAGTCGGAGCAATAGCAGTCCGTAACTTTTGGCGCTCTGGCGCTAATAAACAGAACTGCGTGCATCTTGCGGAAGAACACTGCAGCCGGATCTACTTCTCTCTGTGTGTGTCTATGGCGATTGGCGAGTCACACAGGGACTGTGCTCCTCCACAGCGCTGCGAACCAAACTGGAATAGTTAGAATAGAAACACTTATTATATGTGTACCGTAGTGATTCAGGGTAAGATAAAAACACGGTTTGGAAAATGGATTCATGATGTACTCTCATATGCATCTAGTCATTTTTAAACTCAATAAATGTTATGGACTGCAGCTGATAAAGATTAAATCAAGAACTCATACAGGAGCGTTTTTAAATTATTTTATATTAATTCATTTTTGGTGGCATTTTTGCCCCAAGCCCCTGTTAATTTCCGACCTTGTTTATGATAATCCAAATGTGGTATTTCTAGTTAAGTTTGGCTGCAAAGAAACATCAGCGCAAGCCGCGAGGCGTCTGGTAAGTGCATGGCCGCGTCACGCCTGTTTCATCCATAGACCGTGGTTTCACCATTTAATCTGTGAAGTGTAGTCCGTCGCACACGTTTTTTGCTCATGCTCCGCTGACAGAAGGCATGAAAAGCAGTTGATTGCAGCACGAAACGTAACAGTTGCTCAGTCAGTCAGTGTTTTTAGTTTTTATTCCGATTGTATTATACATTTATTCACGAGAAGCGATCGGGTCACTCGCACCGGTGCGCCTAAATATTTTTTCGCAGTCGCACGCAGTAATTTTCAGGCGCAAATGCGCCCAAAATGGTCGCTATGTAGAGCCCTGTATATATATATATATATGCTACCAGCAAAATGTGTATTTTATGTTGTTTGCTTTTCGCATTGTCTTAGTGTAGAATATGATCGTTCCTGATGCCTATTATCAAACAAAATTTCACTATGGACCCATTACACAGACTTTGATGACAAATTTATGTTGCAATATTTAACATAAATATAATGTTAAATATAACATTTAATAATAAATGTAGCAAAGTTATTCATATTTTAATTTTGTAAATGTGCATTTATAACACTGTACTTGTGTTATATTCCACAGTACTTGCAAGGGGATTTCTAATACAGCTGCGGAGCTGGTGACTGTAAATCTTTCTCTTTTGACTGACACAATCCATCTTTCCAAAGTCATAGAAATGTAATGGTATATTTCTTTTTTACCGTTGGAAATATTTGGTATGGTATCCCTTGTATCTCTATAGAAATGTTTTATGTATAGTTTACAAATGTAATATGAAAAGGGTCCATAATGGAAGAACTTCATATTAAGTGAGTCAGTTAATGGGGATTGTGTAAATTGTTTTTTTTAGACAGTAATGTATTTATATTCTGAGAGGCTAAGAGGTTTGTCTCATTACTTTATAACAAGGCTAGTTGTGGGCAGTGTTGGAAGAAACACATTACAAGTACGCAAGTTACGTAATTAGTTGGGCTGTCACTAACTATTATTTTGGTAATCGAAAAATCGGTAGATTATTTTAACAATTAATTGAGTTGTAACGTTTGGTGTGCACAGGAACAGGATGAAGACTCGGGAGATAATAAGCGAACATAAACTTTAATCTGAACTTCTCAAAGAACTCAAAACAGGCAACAGGAATCCAATTTAACATAACAGTGACTAGACAAATAACAAGAGGAACTTTAATAGGAGAAAGAAACTAGATAATTAACAGCTGAATTGAGGACTGAGGACCAAGGATCCGGAGGTGGTGCCAGTGCTTCAGGGGACCATAGAGGCACTGGAAGCTCAGGAGACCACGGAGGTGCTGGAAACTCAGGAGGCCACGGAGGGGCCAGAAGCTCAGTAGGCCACGAGGGCTCGGGCAGTTCAGGGAGCCATGGTGGTGCAGACCCTTCAGGGCCAGCCTCCGTGGATGGGCAGCCCCCCCCCTCCTGTCACTAGTCCAGAGAGGACAGGAAATGGAGTCCTCTCTGGACTAGTAACAGGAGGCGGAGTCCTCTCTGGACTGGAGACAGGAGGCTGAGTCCTCTCTGGACTGGAGAGAGGAGGCGTAGTCCTCTCTGGACAGGAGACAGGAGGCGGAGTCCTCTCTGTACTGGGCACGGAAGGAGACTGGGTCCTCTCTGGACTGGGCACGGAAGGAGACGGAGCCCTCTCTGGACGCTGGTCACGGAAGGAGACGGAGCATTCTCTGGACGCTGGGCACGGAAGGAGACGGAGCCCTCTCTGGACGCTGGTCACGGGCTGGAGCCCTCTCTGGACGCTGGTCACGGGCTGGAGCCCTCTCTGTACTCGGGATGGAAGGAGACAGAGCCCTCTCTGGACTGGGCACGGAAGGAGACTGGGTCCTCTCTGTACTCGGGATAGAAGGAGACAGAGCCCTCTCTGGACTGGGCACGGAAGGAGACAGAGCCCTCTCTGGACGCTGGTCACGGGCTGGAGCCCTCTCTGGACGCTGGTCACGGGCTGGAGCCCTCTCTGTACTCGGGATGGAAGGAGACAGAGCCCTCTCTGGACTGGGCACGGAAGGAGACTGGGTCCTCTCTGTACTCGGGATAGAAGGAGACAGAGCCCTCTCTGGACTGGGCACGGAAGGAGACAGAGCCCTCTCTGGACGCTGGTCAAGGGCTGGAGCCCTCTCTGGACTCTGGAGCCAGTGATTCTCCATTGGACTCTGCACGGGGACAGGAGACGCCAATGGGCTGTAGGCGGGGACAGGAGATGTCCACTTGGCTGGAGTGGAATGGGGTGACGGTGACAGAGTGGTCGTCACAATGGACTGGTATGCGGAGGGTGAGGGTTAAGGGTGAGCTGGAGTGCCTACATGCTTTCGGGTAGGGACCGGACGATGATTGTCCTCATAAACAACTTCAACTATGAAATCAGAGCCATTTAAATAAAGGACATAATTAATGAAGTCTGTTACAGACATATAACAAATCGGCAGGAGAAAGGACATGGAATAAGTCATCGTCAAGTCCCATCCGAAAGCAGGCATTGACCATCTGATCACTCCAGCTCGCCAGATAGCAATACTCACAAAATTCCACCACATACCACTCCAAAGGATGACCGCTCTGGCGGATGGTAAAGAGGTTATTTTCAGCCATTTGTGGTGTTGGTCTAGTTATCTGTAACGTTTGGTGTGCACAGGAACAGGATGAAGATGAAGAGATAATAAGCGAACATAAACTTCAATCTGAACTTCTCAAAGAACTCAAAACAGGCAACGGGAATCCAACTTAACATAACAGTGACAAGACAAAAACTGAGTGAACAAGAAGAACTTAAATAGGAGACAGAAACTAGATAATTAACTAAACACAGCTGAACAGAACTTAACTAACTAGGGTAACCAAGGAAACAGACAAGTGGTGGGAAACTAAGACAACAGATGAACGTTATAAGTAACCCAAACTCGCAGCATATTCAGAGATGGAGTTTGTGAATTCACAATAGCATTACAGTATGGATTTTAACTGGTTTTAATACATTGTGCAGCCTTCGAAATCGGTCTGATAATGCGGTTCATAAATTCTTGTCAGTGTAGCGCCACTTTTGTATTTTGCCGGTTACTTGACATGGGTAAATTGCAATCAAGGATTTCTGGTAACACTTTAGAATAATGGTCATTAGTTAACATTAGTTAATGTATTAACTAACATGAGCTAACCATGAGCAATACATTTGTTACTGTATTTGTTCATCTTTGTTAACGTTAGTTAATATAAATCCAGCTGTTCATGGTTTGTTCATTTTAGTTCACACTGCAATAGCTAATGTTAACAAGATTTTAATAAAGCATTAGTAAATGTTGAAATCAACATTAACAAAGATAAATAGATGCTTTATAAGTGCAGTTCATTATTAGTTCATGTTAACTAATGTAGTTAACTAATGACCATTATTCTAAAGTGTTTTACTGGATTTTTTAAAATCGAGTACTCGAATTTAATCGTGACAGCCCTAGTAATTAGATTACTTTTTTTTAGAAACGAGTAAAGTAATGCATTGCTTTTACAATTACAATCTGAGTTACTTTTTCAAACAAGTAACGCAAGTAAATCTGTAAATCTGGCCCTTAGTGTGAAAGGGCCTTTACATTTGGCAAAAATAGAACTTTTTTGTTTTTGTTTTTAAAAAAACAAACAGGTGAAAAAAGTTACGTGAAAGTATATGAGAAGTAATTAAGTAACCAAATTAGTTACTTTTTTTTAGGGAATAACGCAATATTGTAAAGCATTACTTTTTAAAAGGAACTTTCCCATAGGCTTAGCCTTCCCCTGGCCATGGGTCAAAAATGAACAGGTGCTTGGGACAAAAATGCACCTGCACATTTAAACTAAATCTAGTAATAATGTAAAAATGTTATTAAAACTGTCGATTGCGACATTAAATTTAGATCTGCTCTGTTGAGCTTATGAATGCAATGGCCAATCAGAGGTGTTAAGATTAGTAATCACTGATATGCCAAAGTTTTGTTCAGTGAACTCTAAATTCTTTGAATTCTGACAATTCTGCACTCTAGTGAATACTCTCATCATAAACAGATGAACATAAACAAATTTGCTGATTGTGCTCTTGAGAGAATTTGAAAGGTGCCCTACCACATAAACCGTTTTTACTTTTTAGAAATATGTTAAGTCCATTTGTGTTTGTGTTATGTCGTGAATGTGAAAATGAACTGCTACCTCCTCTGTCAGCTCTAGCCACTGAAAAGAAATAAGCGGAGAAATCAGGCCAATTTCAAAAGCCTGTCAGTCTGACGTGGTGTTGCCTGAGCTCATTACTATTCATGAGCTCGCCCAGTTGAAACCGCGCCCACAGAATTCGTCTAGCTCAGTGACAGTTTTCGTATACTGCAAGGATGGCTGAACGTCAACGGGCTTGTGCGCTATGCACGAATAGAACTTCAATAATGCACATATAAGGGACTTATTTTCTGATAATTACCGGCGGACAATATATACCTCTACTTGTTGCACTGGTTAAAGGATGCTGATAGCCAGGCTCTTATTGGCTAGCTGTTAGCCAATCAGAGTCAAGCAGCTTAGCTTGTTGAATATTAATGAGAACTGGTGCAAATCGAGTCTTCCTGCAGGCTTTCTATACCACACTTGGTAACCAAGGCATTTTTTCCACAAGAAATGTTACAGAGTCCATGGTAGAACTTCAGACATTACCACAAAAGTAATGAAAAATGTATGGCAGGGCACCTTTGAAGAAAACATGTTTTTCAGCATTAGGTAAGGCAATGGTTAGGCTATTTATTATTTGAATTGGCTGGCTTGCCAAATCACGCATATGCTTGCCTGATCAAATTATAGTGGTTTGTGAACATACACTATAATAACGAGTGTTTATGTTGGGATGTGTAGGTTGTAGGAGCAGTTCACTTTAAAATGAAAATTACCCCATGATTTACTCACCCTCAAGCCATCCTAGGAGTGTATGACTTTCTTCTCTCTGATGAACACAATTGGAGTTATATTAATAAATATCCTGACGCTTCCAAGCTTTATAATGGCAGTGACGGGGTCCATTGAGTTTGAAGCTCAAAAAAGTGCATCCATCCACCATTGTAACAGTACTGATTCAATCAGCCATCTGGCAGGATGGCCAAAGCCTGAACTCCTCACAGCTCTCGTGACTTTTCTAATCAAATCATACTTAAACAAAAGGGCCTGTGTGTTGACGTAATTATCTACGCTGATTAGATCCGAGGCGCCATCGTGTCTCCGCAAGAGATTGGACCGTTGAACTCTTTGGGCGTCTGCCATCCCATCTATAAGAACGGGAACCGACCATTAACTCTTTGCTTTTTCGCCACCACGAGAGAAGGCATCCCCCACCATGGAGAGAAAGACTGACAGCTTCCTCTAATGACTTTTCCTAAGCTTCAGAGAAATTCTCCTGGGACCCGGAGATCCGTTCCAAAATCCCCTGACGATTCGAACTCAGACACTTACACACGGGAAGCCATAGTAATGCAAGTATTCTATTTCACAATCAAACGGTGTGTAAAAGGTTGTCTGAATTATTCCTGTTCACGGGACTGTTCATTTCTTGAGGTCTCTTGTGAAAGGGCTGTGAAGTGTCTCTCTCTCTCTCTCTCTCTCTCTCTCTCTCTCTCTCTCTCTCGCTCTCTCTCTCTCTCTCTCTCTCTCTCGCTAATTCTCTCTTTCCATCATTCTCTCCTCCTTCATATTATTCGTTAAGTTTGATTTTTCCTTGTTTGTACCATATTGTTTGTTTTCTCTTACATATATATGCATATTTCCCCCGTGTGAATCGTAGCTTTGTATACTGTAGTTGTTTTATTTAAACCCAATAATTGCATTGAATTGAATCCGTATTGTTTTGCTCACAATCATAAACAACTACACATAGCAACTCACCGGTATGTTATTGGATCAGCTCTGTCAACAAGCACCGTCATCGCTGTCTTGACTCTCCTCAATGTTTCCCACATAGCTGCTTCGAGTGAGCTCAAATAAAGCATCTTCAGCACAATAAAAACTTTTTTTGACGATCCATTGGATAATAAATTCCGTCCAGTTAGTAAGATTAGCAAACAGTTACTACAAAGAGACCGTCTGTACTAGCCCGTTAGCTGTTAGCTGTCAGATGACGGGGAGGGGTGTGTGTGTGTGTGTGTCACAGTCACACAGACTTGTCTCAGCCTCTCGTGGGAGAGCGCGCCACATTCAAATGAATAAATATTCACGCCCATGTGACAAATATACACATGAGAGGTCTCGTTGGAATCGTGTGTTCATTGGCTACATTTTCTGTCAGTCATGACGATTCAATGCTTTTATTGGCTCCAGATAAACAGACATTATCATTGGATGAGCACGTCATGACATCAGCCAAAACGAGTGCTATGGTTGGATATTTTTGACTATATCGCGGCTATCTTTGCATGTTTTTGAGTGGGGTTAGTTGTAATATGTTCGTAACATTCTAAGCTTTAAACCCATGCCACTTTATGCTACCGGGAGACGGTTTTTGGTGCATTATTTTATTGCATAACAGTCTAGTATGATACTCCGCTCCGCGGAAATGCGATGTAAACAAAGGATTAACCATCAATATTACACCGTTATTGTTTCGTTGGATTAAAATGCTCTATGGCAGTGGTCGGGAACCTATGGCTCGCGAGCCACACCTGGCTCTTTGACAAAAATAATGTGGCTCATCTCTCACCCTGTAAATGATCGATAAAAAAAAATTAGACACATCAACAGAGATCCGCTCTCTGCAGAAAAAAAGCAGCCAATTACAATTCCCTTGTTGTACAGCCAACCGAAGTTAATGAAACGTATGATAATAACTAATATTCAAGTTGTACCGGCCGCGCACGTTCAGTGCTGTTAGCGAGTGTCGCGAGTCGCGAGTCTCGCGACAGCAAACAATAACCACTTGCGTTTCTGTGGTAACAGCTTCTGCTCTGGGATTCAAGCAGCTGTGGCTTGTTTAAGGTAACCGAAAACCATTTTTAGAACAGCAGCGAAAATATAAAAGTAGGCTATACAAACTTTAATATATCCTTTTATTGAAACTGGTGGTCTGTTGTGGAAAGAGACATTTCGAAACATTTCACCCGCGGGTACTTTCGCTTTTGCCGCAGAGACCCTTGTGATAAATAAATGTGTATTTATGATAATCCACGCAGATTTCAGTTGACGAAAATGAATGATAAAAGCGTGATAAGTCACGAAAGACAATTGAATTACTGACAGGATGTTGTGCACGCGCTCCGAGCGCAACACGGACAAGCACAGCTTTGTCCTCGGCTGCACGTCAGATTAATAGACTACAGAAATATATCAAAATGCCAAGTCGAGTATTCACGTAAACGCAGTAGATGTTCACACACACAAAGCGGATTTATAACTCAACCTCACAAAGCCCTGCACAATTAATTCCATATTGCAATTTATTTATTGTTTTCTGCATATGTGTTTTTTTAGTTATGGACCTAATAATTACTATTGTTGAAATTTTATTGGGGAAAAAAGCATGTTTTTTAATAATAATTTAATATTATTTTTTTCTGTGGCTCTTTTGGAAAAATGCATTAACCAAAAATGAAAAAATGGCTCTTTGGTCAAAAAAGGTTCCCGACCCCTGCTCTATGGGATGTTATTCAGTGGACCCTCACCTTTCCATTCATTCTGGAACTTTTAGCACTGGATGCGTGTGTGGCTCGTAATTAGGAAACTACGGTATGTGCTCTTTTTTTCTTATCAATTGTTTTGATGTGTATTGCTTACATTCATGCAAAAATACAGCCGTTATAAGCTTTTCATTGAAAAACAGTGGTCTGTCCTCGATGCTTGAGGTTTAGACCTTTAGAATGATATATAGTTTGTCAAGATTAATGATGTTTTTTTACGTTAAATCTATTAACAAACATTACACTCGTGCTAAAAATAGCGCTTCAACCCGTGCACGTGCTCATGAAGCTTAAGGAGTTTAATCAGCATTTGTTTTTAAATTCAGTGTAAAGAAAAAAAGTCTTTACCAGTGAAATTAAATAAAACCAAAGTATATAATTGTTCCAAAATGTTATATCAAATTATGTTTAGTGCAACGAAAAAAAACTAAGATGCTACAGCAGGTGCTTTTTAAATCAAATTAAGTCAAAGTAATTTTAAGGTAAAATAAAAGGTAACACTTTAGAATAATGGTCATTAGTTAACATTAGTTAATGTATTAACTAACATGAACTAACCAAGAGCAGTACATTTGTTACTGTATTTGTTCATCTTTGTTAACGTTAGTTAATATAAATTCAGCTGTTCATGGTTTGTTCATGTTAGTTCACAGTGCATTAACTAATGTTAACAAGATTTTAATAATGCAGTTATCTCTCATTAGTAAATGTTGAAATTAACATTAACAAAGATTAATAAACGTTTTATAAGTGCAGTTCATTATTAGTTAATGTTAACTAATGTAGTTACTAATTTTAACTAATGACCATTGTTCTAAAGTGTTACCAAATAAAAATGATCATCCTATAGGCTACAGAACTGATAGTATTTCATTTCTAAAGTGCATGCATGTTCTTCTTTTGGCTACAAAAAGAAGTATTTCGGCTTTGTCACAAGTTAGTCTGTTTTGTTCTCATCCGATCCAACACGTGAGAAGCTGAGCTGAACAAACGGCCACTATCTACACTTGTGCATGCGGGTAAGCTCGCGCAGGAAAGCGGCTCTTCATTCCCTTCAGCGTATCTCGTCTCTTCCCTCAGTTCTCCAGTTTGTGTTTGTAACACACAAGTGACATGTTCGCGAATGATTGCAATATAGGCGTATGTGCACGCGGGCGCACTTCCAGATAAATCGGCCGGTTGCCGATCGCACGCTAGAAGCAAAAACCTTCCGGTTTTTGGCCGGTCAACCGGTGCATCCCTAATTGTCTGTACAACAAGCAAATCATATTCATAGACTCATGAATATTTACACCATTTGAATTAATTATTCTCCGAAACTCATTGTTGTTACACCATAAACATACTCCACACAGCTCCTGGGGGTTTAATAAAGGCCTTCTGAAGCAAATCGATGGGTTTTTGTTAGAAAAATATCCATATTTAAAACGTTATAAAGTAAAATATCTAGCTTCCGCCAGTCAGTTTAAGTAAGGGACAATGTACATCCAGGCGGTTGTTATCGCCGAATAAACCCTGACAGAGTGATCAGGACCGCGGAGGGGTCTTGCGTCACTCTGAAGAGGTTTATTCTACGATAACCAGCTGGATGTACATTATCCCGCTTATTACACGGCTACCTGTCTCAAGTAAATTAGTATATTTTATTAGCTCATTTGTAAGTTGAAAAATTCTAACTTTTCAGGGAAGAAAAAAGCTCTTCAAGGCACCTTAAGCCATGACACAAAGTTATAAAAAAACATTTTCTTTGCACGGGTCTTTATGGTTCTTGGTCTCTGCATTATGGGACAGAGTAATGTACTCGGTACCGTTGCCGTCGCATTTTATGATAAACGAGTCCCTTCTTGCCAGATGTCGTTGTACATCAAACCAAACTTTCCGAACGAGATCAGTGGCTGTGTCTGGTGACAGCACGTCCGAATGTCTTATTAGGTCCATGTCTGCTGTTCAGATCGGAGGATGATGCTGACTAATATCCTTACCAATTTTGTGAATTTGTTTAATTGGACATTTAAAAACGGCATTGCTGGAGTTAAAGGTTGCACTCTTTAATATGTACACTCTAAAAATAAAAAGGTCCTATATTGCACCAAAAATGGTTCTTGGCTCGTAATCATAGGGGAACCTTTTTTAGTGCTATATAGCACCAATTTTGGTTCTTCAGCGGTTCTTCAGAGGTTCTTCACCGTTTCTTTGACTAAGGTGCAATATAGCACCTCTGAAGAACCGCTGAAGAACCACTGAAGCAGCAAAATTGGTGCTATATAGCACTAAAAAAGGTTCCCCTATGATTACGAGCCTTTTTTTTTAGAGTGAGAACTTTTTTAAATATCTGACGACACCAGCCCTGATAGCCATATAGCTGGCTACCGAATAAGTCTGGCCGCTTGAATTCTGAACGGATGCATAAAAAGGAGCGTAGCACCTTTATTGAGCTCTCCTGGCTCATAATTATCATAATCTGCCGGAATTTTTTTCTCAATTAGCAATTAGCGTTAAGCATATAAGTAGTACCGGTCAAGACAACTCGTAGTACCCGGATGAGCGGTGTGTTATTCATTTTTGCGGTTGTTATCTGGGAATAACATACTGCTGGAATGTGCGATTGACCAATCAGAATCAAGTATTCCACAGCCGTGTAATAAAGTTTTTAAAAACACAGGTCCGTGTGGTAAAAAACAAAAAAACAAAAACTTAAATGCATAAAAAAACTAAAACAAAATCCCTCCCATTACAATCAGTGTTCTCTGTGGTGATGCAACACACACTTAGTTGTCAGACATCCCTTTCTTATGTTCAGTATGTTGCGTTATTGTACTATTAACAATAACGTTAACTTATTTCTATGAATTTTAATATTATATATTAACTTACCTTTGTATAAAAAGCAGCTCATAATGGAATAAAGATGCTTAGAATGTTAAGATGTTTAAAAAAATGTTTGCAAAGAAATTTGTATTTGTAAATCAACGTTCAGCTCACAAGTAAGAGGAAACGTCAGCTGTTTCTAAGTGCTTTGGATTTCACCGGCCAAGTTCAGACTTCATGAGCACCACCACTAGCACTATTTTGTTGAAAACTGGGTAAGAGATGCTTACCCCGTGTTCTTTTTGTTTTCTTTGGTCCAAAAACCTTTATGCAACCACAGCATGAGAGGCTGCTTCTGAAGGGAAGGGCTAATCACTGTGCACATTAAATATTTATTCTTACTCTGTATTTCAGGGCAATCTACAGTACGAGGCTACGAGCTATAAAAAGGCTGCTTTTACACCGTCGGCTCAGTGTTAAAATGTGTGTGAGGTGAGGTGACTGATGGTGGGGCTGCATCTGCTGGGAACGTGCTTGAGATCTGCCAAAACACTTTCTCTGTGGGGTGTCTGGATTTCTCTCTCCTGTATCAGTTGTCACTTTCAAATCTGGAGTTTGGTGTCAGTCTTTACAGGATGTGGCATATTCAGTTGTGAATGAATCAATATTCAGTCATCATTGTAGTCATTTTTAAAATGTTCAGAAACTCAAACTCACATTTTACTAGCATGATAAAGTTCAGGTAATTTCCTGAAGTGTTGATTAGCTTGAAGAGTCAGTTTTAGAAATGCCATTCATCCTACAATTGTAACAGATGATTTTTACTCTGAAATGAGTTATCTTTTGAGATCATGCAGCGACAATAACGTTTTTGCTTGCTAATGTGGTCTTTAACAATGTATTAAAGTTGGTTCATGGGTCACAATTCTCCATGGACATTTTTGATGTTATCTGATGCTGATTGACATGTCTCTTATCTCTATATTAGACATCGTGGAAACAGCATTCTGCCATGAAGAAAAAAGCGTTTTAGACAATGATCCTTTCGTAATTCACAAGGTTACGTTTTTTTGCGCTGAATCCAAGAATGTGGGCATGGACTTCCAGACACACGTTGTCTACAGCTCTTAAAAAAAACGGTTGATAGTCGCAATGAAGTAAAGGTATTCACTCTGCAGAATTGAATTAGTGAGATGATTAATGTAGCAGCTTGAGCTAACCTCGTGTGTTGTGATGCTGTGCACTTTCGGGTTTATTTGGAGACGTGTGCGCGTCTCTCTCTCTCTCCCTCTCTCGTGAACTTCATCGACATGGCCATCATGGAAAGCAAACACAAACACGTGGATCGCTCTTATTTTTCTCTCGTTCCTTGAGGAGTAGCGGTGAGCTCCGCATTTATGAACGGATTCAGCGTGATTCTCGTTAAAGAAGAGTTGCGAAATGAGATGCTGAGAGGCGCGAGGTCTGTCCGATAGGAGAGAATGGACTGCATTTGTATTGTTACGACCAAGGTAAGCGCACAGATTAACAATGACTTCTGCGACCATTTGAGTGGTTGCGTTTACCGCATTGTATTATTATTATTATTCGGTGTATTGCTGTGTACATAGCCGTACTTTACTAATTACTTATGGCAGTATTGTCATATTGTCCTGTTTGAGCAGTTGTTGTTTTTATTTTATTTTACTTATGGCAGTATTGTCATATTGTCCTGTTTGAGCAGGTTTTTTTTTTTGTTTTTGTTTTTTTAAACTTTGAAATATGTTACCAGCTCTTTGTGCTGTACATATTTTTACTCATGTATGTTTAGCAGAGTAGGATAATGGACGTTTATAGTTAAACTACCACTGGGGAGTCAGTTTAATTGCTTCAATATTAATAATAATGAATATAGTTTGTATTATTATTATTATTATTATTATTATTATTATTACTTAATAATATAAATTATTTGTTTCTTTGAACAATATATTTGTTTAACCAACAATATAACCAAATATTCAAGATTGGGGGACCAAATGCCAATCTGTCATTGAAAACCCTTATTGATTGACCACTATTCAGTGAAGACGTTTTTAGATTTGACGTTTTTAAAACGCTTCAAGTGAAAAACACTATAGGGTGAGTTGCACCAATAAGGATTAAACTAAGCAAAGTTTATAGGATTTGTTGATATGGGTTTTATTTTAAATCGAGTCGTTGCATCACTTAATTTTAAACACAGATAAATTACGCAGTAAACCGTTATAGAGCTGATCAAGCCGCAGACGGAGGTGAACTAATGACAGGCTAAAGAATCCTTTGTGCAACCCACCCTTAAAGTGCTGTAATGTACTAAAACAGTGATATTAAAGAGCACCTATCATGGCATTTAAAATGTTCCAAATATTGTTTTAGAAGTCCCCAACAACAGTTTTGCATGCATGCAATGACAAAAAAGACTTTAGTTTTCTTATAATATGCATTTATTTTTACCTGTTTTGACAGCGATTCTCAAATGATTCCTTTAGTGATTCACTTTTCAAAACCCCGCCTTTACGTGACGCTAATCTGCGGTGATTGGTCCGATGACCCAGTCAGTTGTGATTGGTATAGTCTGTGCAGATATTCTCGGAAACGGAACGCCCATCAAAGTCTTATAATGACAGTAATTTGTTAATATGTGTCAGGAGTTATGAATATGAAAACCGCGTCGGTACTGTTTGATTGTAATATGAGCCTCAGCTGATCTCATTCATAAAAAAACTCCTCACGAAGACTCGCGACAAATCAACATCCCTCAGGGCTTTTAGTTCAAAAGTGTGCAGATGAGGAGACATATTGATAGATTCTCATATGTCTGTGTCAAATTTCTAAGCAGAGGAGTATTTTTTATTCAATACTTCCTCAAATTGGGCAGAAATAGCCTAATCATGAGCGATTGAGTCTCGTGTTGTTTTCAATTCATACTGGCAGCCGGAGGGCGCTCTGTGCACATGTAATCCATATATGGTACAGACAGACGAAGAAGAACCATGTGCCATAATAAAAGTCCATAATAAAAGCTTCCTGAGATCGCGAAACATTATTTGACGACTAATAATAAACACTCAATCGCGACGATGTATGGTTTGTCTTCAAGCCACTTAGTCTTCAAATGCTCATCCTTGGGCAGATGAAAGAAGTTTGCTTTTGAGTGGCACTTCAGAACACAGCGTCTCGTCGCCATGATGTTTTCTAGTTTTCACTGGCGTCTTGGAGCGCAATAAGTGGGCGTATCGTATTCAAATAACTTGACAAGTTGACGTCATCTAGTCAGAGAAAAAGCTTCGGTCTTCTAACGATTCTTAAAAATGACTCCGAGTCGACTCTTACTTTTGAAAGAAAATAACTATATATACGGTGCACTGTCATATTTCAAGCTATCACAGGATGTTTTTGTTCACTTAGATCTATGTTACACACTACATGAAAGGTAAATTTCAAAATTCCATGATAGGTGCTCTTTAAAAGAAATTCAGTTTACTCCTTTTTGATGATGCATACTATACACAGGCGAGTAGATGAGGCAAGAATATGAACGCAGCGTGTTTTCTTTATAATGGGTTTCGATCAAGGGGGTAATCCAGCCCCCGGAAAGCGTACCTTCCATAGGGGCAGCCATTGCTAATCAAGCCATCACCTGCTGTTAGCATCCCATTGACTCCCATTCATTTTGGCCTCATTTTGACAGCGAATATCTTTACATCTGAGGCGTTTAAAGACTCCATTTGTCCATTGTTTATTTCTAAACAAACACGACAATGTATAAAATGCTCCATTACCTTGTATCTTACACTATCGCCCCGTAGAAGCCGTTTTTGTAAAAAGTTGGCTAAAGATTGCGTACCGTATTGACCCGAGGAGAAGCTCGTAGGCAATCTTTTACTGTCTATGAGGCAATCGGGGGGGACGTGGAGGCATAAACGCCGATAGAGATGTCGCAAATCCTGCTTCATTCATCAAAAGTTTCTCCTGCTCACACTCTGTCTCTACAAGATTCGGTGATTCAGATTTGACGTTGCACAACTACTAGAAGACTTGCCACTGTCAGACAGGTTGCTCACGTCACATCTACGTCGTCAAGCTCAGTCTGAGGCTGCGCAGTACGCTCAGCCATCAGGAAGTGAGTGCTTCTACCTGACTTCAATTTTTCCCGTCAAAGCCTATGGGGTCGCTGTGTCCATTTCTTTTACTGTCTATGGTTTCGATGGGGAAAACACCTAACGAGAAACCTCGTGTTGCACTAATATTCTGTGTTCGTCTGCTTTCCTGTACAAAGTATGCAACATCAATAAGGTGTATATTGAATTTGGTATTTCAATATCACTGTCTTACAGCGTTAATACTGACTACAAACCTGGTAAAAATGACTAGCGGGCAATGGAGTAGAGCCTTGTTTTGCCCTCCAGGTGGGCGTTCCTATAAGCGTGTGACAACACGTGAATACTATGGATTCCACCACTGATCATTGTTTTCATATACTCTCTGCACGATTCTGGATAAATTTAGAATCACATTAAAAAAATTAAATAGGGATCATGATTCTGATTAGACAATTAAACAAAATAACGTTTAATAAGTTCTGTCAAAAGGGTGTTTGCTGAAGTCTATTTTAAAATACTAAATGTATTGTCAATACTAAATCGGTGACTATTTTTTAAGTCACTTGTCGCCACCTACTGGTGAAACGATTTAATTAACACAATCTTTATTTGGTGATTTACTCGATTTTGAAGGCCACCATAGACATCAGTGTTTGTATCTGAACTATAAACTGTTTTTTAATCCCAGTATTTCTGTGATAACTTAAATTACTGTAGCACAGAAATAACGATCCTATGTGGTTGAAAAGACTGTGTGAAGTTGTTTAGGTTCCTGCCTACTAGGGCTGCATGATTAATCGAAATCGAACCGCAATCGCGATTTGGCTTATGTGCGATTATGAAAGCGCAAAGGCTGTGATTTTAATGAAATAAATAAATGCCCAACGTGTCAGTGAAGAGCTGATCTGTAATCAGGAGTAAATGCTGCTCTGTCTGAAAGCACTGCGAGTTTGAGTCACTTATAACATGCGCTTGAAAAAGCAACATGTGTCAAACATCTTCACAAACTAGTAATGCGAAGCGTTCATGTTGTCCAACAAAATACAACGTTTAATAACAGGTTTTAGCTCACTTCATATAGTCAGTCGAGCTGATGTGGCTTCTTATCACAGAAGGTCAATCAGCACTGCGTACTTTATTATTGTGAAAATACCCGAGAAGGCTTGAAGATCTCAATGCACCATATCTTGTCACAGAAGTATTATCTTCATGTTTAATCAGTCAAAGCGTTTCTATTTTCTTTTTATTCAACATACAGCAAGCTTCACATTAGGGATTTCCCATAGGGATTTCCTGAAAACTTTCTCTAACAAATGTGGAGTTTCTGCTCGAGGGCGCCCTCTGGCCTCCAGTATGAATTAAACTTTTGGGTAGAAAATAAGAAAAATAATATTTCTCTCTAAATAAATTTATATGACAATCCATACGTTTTTCTTCAATGTACAGGAGTTTTAATCCCCACAGTGGATGCATAAGAGGCTCATATTTCATATTAAAGACAAAGACTTTAAGAAATTGATATCACAGATAAAAAGCACAGATTTTTATAATAATTTTTTTTTTTTTTTACAATAAATCCTTAGACCTTTCTGATGATTTTTAGTCATAGGCTGTCTGCATATTAACAGGTAACCCATAATTGTTTAGTTTCTGTAAAATATAAATATTATAATTATTATTATTATTATACTGTTAAATTTATTCTTAAATGCTCTATTTTTTTAATAATGAATGTTATTGTAATAGTAATATTTCTCATTTTTATTTAGCAATAATAATAATCATAATAATTATTATTAGTCATATTAATATATAAACACAAAATGTTATATACACACACTTTTTCATGTTTTCACCATGAATGAAACTGAACTGTAGATCTTCTTTAAAGTGAATTTTACATAAAATGTTGCTATTTTAAATATCCAGTGTGTAATATTTATGAGGATCAATTGTAATATATATCTCTATTGCAATATAATATACATAACTATGTTTTCAGTGGTGTAAAAATACCTTACATAATAAACCATTATGTTTTTATTACCTTAGAATGAGCCATTTCTGTCTACATACACCAAGGGTCCCCTTCATAGACAGTAAAAGAAATGGACACAGCGACCCCATAGGCTTCGACGGGGAAAAGTGAAGGCAATTAGAAGCACTCAATTCCTGATTGCTGAGTGTACTGCGCAGCCTCAGACTGAGCTTGACGACGTAGATGGGACGTGAGCAACCTGTCTGACAGTTGTAAGTCTTCTAGTAGTTGTGCAAAGTGAAATCAGAATCATGTTGTTTAAATATTTTGTCCCGGTGCTTTTGGCTTTCTATGGGCTTCTCCCCATGCTTCTCCCTTGACTTTATCGGACTTTATTCCTCCATGTCCCCCCGATTGCCTAATAGACAGTAAAAGATTGCCTACGAGCTTCTCCTCCTGTCTGTACAGTAATTTCTCTACTATGCGCCGGTTGTCGCGTGGTAATGACGCAATCGTTAGCCTATTTTTACAAAAACGGCTTCTACGGGGCGATAGTGTAAGATACAAGGTAATGGAGCCTTTTATACATTGTAGTGTTTCTTAAGAAATAAACAATGGTCAAATGGAGTCTTTAAAAGCCTCAGATGTAAAGTTATTCGCTGTCAAAGTGACGCCAAAATGAATGGGAGTCAATGGGATGCTAACAGCAGGTGATGGCTTGGTTAGCAATGGCCACCCCTATGGAAGGTACGCTTTCCGGGTGTAGGATTACCCCCTTGGTCCCCTTAAAGTGAAGTCGCCATTTTGCGCCACCATGTTTCTACAGTAGAGTAGCCCTAAACAGACAAAAAGCTCAATAGAGCGCTAACTACTCTCTGCCTCAGTCAAGTCAAGTCAAGTAATCTTCATTTATATAGCGCTTTTCACAATATAGATTGTTTCAAAGCAGCTTTACATTGATAATAGGAAATTATTGTTCAGCTAAAGTAAGTTTTTTTGATTGATTAATTTCTGTTGTAAAAAATCATTAGTTATTTACTTTGGGGTGACTTGCATTTAGTCTATAGGCAAGTGTGTTTGAATACGTGTGCGCAGGAGCATAGTCTTTCTTTACAAAATGACTGCCAAATGACTTATCTGGCATTTTTAGTAATTTCCGTGGATCCATGTGAACGGGAATCATTTTGATAATGTTTTAATCTGTACAGAGGGAAAGTGAAGTGAAGGAGGCCGTCACAAGGAAGAGTCTAGTTGACACAGTCTCTGCTGACACTTCAGGGCTGCATTGTGGTAGTGTCTAGGCTCAGGTCCACCATCTGATCTGGATACAGCCTGGTTCCGGCAGACTACTGTAAACCTTGGGATAAACAGAGAGACTAATATTAGTGTAGATGCCATTCTTATGATGTAACGAGTACAATAGGTGTTATGGCAAGTGTCAGATGACGTCATCTTTGTCCTCTGTTGGCCACCGTAGCTTCTCTATGTGCTTCGAAAGGTAGGGGTGAGCAGTGGACTGAGCTGATGGTTGCAATTCGCAACCTCACCGCTAAAATCACACAACTTTAAATAGACCCATATATAAAAATCATAACAAATTTTAATGTAAGGTAAAAAACAACTGGTGTTAACTCTATTAGCTAGCTATTTCAAATGAGCGAACATTACTAGCATCGTCTAACTACTATGCAATTAGGTAAACGTGGGTAACCTAAACTGTTAATTGATTACATCACATTACCTTTATCTTTATCCCCTTTTTCTTCCACTTCTTAATTTTCTTTGTTGGGCACCAGAGGGATTCTGACTTTTTGACATTTGTAGGCTATCTGGCTATAATCTAGCATTTGCTTATTCCGCCTATTCTGTGGCCTGGGCCTGATTTAACTGATTCTCAGCATCACCTGTTTGGTTATTTGGCTTTTTTTTTTTAGCATGTTATGGTTTTAGGTCAATTAAACACAACTACCATTGACCAATGTCCTGTACAAAGTAAAAACCATTAACAGAATAAAAACAACAACAAAGACACCGATAAAAAACTGTTGTTTCTCACTGGGCTGTAGTTCAGTTCCTTCATTACAGTACTTCATGCCATTTATATGTGTGCATAGATGATGGAACATGCAATGTTGAATTGCATTTTCTTTTTTGCTGAATTGAAGAAAGAAAGATGGCAGCAGGAAGTCTGGACAATATCTAGCATTTTGAATGGAAGTCTTTCCCATCCTGCTTTAATGCCGTTTGTCTCAAGGGCCTTACTGTCATTTATCTTGACCTTCAGGAGCCTGACGTCCTGTCTTTGATCTCTAGGACTGTCTCTCATGACTTTGGGCTGAAATGATATTTATTGTTTGATTCCTATTGGACTGTTTATCAACAATATATGAATAGCAAGCATTTTGAATATTGTGTTAATTTGCGGAACTTTGCATTTTGTGTCACTGTAACGTGTCTTGGTTTGGGAAACTGGACAGCATGAAGCCTGGTTTATACTTTCGCCTGGCTCTGCAAACGACAGAGGGCGACTCGGAGTAATTGTTTTATAAACCATCAGGAAAAAGTGTCGAGAAGAAGTGGGCTAATGTACTCAAGTGATGATATTTATTTTAGTACGCTTCACCAAAAACCACACTACAAAAGGATTGTGTAAAACTCAGTAAACCTTGATATTACTTTTGACATGAGAACAAAATATATGCACACATGTATACAACTAAATTAACGATCTCTTAAATGTTTAGTTTCGTGATTTTTTTTTTAATTAAACATGGATCGTTATTTAAAAGGGCTTATTTCTGCTTTTGTAGACTCATTTTGTAAATATAAGCACCTAATTTGTATGTGCAAACTGGGTGCCGGTGTGATGTGACGTCAAACTCAGCTAGATTCGCCTAGAACTCTTTCATCTCCGGATGCGGAGTCGTGCGCGCTGTTACAAAAAATGCGCTGCACACCGCCAGGCGAAATGGGGGCCGTTTCTCAATATGCGTTCTTGTCTGTACTTGTGTTCTCGTGGACTTGTGAAACGTCATCAGTCGCTGCCCAAGTACTGTTCCAATTGTGTCCTTGATCCGCCCCTTTTATCGAGGATGCATCGAGAGGAGACTTCAGACAAACTGGTATCCCAGAATGCATCTCGCACCAACGGACGCAACGATCAGTAATGCCCCTTTCTTTTACTGTCTATGGTAATGCCCCCCAACACCCCCGCATGATAAGCTGAACTTGGTTGTGCACGAGCCTCTACTACTAAGAACGTAACCGAGAGCAGAGCGACATTATCATCAATTAAAGTAATACTGTTTGCATGTGCTTTATAACAGAGCCTCAACGGGGTGCGGCATTGTTTTGTCACTTGCAACAAATCCAGAATACACATAATTTCTGCTTGAAATAAGCCTAAAATGCAAAACAAGACCAATTTAGGATAGTAAGAGTTATTTTTAAGCACAAGCCTAATAAAACATTTGAAGTAAAAAAATATATATTTATTTATTACTTATATAGTAGTATAAACTAGTGAAAATGTAAAATATTAAAAACAATTATAACATTTTAAAATATTTGTTAAATAGTTTTATTTATCATATTTGTTTTATTTTTGTAATGTGTTTTTGTTAAGTCATGTTATAATATATATAACTGTGTATGTGACAAATAAAACTCTTGAATCTTGAATCTTGAATCTTGAATCTAATATTATTTTGAACTGCTTGTTATTTACAATGGCAACTGTTAACTGTTTTAATTTTTTTTAAAAATTTCGGGTGCGTTGGATTGTATTAAATCCACATAAAAATCCTTATAATCAAACTAAATCATAATAATTATTAATGTCAATAATAATATACACTGTAAAAAATGTAAGGCCTCTCCAATTAAAAATTTTCTAGTGAGTGATCACATCAAAAAATTTTCAATTGGCCAAATTGAATTTCTGTGAATTGAATTTTATCAATTGTGGCAGCAGCCTGTTAACATGGGCTCAATTAGAAATATGTTGAGCCAATGGAAAAATGTAATTTACCAACACTGTAAAAAATGTCAGGCCTCTCCAGTTTAAAATTTTCTAGTGACCGATCACATCTAAATTTTTCAATTTGGCCAACTAATTTTACTAAATTTAGATGTGATCGCTCACTAGAAAATTTTGAATTGGAGAAATGTTTTACAGTGAAACTGTGAGGTTGGTCCAATTAAATATTTTAAATTGTAGTAACAATTGTTTATTTCTCACTGCCCCAAAAGACAAAAATGACTAAAAACATAAATATATTACGCAAAATACAGAACACAGACAACAGGGTTGACATTTTATCAAATTACGTTATTAACAAGTAAATTCCAACACAGGATATTTGGTGAAAATACCTTATTTTCAATAAGGAAAACTCTGAATATTCAAGAAGTCTTCTGCATAACAGGATGTCTTAATGTGGTGAAGAAAACACGGCACTGCAAGCTAAAAACCTGCAAATAAAAATAAAAACTAACATTAATGGCAAAGTTTCCCTGCATCACATCTGGCAAATGACAGAACAGAAGTTCTTCATTATTTAATGAGGATGAGACGAATGAATGGATGAATAAGAAAATCGAGCTTGACGTGTTTGATATTAAAAGGCAATAACTTAAGCCCTGAAAGAGGCCGATGCCAAATGCAATCGGTTGCATGCCGCATATATCACACAAATGACTTAATTTACTTATTACCTCATTTTAGACATATAAGACATGAGGAAAATAAAACTATTGGCTACCCTTAGAGTAAACAAGGTAAACGAGAACACGCATGAAACCAATGAATGCATGAACTCGTGATTCTACAAAATGTCTTTTAAACTTCATACCGGGTCATAAAGCAAAACTCTGTAGAATAATTTCAGTGCTAAATACTCACCAACATCTTTGTGAGATGAATATCTCTATTCTCTTGGGAATGTCTGTTTCGGTCTTCGGTCTTAACAAATTAGATTTTAGTGATATTTTGACCACTCAAATAGGAAATGTCCCCGGTTTCTTTTTCAGAAATCGGGTCACCTTACCTAAACCACATATTAATGTTTAATATAGGCTTATTATTATTTTTTTATCTAAACGAAAAGAGGCAGGGTTGTGTTTTATACTTAGTTTTGTTATAAATATATAAGATAATCAATGTAGCTGCCTGAACGACATTTGTGTGGCTAATATGTTTAAGATTGTTTTGTAAAAAAAAAAATGAAAAGAGGCAGTGGTGTTTTATGACATATTTCGTTTTATTGTAGCCTAAAATATACGTTTCTCTATACCAAGTAGGCCTACGCGAACTTCTGACTTGCGTCCGTATGTGGTAGTTAATTCAGGCTCGCCAAGTTCAGCTCCGGAGAACGAACTCCCGAGGACGGGAAGACAATAGTCCGGTAGGCTACTCTGCTAATGGAACAGCAGCGTTCTTGATAGTGTTATTCAGTGTATATATGTATATTTTAGGCTACAATAAAATGAAATATATGATAAAACACCACTGTGCCTCTTTTCATTTTCATTAAAAAATACTACACATATTATAGCCACACAAATGTAGTGCAGGCAATGTTATTGCATTTATATTTAAAGCAAAACAAAATGTTAAAAACTCTGCCTCTTTTCGTTTACATAAAAAAAAACCCATTAATATGTGGTTCAGACAAGTGTGATTATCACTGTAATAAAAATAAATTATGACATAAAACACAACCCAGTCTATTTTTGTTAAATGTCAGTTTATGTGTTTAATAGCCTAAAAAATAAAAAGTTATGAAACTTCACTTTGCCCTCAGTCAAAACGATTTGCCAGGGAACAAATTACAGATTCATGAGACCAAAGATTGCCCGTTAAAAGACGAATTATATCTGAAGACATCAGAGCCAGCGGCAGACGTCAGAAGGACTAGCCGTGTTAAAGCAACACTGTGTGATATTTTCCCCCATCTAGCGGTTAAAAGGTATATGACCATCCAGTGAATATTAGTTTCTCTTCCTCTCAATTCCGATTTCGTTTTAACTCCTACGGTGGCTGATTTAGTCCAAGATTAATATGGCTTCCAGTTCGACCTCGTCCACATTCGACACGGTGCCATGGAGTGTTAAAACGCGAAAGGCGAAGCTTGAATTTACGGGTATGTCCCTCTTTGGCTAATGTACTTTCAAGATGGAGGGGCAACATGGCGACCCGCATTCGAACCCCTTACCCGTATGTATTTTCAATGGCATATTATAAACTTACGAGTAGGGGTGCTCCGATCGATCGGCAACCGATCTCGATCGGTCGATAATCGCTTTGGGATGATTGATCGGCGGTCTCCAAAAAGGCCGATCTCATGAACCGATCGCATGCTGACGACACATAAAACCCGCACCTGCCGTGAGAGCTAAGGCATGACATGCAGCGACACCGTCTCATTCTCTTTCCAGTGCGGGTAAAATAATTATAATGCTGAAGGTGAGGTACAATTCATATTTCTATATTAAATAACTTACGCAGTCATTTGAAAACGTTCTGTGGGATGTAAGTTCACAAACAGCGCTCGTGAATCACCGCGTGCGCGCGCTCTCTCTCTTTCCCTCTCAAAATGCTCAGATGACTTCACATCATCGCATCGCATGTGCACTAAAATCGAGCTGCACAGTTGACACAGGATTTGCCACTTTGCACAATCGAGGCAGTGTCGCATCGTCACTAAAGTTTATCATTTGAATTTATTTTTAAGTCTTGCCAGTGTTCAAACCGCACTCGCGCGCACGGTCTAGAGAGACACACACACACAGGCCATCTCACAAAAAGCTTGTGAGTACAAATTGCGCTGAAATGGTCAGATACACACAAATGTATGTACTAAATGACCGTCTTGACGAGTATACACGTAAACCCTGTCGTGACTCGCGAGTGAACGTTTGTGCAACTACATGTAACCGTATCCGTTTTCGCTCTTAAAGTGACATCTGTCGAATAAACTGCTGCGGTCTCTGAGTTTCTCTTTGTCTTGTATTGTTTGATGAACCTTTATGACACTCACTGCTCTTGAATGACTAACTTTTGCAACCTTAAGTGTAAGGATTAATCTAATTTAATTTATTCAGGGAAGACCAATATTAATTTACATTTGATTTCCTATTAAATGTCTTTAGTATTTTTTACGTCAATACTAATGTTAGACCCACCTGAAATTTTTTTTTTTTTAAATCAAAAATGCACTGCATGATCAAATATTTAGGTGAGATAATTATATACATTTATTATATACATTTATTTGGGAAAGATGGCCTACAGTAGCCTTAAGTTATCTCATTTTCTAAAATAAACACTTGGTGGTTCTGCAAGATCTTGACTCAGTTAATTTAAAGTTAGTTTCATTTCTACAAATGGTGCAAACTCTGCAAGATTATAGATAAAAGATTACCATTCCCCTGCCATTCTGTGATCGGCAGTGATTGGCAATCGGCAGATCATGATCTTGGTGATCGGTAATCGGTGATCGGCAGAGATGTATAAGGTACTAGAGACACATACTTGAGTAAAAGTACAAGTTCCTTATCAAAAAAGTGACTTGAGTAGAAGTTGAAGTGCTCTTTAAGCACCACACTTAAGTAGAAGTACTAAAGTATTCAACATTTTTTGTACTTAAGTATTGCAAGTAGTTTATTTTAAAATGTACTACTCAAGTACTGAAAGTAAAAGTACAAGTATTGTGTTATGTAGTTATTAAAGAAAGTAGTCAAAAGTTTGAACATCATATTGTTTTTATTATTTCAAATGATTAAGCTAAAGGACAATCACAATGTTGGTAGGTAATTTTTCTACATATTGTCATATAAATAACCTGAAAATACTGTAGTTCATTAAGATTAAATCTTACTATAACCACTCTTACTAAAAAAAAATGGGGTAAGCACACTTATATTCTCATTTCAAGAGGTGTTCTGAGTAAATTATTTGTTTGTAACACTTTACAATATGGTTTGATTTGTTAAAGCTACACTATGTAACTTTTCCGTCCACTAGAGGTCGCCTGTTCAAAACAAAGGCGTAGTTTGATGACGCCACGTTTGAGCGCAGAATCTCGGGACATGTGGTCTTCACCTCACAGCCGGTGGGAAACAGTCAGGATAGGACTCGGGCAGAAATCATGTTCATGGATGCGATTATTAACATTACTGTAGTGAAGCAGAGCAGGACCCGAGTGTTGTGGAGCTGAGCAAGGCCGCAGGAGCGATTGAAGAGCGGGACAGTTATTATGGCATAGTCGCCGGCGGGACTTTTATTATGACACAGTTGCCGGCGGTACTTCCTCTTCTCCAGTGCTGAGTGAGAGGTAACGCAGCTCTGTTTATCGTATTAGATATATCTGAGTGTGTTGAAAAGGAAGTTATGACGTTCGCTCGGCGGCTGCTATGACACGTGTTCACAATGCAGTGAGAGTAAAGTGTTTCACTGAATAAAACCGGAGACCGAGGGTGACGCAGATATGACGCAATCGACAGGCGACTCCCTCACACGCATAGCTCACACGTCCCGGCTCCTTGGTTAAAATAGCAATTTTCTCACGATTTACAAATAGTTGAAAACATTTGGGATATTCTAAGTACTCAACTGAACAAAATATATAACACTGGCCTAGTGGTTTCTGGATATTTTACTGCAAAAATCCTATATAGTTCACCTTTAACATTACATTAGTTAATTAGACTTATAACTAACATGAACTAACCATGATCAATACATTTGTTACTGTATTTATTAATATTTGTTAATCTTAGTTAATAAAAATACAGCTGTTCATTGTTTGTATATGTTACTTCACAGTGTACATTAACTATGTAAACAAATAGAGAGCAATTTGAGCGCAAGACGCTCGTGTTGTTTTAAAGACAGTGAATGCGCGCTCGCGGGGCTCTCTCGCGCGCGCTCTCTCTCTCTCGCGCTCTGTCTCTCTCTCGCACTCTCGCGCGCGCGCTCTCTCTCTCATGCGCGGTAATGTGGGTTTGGAATGGAATGATTCGTAACATTTTTATAATTGTAACGAGTAACGATGCAGCACATGAAAAAAATATCGGAGTAAAAGTATTAAACTCATCGAAAATATGTACTGAAGTAAAAGTGGAAGTAGGAGAAAAAAATAATACTCTAGTAAAGTACAGATACTGCCTTTTAGTACTTAAGTACAGTAGTGAAGTAGTTCTACTTCGTTACTATACATCTCTGGTGATCGGCCCCAAAAATGCTGATCGGAGCATCTCTACTTACGAGAATACTTTATTACTTGAAAGAAGTAAATATACATTAATGAGCACATATATTTTTGAAAGAACTAAGGGTTTTCAGCTAAGAATAAACTAAAAAAGTTACACAGTGTAGCTTTAAGGCTGCTCTCGGCGGGGAGAGCGCCCGCTGATCGCCGCTGATCGACTGGATCTCACAACTCGCCAGATCAATCAATTTTTCAAAAAGGCGCTCTCTTTATAAATAAACCACAGATTTGAACTTTAAACAAGTACATTCTCGCCTGAAAAAGTCTTAAAACTACATTTTGTGGAACATTAACAGTAGTATTTTTAAATTACGAGGGGTTTCTCATCCACTATTGTCGTTTGCTTGTTGGTGCGAGATGCATTCTTGGATACCGGTCTGTCTGAAGTCCACAAGTCTCCTCTCGATGCATCCTCGATAAAAGGGGTGGATCAAGGACACATCCGGGGATTTGACCTGGGGTGCATTCCATTCGACAGGGTCCCTGAGCACTGTTCACTGCTCCCTACTCCCTGAGCACGATATATCAGTTGAAGTGGACTTCGCTGACAATAATCACTTATTTGGAACGCCCTGCAACGACATCAAAGAAAGGCAAAGACGGGGTCGCGCAGATTATGATATAACATCAATTAATATTGTAATTTACTTTACTTTCAAATTTAGAACCATACAAAACACAGAGTATGTATCTAAAACATATAATCAAAACATTAGTTTTATTAGTTTACATATAAGTTGTATTGACTATGAACACATTTGAAGCTCCACCTGACATTCAATATGAAAATACATTTTGATTTGGTTAACTATGTGTAAATATAGGCTATTCTTAATCAATGGTCTTTGTGGCGGTCTCATCTAGTGCACTTTCTTTCCCAAGCGCAGCTACATAGAAAACATTCCTGATGTAAATAAAGTACAATATAAAAAATGACAGCCCTCAGGTACTTCTCAACACTTTTAATTTGTTTACATATTCATAAAATATAATATGTGAATTGCCATAACTATTCATAAATACTCTAGTTTGTATAATAACTATGAATATTCAAATGCTATACAGGGCTCCAGAGTGCGACTAAATGGTCGCATTTTGCGACTAAAATTTGAGAGTGTGCGACTGAATTTTACATCCAGGCGCACATGTGCGACCAGTAAATTTGCCTGCTGTCGGTACTGGAGAAATTAAGAAAATACACTTACTAATTATAATTGATAGACGTTATGTCTGGCAAATTCTATCTTTCTATATGAGATAATATTAAACCATTTGTCCTTGATGCATTTTTGCCATTCGCAATCCAGAAGAGAGAGAGAGAGAGAAAGAGAAAGAGAAAGCGAGCGCTCTCTCACGTGGAGCTACAGCAAACACAACACGTCAGTCAGCTTAATGAGTGACGATGGCCAAGAGAACTACACAAAAGTTTAGTCTGCTTAAACTCTTGGGATATGCTTTGATATTAATCTAATTTTATTTTCGATTTCGGCTTCCAAGAATTATAAAAAGATGATATGAGGTCAAACTATTCCTATAGCCGTGTTCGTCGAGCTCATCCTTCCCTTCACAGCCTTGCGCTGTCATTTCTCCTTAAACCTAAACTAAACGTCCGAATCAGTGATTGTTGTAAACTGCAGTCTCTACTGTTGCTAAACTGCGGGATGTGTGTGATAATAAAGAGCTATTAAATGCACAATAATCCGCGCAAGAGACGCTGTTTCCAACTTCAAGGCGGTTTATGTGTGTGTGCTGCGAAATGGACCGACTTGCACTTGATATTTTAGGCTTCGTGTGCGCGTCTAAACCATCAAATAAACAACAAATAGCCGGTGTCAAAATGACCGGATTGGAGAGTAGTTATTTTAACAGTTTATATCTTAAATGGGCGTAAATAGTTTGGAGAAATAGGAGAATATGATTCTATTAGTTCTACATTCGATCGGTCTTAAAGGGGCAGCGTCTAATAAACCTGCTGACGATTGAGCCATTAATTCGAATCGAACAAAAGGCAAATAGAAAATATTCCAGCTCTTGAATTAATAACTTAGCTTTTATAAGCATTAATCTATCAATTTATACAGTGAAAACTATGCAGTGTTATTTTACATTTCATTACTTTATTAGATTTCTTTGTAGGTTTGTTCTTTACTGTAATATTAATGTTAGCAGACCTTCCGAATGCCTGCACACTGGTCCATTTACAAATAGATGTTTTATATTTTTGTTCAAACTTTGCGGTTTCTTTTGCTATAGATATTTTACTTTTCAGATTATAAAGCCATTTTAATTATGTTCTTAATTATGCTTTTTTTTTTAATAAAAAATAAATAAAATAATGTATAATAAAAAGAACCGGTAAGAATACTGTTAAAGTATCGGATCGATAAGCAGTATCGGTAAGAGTAGTAATACCATTAAAACCTTAACGATACCCATCCCTATTAGTAATACAGTGGAAATTAGTAGATTTGGTTAGCATGTTGATTTACGGTGTGTGCCCCTAAAATTTCTGGTTGTGCCCCTAAAATATTCAGTTGGGGGCCACTGTGCTCCTAGTGAAAAAAGTTAGTCTGGAGCCCTGCTATAAACTCCTCCATCGCAGAGCTGTTTAAAGCTCTTCCCACGGCTCTGCTCCATCATTAGTTCAGACAGGTGATGCGATGCGCAATGACATTTGGGTGTTTTTCACTCTCCACTTCCTGTAAGTGATGTTCCCTTCTTCCCTACGCCGTTCGCAGTGCCCTTCGGACTGAACATGTTCGCTCCCTTTGGATTGGAATCTCACTTGAGATGGCGGAATACCCTCTGAAGTCCACTTCGCAATCCACTTACGGTCGAATGGAACGCACCCCTGGGGTGCATTCAATTCGACAGGGTCCCTACACACTGTTCACTGCTCCCTACTCCCTGAGCACGGTATATCAGTTGAAGTGGACTTCGCTGACAATAATCGTTCATTTGGAACGCCCTGCAACGTCATCAAAGAAAGGCAACGATGGGTGCAGATTATGATATAGCCTGACATAAATTAATATTGTAATTTACTTTACTTTCAAATTGAAAACCATATAATACATTTACAAAACACACAGTATATGCTATCTAAAACATATAATCAAAACATTGTCCATTAGTGTTATTAGTTTACTTATAACCTGTATTGACTATGAACAGATCTGAAGCTGCACCTGTCATTCAATATGAAAATACTTTGATGTTTGTAGGCTATTCTTAATGGTCTTTGTAGCGGTCTCATCTCGTGCGCTTTCTTTCCCAAGTGCAGCTGCACAGTAAACATTCCTGAGGTAAATAAAGTAAAATATAAAACATGACAGCCCTCAGGTGCTTCTCAACACTTTTAATTTGTTTACATATTCATAAAATATAATATACAAATGTAACAGTTATTGCCATAACCATTCATAAATACTCTAGTTTGTATAATAACTATGAATATTCAAATGCATATGTAAACTCCTTAATCGCAGAGCTGTTTAAAAACTCTTCCAACCAACGGCTCTGCACCATCATTAGTTCAGACAGGTGATGCATGCGATGCGCAAAGACATTTGGGTGATTTTCACTCTCTACTTCCTGGGTGCGTTCCATTCAACCGTAAGTGGACTGCGAAGTGGACTTCAGAGGGTATTCCGCCATCTTAAGTGAGATTCCAATTCAAAGGGAGCGAACATGTTCATTCCGAAGGGTACTGCGAACGGGGCAGGGAAGAAGGGAACATCGATACATCACTTCACAGGAAGTAGAGAGTGAAAATCACCCAAATGTCTTTGCGCGTCGCATGCATCACCTGTCTGAACTAATGATGGTGCAGAGCCGTTGGTTGGAAGAGTTTTTAAACTGCTCTGCGATTAAGGAGTTTACATGCATTTGAAAGTTAGTTATTATACAAACTAGAGTATTTATGAATGGTTATGGCAAGAACTGTTACATTTGTATATTATATTTTATGAATATGTAAACAAATTAAAAGTGTTGAGAAGCACCTGAGGGCTGTCATGTTTTATATTTTACTTTATTTACCTCAGGAATGTTTACTGTGCAGCTGCACTTGGGAAAGAAAGCGCACGAGATGAGACCGCTACAAAGACCATTAAGAACAGCCTACATAGTTAACCAAATCAAAGTATTTTCATATTGAATGACAGGTGCAGCTTCAAATCTGTTCATAGTCAATACAGGTTGTAAGTCAACTAATAAAACTAATGGACAATGTTTTGATTATATGTTTTAGATAGCCTATACTGTGTGTTTTGTAAATGTATATGCTTATTATATAGTTTTCAATTTGAAAGTAAAGTAAATTACAATATTAATTGATGTTATATCATAATCTGCACCCGTCGTTGCCTTTCTTTGATGACGTTGCAGGGCGTTCCAAATGAGGGATTATTGTCAGCGAAGTCCACTTCAATTGATATACCGTGCTCAGGGAGTAGGGAGCAGTGAACAGTGCGTAGGGACCCTGTCGAATGGAATGCACCCCCTGTTAAGTGATGTATCGATGTTCCCTTCTTCCCTGCGCCGTTCGCAGTACCCTTCGGACTGAACATGTTCGCTCCCTTTGGATTGGAATCTCACTTAAGATGGCGGAATACCCTGTGAAGTCCACTTCGCAGTCCACTTACGGTCGAACGGAACGCACCCCTGGGGTGCATTCCATTCGACAGGGTCCCTACACACTGTTCACTGCTCCCTACTCCCTGAGCACGGTATATCAGTTGAAGTGGACTTCGCTGACAATAATCCCTCATTTGGAACGCCCTACAACGTCATCAAAGAAAGGCAACGACGGATGCAGATTATGGTATAACATAAATTAATATTGTAATTTACTTTACTTTCAAATTGAAAACTATATAATAAGCATACATTTACAAAACACACAGTATAGGCTATCTAAAACATATAATCAAAACATTGTCCATTAGTTTTATTAGTTTACTTATAACCTGTATTGACCTGTATTATTATAACAGATTTGAAGCTGCACCTGTCATTCAATATGAAAATACTTTGATTTGGTTAACTATGTATGTAGGCTATTCTTAATGGTCTTTGTAGCGGTCTCATCTCGTTTGCTTTCTTTCCCAAGTGCAGCTGCACCGTAAACATTCCTGAGGTAAATAAAGTAAAATATAAAACATGACAGCCCTCAAGTGCTTCTCAACACTTTTAATTTGTTTACATATTCATAAAATATAATATACAAATGTAACAGTTATTGCCATAACCATTCATAAATACTCTAGTTTGTATAATAACTATGAATATTCAAATGCATATGTAAACTCCTTAATCGCAGAGCTGTTTAAAAACTCCAACCAACGGCTCTGCACCATCATTAGTTCAGACAGGTGATGCATGCGACGCGCAAAGACATTTGGGTGATTTTCACTCTCTACTTCCTGTGAAGTGATGTATCGATGTTCCCTTCTTCCCTGCGCCGTTCGCAGTACCCTTCGGAATGAACATGTTCGCTCCCTTTGGATTGGAATCTCACTTAAGATGGCGGAATACCCTCTGAAGTCCACTTCGCAGTCCACTTACGATTGAATGGAACGCACCCCTGGACTTGGCTGGATGTGAACTTTGAATTGGAACAGTACTTGGGCAGCAACTGATGGGGTTTAGCTGATGTCTTTAGCCCAGGCGAGACGCTTCTGATGCTGTCTGTTGTTCAAGAGTGGCTTGACACAAGGAATGCGACAGCTGAAACCCATGTCTTGCATACGTCTGTGCGTAGTGGTTCTTGAAGCACTGACTCCAGCTGCAGTCCACTCTTTGTGAATCTCCCCCACATTTTTGAATGGGTTTTGTTTCACAATCCTCTCCAGGGTGCGGTTATCCCTATTGCGTGTACACCTTTTTCTACGACATCTTTTCCTTCCCTTCTCCTCTCTATTAATGTGCTTGGACACATAGCTCTGTGAACAGCCAGCCTCTTTTGCAATGACCTTTTGTGTCTTGCCCTCCTGGTGCAAGGTGTCATAGTCATCTTTTGGACAACTGTCAAGTCAGCAGTCTTCCCCATGATTGTGTAGCCTACAGAACTAGACTGAGAGACCATTTAAAGGCCTTTGCAGGTGTTTTGAGTTAATTAGCTGATTAGAGTGTGGCACATGGTGTCTTCAATATTGAACCTTTTAACAATATTCTAATTTTCTGAGATACTGAATTTGGGATTTTCCTTAGATCTCCGTTATAATTATAAAAATTAAAAGAAATAAACATTTGAAAAATATCAGTCTGTGTGTAATGAATGAATATAATATACAAGTTTCACTTTCTGAATGAAATTAGTGAAATAAATCAACTTTTTGATGATATTCTAATTATATGACCAGCACCTGTGTGTGTGTATGTGTGTGTGTGTGTGTATATATATATATATATATATATATATATACATACACACACCTCTTATTGTTGATTGGCTGAGTGCTCTTCACTCGTGTCAATTATCTGAATGTGCTCCTCCCGAACTTTGTTAATAAAACATAATTAAATTAAGCCGGTAAACGTCTGCTCTGCGGCAGTGCAGCAGGATTCACTGTTCACTAATCACGTGATGAGTGTAAGGTGAGATGACTGACAAGAAAGACCATGTCAGAGGATTTGTTGCGCAACAAAGCCTAAGCGTCTGATAAATGTCTTATCTTGTGGAATGCTTGCTCAGCACCGCTGTTCACTATACACAGTGTGCGTGCGATCACAAATCGAAAACGAAAGTACACGCAAGCTCCCTGATGCGCTCAAATTAGGTGACATACAATACCCTGTCTCCCAATATCAAAGATATCTTGGGTTGGGCCATGCAGTTGTAACCACCTCTTAGCTCTGGTCTCTGTTTGCATTTTTTATTGAGAGAGTACTTTGATTATGGTTGCACTTATTGTTTGCACTTAATATGACTGCAATTTTTTTATTTCTATGATCAATTTGTGGGAAGGAAATCAATTACGATGTCACACAGCCTCAGTCAGAAGTTCTGGAAGGTCATAATTTATGTACAGTAAGATCTGAAGAGACTCGTGTGAAATCATACAGGAGAGAAGCCAGTCAGTTCAGTTTGTGGCAAAACCTTTTACAGTTCTTGAGTATTGTTCTTTCAAAGCATTTGATAATCCATACTCAGAAAGTAGAACTGAAATTACATTCATTATGAAATGATTAGTTAAAACATTTCAAAATGCACCTGCAGACTAGTCATGAACTTTGTCATTAAGGATTTCTTAAAAATACTGTGCAAAAATCTTGTCTTGTGAACCCAGTTTCGTGCCTCGTCTCGTGAGCTTTTTAAGTGTCTCGTCACACCCCTAGTATGTACTTATTTTCTGTTATATTACTATAAATGGTGTGAGAAGAATACATTGTGGTCACATTAGCAGAATTTTGGCAAAATTGTAAGTAGTGTAGTGATATGTGAAGCACAGCTGTCTTGACTGTAAGCTTGACTTTTGATGACTATGTAAATAAAGTTGGATTGCACTGCAGTGTAAGCTGAATTTTGGCTCAGCCTGGAGTAACATTTTGCACTGAACTGAACACACAAATCGCTGAATGTTTACTTAATTTCTGAACTGTTTACTGTGATAATTTTTTTAGCTACATCATACACTTAAATGTGTGATCTCTAAATATAGACTACACAAATGGCATTTTGAAGTAAACCGATGAATAACCTATGAGCTTCAGTTGTCAGAAATGTTGCAGATGAGGCAATTTCTGCTCAAGAGAGCAGCGTTTGTGTCCCTGTGTGGGAATTCACAAGGAGTTCTCGCTTTCGGTCTCTTCCCCTCTCTCCCTAACTCCTGACACCCCCCACCCCTTGTTCAGATTGCCTGGTTGTAAGGCTTCACAGAGGAAGGGGTCAAGTTGTGTGGAGTGACTGCATGTTTTTTGCATGCATGACTGCTCATGCTCATGTCTCCTCTGGTCGGTGCCAGCCTCAAGGCATATCAGACTTGCAGTTAAAAGCACATAGATTTCCATGTGGGCTTTGCATCGACTTCACCCTGTACCAGGAGGCAAAGTAAGGAAAAAACAATTTTTGTATACATCCTTGGCTTTCTCACTGTCCTCACAAAATACTTTTATTTACACCTAAACGGGTACGTAACACACAGTTATGTTAATCTCATGTTAATTTTGAGTACCTATAGAGTAGTATTGCATCCTTCATATCTCTGAAGAGTCTTTAGTTTTATATTTAAAACTACATTTTATATTATATATTATATTTTTATCCATTGTGGCAACAGTCTGTTAACATGGGCTCAATTAGAAATAATATGTTGAGCCAATGGAAAAATGTAATTTACCAACACTGTAAAAAATGTCAGGCCTAGTGACATTTGTTCTAGTGACCGATCACATCTAAATTTTTCAATTTGCCCAACTAAAACATTTAGATGTGATCAGTCACTAGAAAATTTTGAATTGGAGAAATGTTTTACAGTGAAACTGTGTGGTTGGTCCAATTAAATATTTTAAATTGTAGTAACAATTGTTTATTTCTCACTGTGCCAAAAGACAAAAATGACTAAAAACATAAATATTAAGCAAAATACAGAAACAGACAACAGGGTTGACATTTTACCACATTACTTTATTAACAAGTAAATTCCAACATAGGATATTTGGGTGAAAATACCTTATTTTCAATAAGGAAAAACTCTGAATACATTCAAGAAGTCTTCTGCATAACAGGATGTCTTAAAGTGGTGAAGAAAACACGGCACTGCAAGCTAAAAACCTGATAAATAAAAATAAAAACTAACATTAATGACAAAGCTCCCCTGCATCACATCTGGCAAGAGACAGAACAGAAGTTTCTTCATTATATAAGGAGGGTGAGACGAATGAATAGACTAAGAAAATCACGAGCTTGACGTGTTTGATATTAAAAGGCAATAACTTAAGCCCTGAAAGAGGCCGACGCCAAACGCACCGTGTTCAACAGTCGCATGCCGCACATATCACACAAATGACTTAATTTCCTTATTACCTATTGTGGTAAGGTTCGTGTGTGGGAGAGGAAGAAGGCAAGGGGTCGGCTGGTTTGGACACGGATCTCACTCTTTATTTGTATATAACTTCAGTTCACTAAACGTGCGTGCACCTTGCACGGCTTTAACTCAAAAACTTGCTTCTCGGTTTCTCAACGGTTTGTTTCCGGCAGTTCCTCTCTGCAGCTCGTCTCTCACATCCGTGTCCTTCCAGCTCTCTCTCTCCCCTCACTCTGTTTGGGAGCGGCTTTATCCGGTCTCTCCGCGCCAATCACTGCAATCAAACACAGGTGTTCATTGTTATGCACTTGACCTACTTTCTCTCCGCTCGTCTCCTCACTCTCTCCGTCCGTGCAGACCCCGCAAAACCACGCCCTCCTCGCCACATACCCCCACCGCCCGCTCCAGGCCGGGGAGCCATCCGGCCTGCAGCCTCCCCCCCCCCCCCCCCTCCTCCTCCTGGAGAGGAAGTCAGCCACAGCCATCTGTGCACCCGGCCTGTGGACCACCTTGAACTTAAAAGGCTGTAAAGCTAGATACCAACGGGTGATCCGGGCGTTGGTATCCTTCATGCGGTGGAGCCACTGCAAGGGGGCGTGGTCCGAACAGAGGGTGAACTCCCGCCCCAGGAGATAATAACGGAGGGTGAGAACGGCCCATCGAATCGCCAGACACTCCTTTTCGATGGTGCTGTACTTGGTCTCCCTCTTGGAGAGCTTTCGACTCACGTACAGCACCGGCCGCTCCTCACCCTCCACCTCCTGAGACAGGACCGCACCCAGCCCCCTGTCCGACGCGTCTGTCTGCAACAGAAATGACAGAGAGAAATCAGGAGAATGCAAGAGCGGCCCGCCACACAGAGCAGCCTTAACTTGGGTAAAAGCCTGCTGGCACGGCTCCGACCACTGGACCGTATCTGGTGCCTCTTTTTTAGTGAGGTCAGTCAGCGGGCTGGTGAGGTCCGAATATTTAGGTACAAACCTTCTATAATATCCCGCCAGCCCCAGGAACTGCCTCACCTCCTTTTTGGTCTTTGGACGCGGGCAGGTTGCAATAGCTGCGGTCTTGTTAATTTGGGGACGCACCTGCCCGTGCCCTAAGTGGAAGCCCAGATACTTGACCTCCACCCGCCCAACCGCACACTTCTTCGGGTTGGCCGTCAGCCCCGCCCCTCTCAGCGAGTTCAGCACTGCCCGCAGATGCTGCACATGCCGCTGCCAATCATTACTATAGATGATTATATCATCCAAGTAAGCAGCGGCATATGCAGTGTGCGGCCGAAGGATTCGGTCCATCAGTCGCTGAAAGGTGGCGGGTGCCCCGAACAACCCGAACGGAAGCGTGACGAATTGGTGTAATCCGAACGGCGTTGTGAAAGCAGTTTTTTCTTTGGATAAGGGAGTTAAGGGGATCTGCCAATATCCTTTTGTTAAATCCAGCGTCGAATAAAAACGAGCCGAACCTAGCCGATCAAGCAACTCGTCAATCCTCGGCATTGGATAAGCGTCGAATTTCGACACGGAATTCACCTTGCGATAATCCCCACAGAATCGCACAGAGCCGTCCGTTTTAGGAACCAAAGCTATCGGGCTCGCCCAATCGCTGTGGGACTCTTCTATTATACCCAAGTCCAGCATCGCCTCTAATTCTGTTTGGACCACTTTCTTTTTGTGCTCCGGTAACCTATATGGCCGGCTGCGAACTACCACGCCCGGCTCGGTCTCAATATGGTGCTGTATGAGATTGGTCCGACCGGGCAGGGACGAAAACACATCCGCAAAATCTGCTTGCAATTTAGCAACGTCAGTGAGCTGGGAGGGCGAGAGGTGATCTCCCCCCGGGGCCAGCGCGACTGATCGGCCTTTGAGGTTCGCCTCTGGCCCGAGATCATCCTCGTTGGTGACTACCGTCGCCAGCAACACTGACTCCGCCTCATTCCATGTTTTTAGGAGATTGAGATGGTAAATCTGATGTGCTCCGTTCCTATCCGTTCGGACCACCTCATAATTGAGATCCCCCACTCGTCGTGTGACCTCAAACGGTCCTTGCCACTTGGCGAGTAACTTTGAACTGGACGTGGGCAATAACACAAGTACCTTCTCTCCCGGTGTAAATTCTCGCAGTCGGGTTCCCCTGTTGTACAGCCGGCTTTGTGTGTCCTGGGCCTGTAGCAAATTCTCCATTGATAGCCGCCCCAAGGTGTGGAGTTTTGCTCTCAGGTCCAGGACATACTGAATTTCGTTCTTACTTTCTGACGGTCCCTCCTCCCAAACCTCCCGCATGACGTCAAGGACCCCTCGGGGCTGACGTCCATACAGTAGCTCGAAGGGGGAAAACCCCGTGGAGGCTTGGGGGACCTCCCTCACAGCGAACAACAGGGGTTCCAACCATTTGTCCCAATTTTTGGCGTCTTCGTGAACGAACTTACGAATCATTGTTTTTAACGTGCGATTAAATCGTTCTACCAGACCGTCTGTTTGTGGGTGATAAACGCTGGTACGAACGGATTTAATGCCCAATAATCCGTACAGCTCGCTTATGGTGCGGGACATAAACGCCGTGCCTTGATCGGTGAGAATCTCTTTCGGGATTCCCACCCGGGAGATTAAACGAAACAGCGCATCCGCCACACTCTTTGCCGAAATAGTGCGGAGAGCTACTGCTTCGGGGTATCGCGTTGCATAGTCCACTATCACTAATGCAAAGCGATGCCCCCGTGCGGATCGTTCTAATGGCCCAATGAGGTCCATACCAATTCTCTCGAAGGGGACCTGCACAAGCGGTAGAGGGCGCAATGGCGCTTTTGGAGTGGCCGGTGGGTTTACCAACTGGCATTCACGACAAGCGGCACACCACCTGCGCACATTCTCGTGAATGCCCGGCCAGAAAAATCGGGCCATTAAACGATTCAACGTGCCCGTTTGACCCAAATGCCCAGCCATAGGATTACAATGAGCCGCCTGGAAGAGCACTTCCCGGCGGCTCTTCGGTACTAACAGTTGGGTTGTCTCTTTTTTTGTCTGAGTATCTTGGGTTACTCGATACAACCTATCTTTAATCACGGCAAAATAAGGATAGGAGAGCGGCCGCGCGGGTTGAAGAAGCCGGCCGTCGATAGAACGGACCTGCTCAAAGGCGTTTTTGAGCGACTCATCCCGGGACTGTTCCAGAGGAAAATCATCACGCTCCGACAGGATTAGCCTGTTTATTGCGCTCCGTTCCTCTGACCCAGTTCCCGGTGGTCCCGGCTCAGCTTCTCCAAGCTGCGCGACCGCGCTCTTCCCCCGCCCTCTTTTCTCCCAAGAGACATCCGCACATATATGCCCCAATAAAGCCCCAAAGGCTGGCCAATTCGTCCCCAAAATCAGCGGATGTCGGAGGTGGGGACTAACCGCGACCTCCACACTATGTTTTTCCCCTCGAAATTGTATTGTGACTGGCACCAATGGGTACTGCACCTCATCCCCGTGCACACACCTTACCGTAACCAGGCGGCCATTATCCAATGCGTCCGATTGTATCAGGCTTTGATGAACTGCGGTTTGGTTACAGCCGGAATCCACCAAAGCCTGATATGTACCCCCCTCAATACTCACGGGTATCTGGTATAACCCGGCTTGATCGGGGGCAGCCTGTGGCGCGTCGGGGACCCGGACCAGTGTCCCCACCTCCATCACTGGACACCGGTCGATGAAGTGCCCCGGGTCCCCACAACGCCAACAGGCCGGCCCAGGCTTTCCCGCCGCCCTAGTGGCGGGAAGCGGGTCAAGGGATTGGCGCGGAGAGAGCGGTGGGAAGTGGCCAGTCGCTCGGTCTGAAGCCCAGGGTCCCGGTCCTCTGGGCGGAGCCCCCTGACCGATTGATGCCTCCCCCGATCTCCACCGGGCCACCGGTCTCGGTGGCGGGCCCCGGCGTGACCTAGGCGCAGGGACAGGTCTCGCCGAAGAAGGCGAGGGAGAGGGGGAAAAAGAGGAAACAAAAGAAGAGGGGAGAGAGACAGCCGGGAGAGGTTCGCCGACCCCTTGGAACGCCACCATCTGGTCCTCCGCCAGTTGAATGGCCGAGTCCAGCGACGCGGGCCGGTGGCACTGGACCCATTGCGCGGTCTCTCGTGGCAAACGTGCCACGAACTGCTCCAGCACCACCTGGTCGATAATCTGGTCCACGTCGCTTCCCTCGACCATCAGCCATCGGCGACACGCGTCCCGGAGCTGTTGAGCCAACAGGAAGGGCCGGCCACTCTCCCCCAGATCCAGGGACCTGAATCGCTGCCGATGTTGTTCGGGGGAGAGGCCGACCCGCTGGAGGATGGCCCTCCTCAGGTCGTCATACTGGAGGAGGTTCTGGACCGGGAGTTGCTGCGCCGCCCGCTGTGCTTCTCCTGACAGGAGGGGAATCAGCCTCACTGGCCACTGCTCCCTTGGCCATTCACAGGACTCGGCCGCCCGCTCAAACAGGTCCAGGAAGGCTTCAGGGTCGTCCTGGGGCCCCATCTTCAACAAAGGCACCTGCGCGGGCGGCGTGGCAGCGGTGGCCGGTATCCCGGTCCGAACCCCCTGGCTCAACCAGCCCCGGAACAGCTCGCGGTCCTCCTGCTGGGCGCTGACGATGGACTGGAAGCGCCGTTCCTGGTCCCCCCTCATGTCCAGCAGGGCCTGATGGTGTTCCTGGTGCAGGACCGCGAGCGACTCAACGAGGCTCGCCAATGGCGTGATTGCCGGCGGAGTTTGCATGACGGCGGCGTCCCTCTTCTTCCTCCCGGGTTTCGGCACCAGTGTGGTAAGGTTCGTGTGTGGGAGAGGAAGAAGGCAAGGGGTCGGCTGGTTTGGACACGGATCTCACTCTTTATTTGTATATAACTTCAGTTCACTAAACGTGCGTGCACCTTGCACGGCTTTAACTCAAAAACTTGCTTCTCGGTTTCTCAACGGTTTGTTTCCGGCAGTTCCTCTCTGCAGCTCGTCTCTCACATCCGTGTCCTTCCAGCTCTCTCTCTCCCCTCACTCTGTTTGGGAGCGGCTTTATCCGGTCTCTCCGCGCCAATCACTGCAATCAAACACAGGTGTTCATTGTTATGCACTTGACCTACTTTCTCTCCGCTCGTCTCCTCACTCTCTCCGTCCGTGCAGACCCCGCAAAACCACGCCCTCCTCGCCACACCTATTGTTTTAGACATATAAGACATGAGGAAAATAAAACTATTAGCTACAGGCTACCGTTAGATAATTATGTGGTAAACGAGAACACACGCATGAAACCAATGAATGCATGAACTCGTGATTCTACAAAATGTCTTTTAAACTTCATACCCGGTCATAAAGCAAAACTCTGGAGAATAATTTCAGTGCTAAATACTCACCAACGTCTTTGTGAGATGAATATCTCTATTCTCTTGGGAATGTCTGTTTCGGTCTTCAGCACCTGCTGGTTCGGCTCCGTTCGCGCTGCCGCTCCCGCGATCCGTATTTGAAATCTCCACACAAACGGTTTTCTTCAAGTGCATTTTGCGCATGCGTATACCGTTTTTCGGACGTAGGACTTGTTCAGCCAACATGGATTTTTCACTTCGACTTCATAGATTGACTGAGCACAATTAAATATGTTCGGTGAATATACAATTTTAATTTTGAGTGAAGACCTTAAGCTATGATTAGTACAATGCATCTTTTTGCATGGCAATAATTATTTGGAAGTCATTTATTGGGCCAATATGTAATGATCAATTTGCAAAATTTTTCCCCCCATTTTTTTTTTACAGTGTGGTCTAAAAACAAAATGACACTGCTGCCTATGGCTTCCCGTCACCAGAACAAAGCTTGTTGATCGACGTGCTCTTGCTCTCGCTCTGGTTGATGTGTGCACACACTTATCTGATAGAAGTGCCCATACAAGGAATTCCACCCTTTATGATGTCATACAGGGCCATACTATTTTAATCCTGAAGGTGTGTACAGTATTTGGCACAGAAATACTCCGTCATACGTCCAACTCGGTTTTTTTTACATTTTGGCCATGTTGAGCATGAGAATCCAACTCTTTAACACTGTAAAGCCCTATTCGGACGGGATTAGTTTAACATGGGGAGGTGGGGGTAAAGTAATTTTACCTCAAGACGTCTGTAATATTAATGGCCAATTCGCACGGGATAAGACATCTCAGTAAAACTAGCAGAATTGGGAGGGGTAACTCGCTTTACGCACCAACGTAACCTCCTTGTCGTCATGTGCGTTGCTGTGTGTGTGTGTGTGTGTGTGTGTGTGTGTGTATATATATAAACATAAACATTTAGGTCCAGTCTAACGATTCTGTTTGGATTGTATTGTTAATAGACACTTACCTAAAGCTAAAAGAAGTGTTGTGCCTCTAAAAAGTGCTTTCGATCTTATTGTTGCTTTAAATTGTATGCGGAAAATACTGGAGGTTTGCCACAGAGTTGTCCCACCCAGTGACGCCGCTACCACCACGCGCTGCGCGTAGGGCACCAAGTGCTCCGGGGAGCACCACAAGAAAATGCTCTCTCGACCCTCCCGCGGCTGCAAAATTTGCGAACGCCGCCACTGCGGGCATCATAAAGTGATCGCGCTTAGGGCATCAAAGCGGCCAGCGGCGGGACTGGTCCCACCACCTAACGAAACCGAGTGCTTCTTCAAGCGCTTCCATGCTTGCAAAACACGCCAAAACTACTTTTAAACAGGAAATGATGGAATTTTACCGTACATTTTTACACCGGGTCTATTCGAACGGGATTAGTTTTACCCAAGGTCATTTTTCCGGACCTTTTTACAGAAGGTAAAAGTCTCCGTAATCTTTACTGACATTGTCCGTAATGATTACCGAGATGGCACATTCGGACGGGACTAAAATCACAGAGAACCTCTGGTAATAATTACTTTACCCCCACCTCCCCATGTTAAACTAATCCCGTCCGAATAGGGCTTTAGTCAGAATGCATCAAAAAGGATTAGACCCCCCGCCCCCTTAAATATTATCAAAAGGTATCATGTGTTCAGAGGTTTTTCCTCCATAAGCTTTCCTCTTAAACATTTTTTTTGCCTGCTGATGAAGTCACTGACAGAATAATTCAACAGACACAAGTAATTAAGCTCATTTGTGCTGCCGCTTAAATCTGGTGTAGTGGGGCTGTATGGGAGTCATTGTAGCATAGCCTGCATCAAATGTCATGCTACAAATTATCTCAATCCACGCAAATGAACGACTCATTGGTTCTGATATGGGCCATTCTCCTCTGGGTATTGAGTCTGTGATAATCACTTATTTAAAATATTCATCATCTTTGTCAGTCTAACAAAACTAGTTCTTGATGATGTCTTGAGAGGCCTCACAACATTAATAGATTCAAATAAACAAAGGTTTTCAAAGTTTTTCAAACTGGGTTCCGGGGACCCCCAGGGGTCCTCCAGAAGGTTCTAAGGGGTCCCCAGAAAATTTCAGGGAATAAAAAGACACAGCAAAAATGGATAAAGTCTACTGAATATTCTGAATATAACTGTTTCATTTCTAAATGTGTCTATCCTTTCTTGCAGTATACATTACAGAATTGTATATGTTTGCTTTGTATGTTTAGTTTGTTTATCTCACTATAGTCCCCTTTATCTCGCTCACTGGGGTTGTAAGGCGGTATTCTCAACGCAGTACGTAAGCTGCTTGCATACATTTATTGTGAAAGTTGCTTATACAATTTTTTTTTTATTGAAAATGTTTTTATTTCAGGTTTATACATCCAACATTAATAGCCAATTTAAGTTGGGAAACAATATGTTGTATTTATAATGTCACCCTTACTATTTATCTAACAGTTTAAATGTTTTTTTGTACATAAAAATAGATGGATTTTAGGAAGGGGGTCCCTTATGAAGGTCATCATATTTGGGGGTCCTCGGCATCTTAAAGTTTGAAAACCCCTGATCTTAACATGAAGAAGTGTTAACTCTATCACATGAACTCTACCACATAGCTGATGTCCCTCAGGTCCCTGTTACCCTTGCCATTTTTATGTATGGTGGTGAAGATGCCAAGTTTTCTCATTCTCCTTGTGCTTTTATGCTGAATTATGCATTTAGTGGCTCTGAGATATCAAGCTGGAACACAGTATCTCCTCATCTAAAAATCTAAGAACCTACTAGTCTTCATGAGTTTATTTACTCTCTAAATAAATTACAACTCAATGCATTTCTCAGAACGCCCCAATATGAAAATGAAAAAATGCTCGGTTTGCGGGATCAGTCACAATGGAGTCGGAAGAGGAGCAGCGGGAGCTAGAGCTAGAGATGGAGCCAGAACAACAGAGCCAGGGCAAGAATTAGTTTCTATCTTGGAAATTCAAACAGCATTTAATATTAAAGAAAGAGAAGGGAGAACGAAATATAACACGTCAGTGCAACTGTGCAGTGGCGTGGTGGTTGGGGGTGGTGGCTACACGCATGCACGCCTATATTTTTTATATAGCCTATATTATATATATAAATTCGTTATATATTCGTTAAATATATTATTCGTTTATATTTTTTATTTTCAAAATGTAGGCTATTTAATTGAGATTGAGGTGTATATATATATATATATATACCTCAATTAAATAGCCTACATTTTGAAAATAAAAAATATAAGGCTCAAACATGTGTGTTTATTTTAGTAGGCCTACTTCTGGCAGTGAAACAACATAGCCTACTACAGCCTGTAAAACATTTAAATAAATATCTGTAAATAATCGAAATATAAATAATATTAGTTAAAGAAAAAATGTGTTTATATTTCCCCACAGACGTGCGTCGTGCCTCTTTGCGCTGAAAGGGATGACACAAGCAGGAAAGAAGCATTGTTTTCTAATATCTTCATGTTTTCTCCTGATGTTCCAAGGCTACTTGTAGTAAAATGTGAAGAACGAAATTATCTTCCCCAGGGTCAAGAACTTAGGCTTTGTTTGATTATGCGCTGTGAGAGAAAGCGAACCTAAAAATCTCTGGCATGTATGAAATATGCTATACGCATAAACTTGAACAAGTCTAATAGCAAGCACAAACTGTGTTAAATAAAGTAAAGTTTGAAGTAAAATGTATCTGTCCTACTCAGTTTTCTACTTTACCACAGTAAATGATGCGAATATAGCCTACTCCTTAATAAATCAAACAAGGAAGAAACGTTTAATCCCCTGTGAGAGACGTAAATGAGGATTTGGTAAATAAATGAGATTCCATGTCCAGTAGAATAAAATGGAGTAAGCCTATTGTTAAATCCGTGGAAAATTGTGTTACCAAAACGCAAGCAAACTTAAATTTGGCTCACCACACAAAGCTTCCTCTCTCGTTCGGTATATGTTTCCATGGCTGTGATGAAACATTTAATTGCGAACCTATTATTTATTTTGTAAATAAAGCTTTGTGCTTCACTCGTGTCATTAATATTCACGTAAAACAGCTTCACATACAAAAAAAAAGTGTTTTGGCCGACCACCGCCGGTACTCCTGCTTAGTTGACGTGCGACTTTACATTCTCCTATGTGCTGATTTACTAGCCCAAGAGCCGATGGCCCCGTTTGACGTTAGCTAAATATTTTATAATATATGTTTAGTAAGCAGGATTTGATGGCCGCATTCCTACACTTATAAAATGCAATTCAATGTGGAAGTAATCCAAGTATTCAGAATACGTTACTCAGATTGGCGCATGTAATAAACTGTTTTCCTTTATTCATCGTGTCAGGCTGTCTGTTGCGATGTGCTCATCGTGCGAGTTCATATCGCGATGACGTTGAAAATTCGATGTATTGTTCAGCCCTAGTTCACACCAAGGACGGTAACTAGCAATAACAACAAAGATGGTTATAAAAATCTTTCTAAATATAAAAGAATAGATTCCACACCAAAGTTTTTACGATAAGAGCACAAAGAAACATTGAATTGGCTTTCAGAGCGATTTTGTCCAGCTAATGAGTGATTTAAAAACATTGACAGCCAATTAGAATCCATCCTGCTTTAAGAGCTCGACCATTTAAAGTAGCATCTGACATAACCTCAGCGTGCAGTAGTCATCTTAGTTATAATCTTTGGTGTGAACTGTTCTTAACCCTCTGGAGTCTGAGGTTTTTTGGGGCCTTTAGAATTTTTGACATGCTCTTACATTTGTGTTTTTTTCAGTTATATTTTCAGTTTTCAGCTTATAAACACATTAATGGCAAAAGTGTAATTACTCTGTATTCAGCACAAACTACCATAATATGTGAGCAACATGTATGTACATGCTTGTATTTTTGAGAGAAAAATGTTTATGCACGGTTTTTGAAAAAACAAAAAACATTGTTTTAAAAATAAGGTCTCAAAACACACAATAGATATGTGTTCACAAGACTTGAATCCATCTTGTATCCATAGAGTTTTTTCATAGAGAGGGGAAATCAAAATGAAGTGAGTTTTTTTTGCTTAGTTATTGTCCCCAAGGGGAAATTCTGCTTGGGCACAGTGCAGAGTTGCTTCATAAAGGTATTGCCACAACAATTTATGATTTATTTCACCAATTTATTAAAAAAACAATTCATGAGATTAAAACCATGTTTTTACTCCAAACTTACTTTATATCACAAGTCAAATGTTATAAATAGCCAAGCCAACATGGGATAAATAACACAGATAAGCCATATATTGTCGCGATTGTGTGTTTATTGTCTTCAAACGTGTCTATCTGCATGTTATAGCGATTTCTGAAAGCTGTTTATGTCAGAGAGAATGTCACATGGTATCTTCTTCATGCGTGCTATATATGGACTACATGTGCACGGAGTGCCAGTATGAACTGAAAACACAACAGATTGAAATAACATTTCTCTGTATAGAAATTTGACACAGACATATGAGAATCTATCAATATTTCTCCTCATCTGCACACTTTTGAACTAAAAGCCCTGAGGGATGTTGTTTTGTCGTGAGTCTTCATGAGAGGACTTTTTTATTATGAATGACATCAGCTGACGCTCATATTACAATCAAAGGTACCGACGCGGTTTTCATATTCATAACTCCTGACACATATTAACAAATTACGGTCACTTTATGACTTTGAGAAAAAAAACAGAGGTCAAAAATGGAAGCTTGAGTCTTAGATCTTTTAAATGATGTATAGTTTGTCAAGGTATTTACTTGCATCAGGTTTTTGTGTTTAATATTCACAGATGCTTACAGAGTAAACTTAGCCTACTTACACACAGCAGTGGGTCGATTCTTTCAGAAATGAACAGCTTGTCATGGAGATTTATTCCAGGATTTTTAAACGCGTCTCAAAACGATGTAGTTGAAGTAGGAATGCAGTAGTTGATGTGTTAGTTTGAGATGATGTGTGTGTGGGCGTCGACTCCGGAGCCTCAGTATTTGAATCTCAATAGAGCGCGTGCTTCGTGGGCGTGGTCACATTAGTGTATTATGAGCCGCTCAGGAATGACTAACATCTCTCTGCTTTCAACCAGATTATATAAACACAGAATATTTGTTTTTGATTTGGTTTAGAGTGTTTAAAACCTGACATTTCAGCGGCATATTTAGACATATGTCTCATGTTTGTGAGACAAGTATTCACTAAGCTAGAGGTCATTTTCTGAAGACTATCTGAATGAACGTCTTTGACAGAGAGGCTGCAGATCGCGCATCATGTTTGATTTCTTTATTTTGTAAAAAGCACAACAATTAGTTTTTATTGTGAAAAAATAGAAACTTAACAGATTATAATGATGTATAACAATTGCCTGAATGATAAAAATGACACTGATTAGAAAAAAAGCAAGCCAATCATGCCGGCGCGATGGCCGACTCGAGAGGGTTAATGCTTGTAAAATGTTCAAATGTTGTTAGATGGACTACGTTGGCCGACAGCTGACCATCAGCTGACCATCCGCTTGGTGTGTTAGACCCTTTATACGTCTAGTCTCTAGTTAAAGCCCTAAATTCACTGATGGTGGGTTGAATAATTTGTTTGGGGGTTTTGAGTCCGTTTTGAAGCATAATATTGCACATTTCTAATATGACGCTCGATGCTAAAGATTTTTTATACTGTCCTGGGGTCCATTCTTTGTATGTGGATTACTCAGTTACCTGGATTTCATTGTTGACGATTTGACATGATCCAGGATTGTTAGGTTCTTCGAAACTCATCCTGGAGTTGTTTCTCATTTCATGTAAACAGGATTAGATTGCATCTTTTTAAGCAGAGGTGATACTTAAAGTCTGTCCCAGCCTACCTTCTTACAAGAGTACCCATATGAGCCAGGGACAATAGTAATTTAAAATAATAATAATAATGATGATTTAAAAATAAATTTGCAAATAATATTATAATGTTGTGTAGTGTATCATAATAGAGACAAGTGTTGGGCAAGTTACTCTAGAAATGTAATTAAATTACTGATTACTGATTTACTGATTACTCCTTTTAAAAGTAATCGTGATACTGTTCTGATTACTTTATTTCAAAAGTAATTAGTTACACCACTACTTATGTTACTAGCCCCCCACCCCCTCAAAAAACAGAGTATAATAACCTCTTTAGCCTGCTGCATTAAATTTAGATCTGCTCATGTTGCATCATACTTTTTACGCATTTTACATCGTTGGACACTATAACCAATCACACACGACTGCGTTGAGTTTATGAATGCTAATGGCCAATCAGAGGCGTTAAGATTAGTGCTTTTGTTCAGTGCGCGAGATGAACTCTGCACTCTCACGAATATTCTCATCATAAACTAATTTGGGACAGATTTGGGGATTGTGCTCTTGAGACTTTGAAAACTAATATAAATAGGTTTTTCTTTTTACAACGCAATGCAGCCAATCACAAACATATCCAATGATTTCTTTAACACGCCAATCAGACGTGTTAAAGTTAGAATCTCCTCACCACTCAAAATGGTGGAGTCCAGATATGCACACTCAAATTCTCTTGAAACACAAAAGTGTAGACAAGTACTGTATTGTCTTTTCTGTTCAAATTAAATGTAAATTAATCATTATTAAAGGTACTAAAGTTATTTAATCAGGAGTGAGTGCTTTGCACTTGCATCTTTTGTCTTTTATCCTTTGTTGTTTGATTAGCTGACTTTGACTGCTGTCACTTTAAGACCTAAGGATCCCATATAGTGATAGAAGCACATTTTCTTTCTCAACCTTTTGACATAACTTATACTGTTTACGAGGATACTTGCCCATTTTTTTATGTGACTGTTCAGTGTTTCCCACAGATTAGAAACCAATTTGTGGTGGCTGGCAGGTGGGCGCGGGCGGGGGTTGAGGAGGGGGAGGGGGTATTTGGGGTTGGTGATAGGCACAAATATCGATTTCGATCTTGATTCAGTATCAATTCATATTTATATAGCCTATTGTACACATAAAGGAAAAATAAGTTTGCCTTTTTAGCACTATTTTACTTGCTTTTCTTGGGTTAAATTATATTTACTGGCATTCATTAGTATTCACTTGTGTGTGCTTATATAAGTATCATTCAAAATATTAGGATGTAAGTTAACGTTTTAAAATTTCACATTTAAAGAAATCTAGTGTTTGATCATGTCTAAATATGTATTCAAAAAATGTAAAACCTAAAAATAAGTAAGCAGTTATGATTTGCAATATTTTTTTGAGCAACTAGACTAGATACATGTATATTTATTAAAGAGCCATCCAAGCACCTAGTGTGGGTAATAGCATTACAAATGAAAATAATTTTTTTCCAGCCACATAATGACTCTAATTTGCCTCTTTGCATTGTAATTATCTATTTTAACCTTAATTACAACACTAATTGTAATATAAATAAGAAAAATATTAGAAGAAAAATATTTTAATTCATTAAATGGTCATTAATGGACCATAATTATTGCACAAATAGTAGGCCTATTTATTACCAAAAGATCTCCTCAAAATATTCAATAAATATTATTAAACTAAAATATACATGTATTTAATTGAAAAATAGTTAAGGTGTATAGTCACATTTGACAACCTATGAGTGTGAGCAATTAGTAAGGAATACCTGAGGGCTAAATACATGAAAAACATTAACATTAATGTTAACAATGTTGCATCTCCATCACTCTCCATAATAAAATTAACCTGTAAATATGGTTGACGTAATAATCAATGCACACTATGCTGTACTGTTTAAATTGCTGCAAATACCTGTATAGTGAAGCTCCATGAACCACGTGACCACGCGTGCCGCCGGGAGATGACAGCATGTCGCAATAAATTGGCCAAGAAATGATTGCGATAAACAATAATATTGTCGTTCTGAGACCATTTTCATCTAAAATAATGATAATGGCACAATAATGCAGGTACACCTTTTTCAAAGATCAATAAACTTTTATTTCTAAAGACTATTTAACACTGAAAATGGAAAGCGTTTTAAATATCCACAATAAATGAACAAAACAACCAAAACAAAAAAAGCAATGGACTCTCAGTCTGTTAACAAAAAAATGCACTTGAATAAACAGCTGGGAAAACTGCAACGGAGGATTGTGTTTTAGATAGTGCTGGGAATCGATTAAAGAAAATTAACTACACTGTAAAAAATTCTAAGCTCGTACAACAAAAAAAATTTTGGTACTAATTTCCCCTAGCTTTTTCTTGTTTACTCAACTTTTGTAAATAACAGTTATACTAACTGAAAATAATTTGTTTGTGATTAAGTTGAGTCAACTTAACATTGTTTGTTTTCTGAACTGTCCTATAACAAATCTTTTTTAGTTGAGCCAATTCAAAAAAAATTATCTGTAGAACTCAATGTCTGAAGTTGAGTGAACAAAAAAATGCTAGGGGAAATTAGTACCAAGAAATACTACGTTAGATAAACTATAAAAACTTTGCCGAAGTCAAAAACTGAAAAGAGTGAGTCAAGACAATGTTAACTAAACATTTATTCCAAAATGCATCAAGACATTTTTTTTAAACAATTTGTACAGCCTTTTGCAGTCAACACAATGCTATTTTAGTAAACTATCATGATTGACTATTAGAATTACTATTAAAAGGTACAGTTAACTTAAAAATTATAGTTCTCTCATCATGTATTCCCTTATGTCTCAAACTCATATGACTTCCTTTCTTCTGCAGAACACACACAAAGCTCCAGTGGTTTAATCTCTGCCTTCTAGAGCAATACAATCAGTTTTGGATAAGAAACAGATTAAAATATTAGTCTATTACATCTTGACATCTGACTGTATTGCTTCAGAACACCATGGATTAAATTACTGGATTCACATGGATTGTATACATCTTGAAGGTTCTGAACCCCATTTAGTTGCATTGTATGGATTGCCTATAAAAATATCTGTGTTTGTAGAGAAGAAAGGAAGGCAAATGAGTTTAAAACATCAAATTATAATGAATAATAATTTTTGGGTAAACTATCCCTTTAAATAGTTCTCACAGGAAACAAATAAAATGCATCAATAATAGTATTGCTACCACAATAAAAAAAAGTTTCACTTTCCACTTCTTTTTTTTGTTTTTTTAATTCAAGACTAAGTCTTAAAAATGTTCCAGTATACAAAATACAATCACATTTAAGCAAACAACATTCCTACAAAGATGTTCTACACTGCCTCAAATGTATATTTTATATTATAAATTTATATTTTTGTATACTCAATATTAAAAGGATATTCCATCCAAAAGTTGCTCAGCCTCAAGTTGTTCCAAACCTGTGAGTGTCTTCCTTCTGCTGAACACAAAAGAAGATATTTTAAATAATGTTGGTAATCAAACAGTTGACAGCACCCACTGTCTTCCATAGTAGGGACTGGGAATAAAACTATGGGGCCCATCAACTCTTTGGTACCGACATTCTTCAAAATATTTTCTTTTGTGTTCAACAGAAGACAGAAACTCATACAGTTTGGAACAACTTGAGGGTCAGTAAATGATGACAGTAATTTCATTTTTGGGTGAACTATCCCTTTAAGCGTATAGAAGTCCAAAGAGTACCGTGAAAGCAGTGGGAAGGTCAGATAGGTCCTCTATGACCACAGTTTCCTCCAAGAAGATGCTGAAGTTTAGACATGTCTTTGTTTACAGCGAGAGGTTGTCCTCCATGACTTCAAGGATGCCCAGTAACACTGGTAATATGCACATCCTAAAAAGTATATTAAAGAAAAATGGTTGATTGTGTAAATTTAAAAATCAAAGCTCAAATACACTCTTGCAAACAAAACTTAAAACTTGTAAAAACTTGAGGAAAACTATTATTTAAATATTAACCAACCATTAATAAATAATGGTGATCAATGATAATATGAGATAAACAATAGTTGACAACCTACCAGACAGGTCTTAGATATTGTGTCACACTCCCTAAAGGTACAAGGGCGCAGTCCCTGTCGAGCTGTAGTGTCATAGGATGTCGGCAAGAAATAAATAAATAATTGTATTCATGATGATTTACTTCTGCATGATTACTTCATATAATAATTGAGTGTTACTGAAAATGTTTTAGGGATGGGAAGAGTATCAGAAATGAAGGGGGCAAAAATTCCACAAAAACTGACTACTGTATATCTCTTCAGGTACTTGAGAAGACAAAATGACACATTAACATTACCACTAACTCCAAGGCATTTATATGTTTAGTAATCATACCTGCATATCAAAATATTCCAGGATAGTCTTCATCTCATCTGCAAGGTGTTGTTTATTCTCTGACCGATACATTATGATGATGGAGTTGCTATGTTTGTTATTAGAGGTCATGAAATCCATTTTGTTGTTTTGAGGTCCACACAAGTGATCCTTTGGAAGAAACCTGAGGGAGTGGGATAAAATATCTGAATGTTAAAGTCTAAAAACAACCAGGTTAGTTGAATAGCGTGCAACTTAGATCTGAACTGGGAGGACAAGAATTTGTGGACCCTTTGTATGTGGACGAGTTTTCAACATACCTGGTGTATTGAACGTGCAGGCACACTCAAACACAACAGTGGTAAGTTACATGTCGTCCTGGGTGCCAATGCCAATACAGGTGCAGGTGTATTCACAATACCTATACTGCATGAAGTGTGTGCTCGTCTCGATGTAGATCTGTATTTTAAAAAAAATACACATTGTGAATGATCAGGTTAATAACAGTCAAATTAATAAAAGAATAATGAAACTTTTAGTTTATAGCTAACGGTAGTGCTGCACAGCTTTGAAATTATATAATCAATAAACATTATCTCCTCATAACTTTCCATAAAGAAATCTAACGTACAACTATAAGGGCAATAATCGGAATTCTCAGATGCCCTCAGTAACGTTACAGTAAATACGGAGAGTCGGGTAACGTTAATATATCTTATGATGCAACAGAAGTCATATGCACGACTTCAAAACACTTAAAATGAGCAGCTCGATTTAAACATTCAGGAACGTTCAAACGGAAGTAAGTTACATGTAACTGTTATGCATTTTTAATAAGTAGCCAACATCGACGAATGTATGAAAACTGACAACAGAGAAAGAAATAACAAGAAAGACAACGATCATCAAAAACAAATTAAGCGCACTCACCATGACGTTCCTCTGTCCACGTCGTGCTGTCTCCTTTCATGAATATGATATTTTCACATCTCCAGCCATTTGCTAAACACTGTTCATTCTCCCGTTGCCCGCATTGAAAAGTTGATGACGTACATTGACGTTGAACTTCAAAAGTAAGCGCCACCGTAAGGGGCGTGGTTTAGCGCGAGAGAATGTTGTCTTTTTGGAAAACATGCAACAAATATATACATTTTTAAATATATGTTTTATTAAAATATAACAATTAAATAAAACGGTCCACACGCGCAAATTAGTTTTCTGTTCTGTTCTGTGCAGGGTATTACACACATGAGAGGATACCATAGGCGCTTATTCTAACGAAACTTCACAGTAAAAGTCTTCCTGCTCCCAATGTGCAATAATGCAGTACATACGTTTTATCAACAACAACAATAACATCAACAACAATATTATTATTATTATTATTATTATTAGTAGTAGTAGTAGTAGTAGTAGTATACATAAATATTTTAATACTTATATTTAATCTATTGGCACATTTACATTCTTTTAAAAAATCACAAAACCATTTTTCTCTTCATTTTCTTTTAGTATACATATTGTTTGTTTTTAAAAAAATCCACAATTAGCATTTGCTATGGAGGGCAGTTCATAAATGAGATTGACTTAAATGAATACGTTGGCAGAATGTTTTTTGGATGAACTTGCAAAGCATTGTTCACAGAACTCATATTTTTAAGTTTATAAAAAATATCTTGGGTTAGGTTGACTACATGAATTAAATGTAGTTGTGCTGACTTTTTCATAGATTTTTGCTGAACCAACACAACAAAATCAGTCATTTCAACTTTTTTCAAGTTGGGTTTTTTACATTGTAATTTTTTTCTGTAATTAATCACGATTAATACATTTTTTATGTTTTGATATTGTAATAATTTCAGTTACTCTCCAAATTAATGTAGAAACAATTTATTGACAGCATATTTTAAATGTGTTGTATTGTCAATATGTTGTTTTTATGAATGAAGGCCAGTATCACCGATGTCTCTATGAAACATTAATGACGTTACATTACAGTATAATTGAAAGCTACCAATTTCAACATTTATTAGGCTTTAAAAAAAACAACTTTTAATTTAAGTGAACTTAAAACAATCTTTACATAACCCCATTATAATAAATATTATTTTACCTGTGCCTTCCCTGTTAGACATATACAGAAATGTAATAGTTATCAAACACCTTTCTTAACTGCATAAAAAATACATGAAATATAGATTAATCATCATTAAAGCTACACTTGTCTCTGTTCACGTTGTTCTTTGATGAACATTAATGACAGGCATCATCAGTGTTCCTGTCACTTTAAGAACGGCCGCTGACGAACATGACGCGGATCTCACGCGCTGTCCCGCACATCTCATTTCCTCACAACTCTTTAAGTTCATTTAGGACGTTATTTAACAAATTTAAGACTCCTAATATGAGAATACTCAAAATTCTCGGTGTTGTTGTTATTGTTTGTTAATGCACAAAAGAGAACTCGATGTGAGCAGGAGACTGACGCGAGACTGTCTGTGTTAAATGTAGCATAATGAGCTGCACAATGAATGCGCTTCAGGTACTTATGTGACTGAGAGCAGCAGGACAAAGGACATTATATTGTACTTATCTTGTAAATGCAGAAGAATGCATTTAAGAATGTTTAACATAAGAATGTTTAAATATTTAGACTAGAACCAAGACAAAAATTACTAAGAAGAGCATTTTTTTACTATTTTTTGTTTTTGAAAGTAGTCTCTTGCTAAACAAATAATAATAAATAATTAAAATTAAAACGCGAAAGGCGAAGCTTGAATTTACGGGTATGTCCCTCTTTGGCTAATGTACTTTCAAGATGGAGGGGCAACATGGCGACCCACATTCGAACTCCCTTACCCGTATGTATTTTTAATGGCATATTATAAACTTACGGGAATACTTTATTACTTGAAAGAAGTAAATATACATTAATGAGCACATATATTTTTGAAAGAACTAAGTGTTTTTAGCTAAGAATAAACTAAAAAAGTTACACAGTGTAGCTTTAAATTAAGTTTTTGATTGATTCATTTCCGTTGTAAAAAAACAATGTTATTTACTTGGGGCCACTTACACGACACCATTTTCAACCAAAATAGAAAACTCTCAGCGCGTTCCAGCTGCTCATCCGCATGGCAACAGCGCCCGGCTGCTAGAGAACGCAAACCTTGAAACAGGTTTTGAAATAGTTTTGAAAAGATTCCTATCAGGGTTATGTCGGTTTTGTTTGTGCTTCTGTTTGATTTATTTTCATTAGCCGCTTTTCCACTGTCGGGCCATTGCGAGCCAGGGCTTTCATCGGGCTCGGGACCGGTAGCACCAAGCCCAAAACCATGCTGCGTTTCCACTGTCGGGCTAAAAGCTCTGCATTGCTTCATTAAAACCCGCCCGTAACACGCCTCTCTGAAACAACGTCACACAAACCCATCATTTCACCAACAAATGGAAGTTTTATCAGAAAACTAATCAGAAAGATATCACTGGAAACATGATAAAATGGCTGTTTGGTTGCATTTTTGTTGTTTACTTAAATATTTAAAACCCAAGCATCAATGCTTTACCACAGTTTTATAATAATAAGCGATACATTGATCATAATAAATTAATTTGTAGAGATTTGCACATTAGTCACACATAAATAAAGTGGTATTTACGTTATTTCACAAAAGAAAGAGGACACGCGTACTTATTCAGTCACGTCTGTTCCTGTTTATTTGTTGTCACAGGACAGTTTGTTTACATCACATTTAGAAAGAACAATCACTTCTACATATTTTCCATCAAAAATATGACCTGAGCAGCTTTAGCACTCTCTCCAGTGACAGTCTGTTATATTTACAGTCAGAGAAACAGCGAGGAAGCTCCCGAAAACCCGGAGTTGCTTTATATTTTGACATATGCGGAGCTAAAAATGGTTATCAGACAGTGCGGTATAAAGAGACGAGACCTACTGATAGATAAAATAAATACATTGTGAAAGCCTAAATGATATGTCTGATTTCTTCAAGCAGTTGTACCATGTTTACTATGGTAATGGTTAGCGCAAAATAGTCTTTTGCATGGCATATAAATATTTCTGCCTTATATCCACATTGGATCACAAACAGAAGTTATTTAAAACACTTTCTGCTGTCTGAAAGTGTGTTTTGAGCTAAAATTATTTAAAAAGTCTTTAATGCTGGTATATGGAATCATCCGTGCCCGCGGCGCTGCTATCTCCAGATTCAGAGAATCCCCACCTTTGTTCGTAACCACTCCTCAAGCCCAAGCTGGCCTGTTTTGGACCAAGGTATTCGGCGGTCAAAAAAACCCTGGCCGTTGGCCCTGAGGAAGCCCCGACAAGGCCCGATCAAGCCCCGGAAGTGACCATGGAAATGCGACTGCCCTTGCAAGCACTAGCCAATGGTGACGTCATGCATGTAAGCATTACGTGTTCAGTCTATAGACAAGCATGTCTAGATACGTATGTGCACAGGCACATAGTTTTTCTTTACAAAATGACCGCCAATGATTAACCCCTAGGAGTCTGAGCTGTTTTGGGGCCCTTTAGAAGTTTTGACATGCTCTGACATTTGCGTTTTGCGTTGTAATTACACTGTATTCAGCACAGACTGGGCTACCATAATATCTGAGCAACATGTATGCACATGCTTGTATTTTTGAGAGAAAAATGTTTATGCATGATTTAAAAAAAATAAAAAAATAAAAAAAAGTTTAAATAAGGCCTCAAAACACACAATAGATGTGTTCACAAGACTTTTGAATAATGAGTGTATTTGCATTGAGTTTTTGCTTCTAACTGTAGTGAGAATCATTGAGCCTACTCATTCACATAAAACAATACACTGATTTAAAATTTGTAAGACAGTTTTTCTTCACAAAGCCTGTATGCGAGGAGGCGTGATATCTAATGAATAATAATGAGATAACACCTGAGATTACAAAAGAACATAATAGCCCGCATAATGAGCTGCATAATGAGCTGCACAATGAATGCACTTCAGGTACTTATGTGACTGAGAGCAGCAGGACAAAGGACATTATATTGTACTTATCTAGTAAATGCAGAAGAATGCATTTAAGAATGTTTAACATAAGAATGTTTAAATATTTAGACTAGAACCAAGACAAAAATTACTAAGAAGAGCATTTTTTTACTATTTTTCGTTTTTGAAAGTAGTCTCTTGCTAAACAAATAATAATAAATAATTAAAATTAAGATACAATTTATACAAAACGAAAAATTCACTAATTCACTTTAAAGAAAGCAATTCACTTTCTACAAAACAAAAAAATTCACTTTCTACTAAACAAAACTCCAGAATCATTAATTTAGAATGTAGTCATCAAAGGCTTATTATATTTTAAATTATCAAAAGATTTGACTACTCTTAAAAAAATGAAAATGAAAATTCTTATTTAGTTGAAAATTGTATTTCTGACAAACTTAAAAAAATAACATTAGGCTATAATATTTAAACATCAATATGAAGCAAAATACGTTTGACTGGTACTATATTTATAGCATCTGAGCAGACATTTGAAAATAAAAGCTTTATTGATGTGACACTAGGCTCTTTTACAATAAACACGTTATAATCTGTCCAAAACAAGCCAAATAAATCTTGTCTAAACAGTCTTGCGTGTATGACATTTAATGTTGCAATAGGATTCATATTTAAACGGTCTTTTTGTATTTAATATTCACAGATGCTAACAGAATAAACTGACCTTAAAATCAGGGGCGGAGTCCTTTGCTTTCAGAAATGAACAGCTTTGCATGAGGAGAATAAATCAAGGATTATTGCTCAAACGGGTCTCAAAACGATGTAGCTGAAGTAACGTTACAGCGTTTGACTAGATTTGTTTGTATGAGTTGATGTGTGGGCGTCGACTCTGGATCGTCAGTATTTGAATCTGAAAGAGCGCTCTGTGTGGGCGTGGTCTCATTACCGGATAATGAAGTAGCTTGCGGGTGACTGACATGTATCGCTTTTCGAACAGATTACATAAACACTGAATATTTGTTTTAGATTTGGTTTACATTGTTTAAAACCTGACATTTCAATGTTTCTTTAGACATATGTCTCATGTTTGTGAGACAAGTATTCACGAAGCTAGAGTTCCTTTTCTGAAGACTATCTGAATGAATGTCTTTGAGAGAGAGGCTGCAGATCGCGCATGTTTGTTTTCTTTATTTTGTAAAAAGCAAAACATTTTGTTTTTATTGTGACTGTACTCAAAAAAAAGAAAGAAACTTAACAGATTATAATGACGTATAACACTTGTCTGAATAATAAAAAACTATAGAGTTATTTGAGTCTCTTTGGTACTGATAAGAAAAAAAGAGAGCCGATCGCGTCGGCGCGACCGCCGACTCGAGGGGGTTAAGTGCATAAAGGCGGAGAAAAAGCACTGAATTAGCATGGTGTTTGAGAGTTGGTTTTCTGTGCGCACAATTTATTTGTGTACCAACAGAAACCGGTCTCAGACTGAACACATGTACCAAATGGAGTTCATACCAAATGGAGTATATTTGCAAGACTTGTGCAAATAATAAACCCTGGGCCATTGGGCAGTCCTTATTGTCGCGCCCTGGTGATAATTCCTTTCATTAATGTATTTTTCTAATGTTGATTTCTATCCATTGTCTCCTAAGATCTCTTTTTGCTCTTAATTTTTTCCACTTTTTGTTTTACAAGATTTTCCACCAAGGTTTTGTCTTCAGCTATGAAATGCATACAGTAATTGTACAAATGTCCAAACTACATAAAAAGTGAATCACAGTCAGAGAGTCTTTAACTTGTTTGGCTTGTTTGACCTGCTGACTTTTACACAGCTTTTGTGCGTACACACACTATTAAAGGAGCTGTATGTAGGACTGTGGCCAAAACTGGTACTGCAATTACTTTCAAATTACTGTAGAGCGGTGTATCCCCTCTCCCCCTCCCCCTGACTCGGGGTTGCCAGATAGGCTGCAGGATCCAGCAGGAAGGTACGCTGCTACAAGGAGCTTTCAATGGCAAGTGACGAGTCGTACACAGTAAGTTTTTTTTCTTTCTGTTAATTATGTTTATGCTTCAAGAGCGATGTTTTGTGAAGTAATTATGAATCGCAAAAATTTACTAATGGCGATTAGCCAAATATAATCGTAAATATGAACGCTCGTATGTGACAGTACATTCCCACATGAAAAATTACTATAGTATATTATAGTAAAATTACAGCAAAGCTAAATAACATTAGCAATGGTCATACAGGTCAACTTGCAGCATGTTTTGTCCACTATATATGCGAAGAACGAATGAGGAATAATTTTTACCGAGGTAACGTTAGGCTACTGTCTCAAATACGTTTTCACATTGCCATAATAGGCGTGCTAATGTTGTTTTCCTCAGCGTCCCAGCATAATGACAGAGAAACGGGCTCTGATAATGCATAACTAATGTTAGCAATGACGACTCGCCGTTTTTATTTACCAAACAATTCCTTAACGTTACCTTTTCAATTCAACGACCCACCTCCTCCATCTGCGCTAACCTAACGTTACTTTGCACGAACATGCATAACTTTGTTCGACTGTCTTGAATATTTGAAATGTCCATTTACATTAAGTACAAGTTAGCCAAACATAGATGAACCTTACCTGTCCAGGAGAAAATTAGCAACGTTGGCATCGGTCTTCAAATTATTCTCCGTTTTCAGCCGTCTCCATCTTTCAAATGCATCTCTTATACAAATCCTTGTTTTATTTCGGACACTGTCACAACGTTTTTCTGATTCATAACGAGGTCGTTTAGGTTTCGTAAAGTTAGACATTGTTTATCCAAAAAGTTTATAGCTGCAGCTGTGGTAACTAGAGCAGAGCTGGCAACCCGAATGCAGAAACACTACTGACTTCGTGATTGGTAGATAGGTGGAGGGTGGCGCTTCTGGCCAAAACACATGTCAACATCAACATGAGTTGAAGGCTGCAACTTCACTTTTAAAATGACAATATCTTGGCCGGACAACCGTTGTCAGTGATATAAGTATTTGAAATTAACATGATTTCTTAATGTCTAGTGACATATCAGGGCCATTTTATGATTAATTGAAATACATTTCTTACATACAGTTCCTTTAAGATTAAATTTACGTAAAGTTTTATACACAAGGTCCCAGATAATTTCCCCTTTATGTCATGATGTAATTTGGGGTGTGTTCATATTAGGGATGCCACAATTCTCAATATAATATTGAACCGTTCGGTACGGCATTCACGGTTCAATACACGCTTGTGAATTGCGGTTTTTCGGTTTTTCATTAAATAATATTTTTTCTACAAATGCTATGATTTTCCTCCATCCCAATAGCCTACTGAACAACGTGACATACATTCACATCACATGTTAGTGGTTGAGTTATACTCACGGAACACTATAGATATTCACAATCAAGAAAGTTCATGATTTGCATGCGTTTTAAAGCCTTGCCGGCTCATTTGCGTTCGCGGTTTTAACATGCGCTTTTCCGAGCGCGCGCACTAAACGCCTGACAAACACGTGATTACTGAACTGAGTAGTCGTCTTACTGCGCTAATAATACTGTCAAATACACACAAGGTTAACACAAACACAGTCGGTTATGTCTAAAGTGAAAGTAAAATCGCGTGTGTCTGTATATTAGATGCACGGAGGTCTTAAATGGACAACAGAGCAGTAGTGAACACGCGGTCCTTAAAGAGACAGTTCACCTCTAAAATTATGTCATTATTTACTCACTCTTTGTTCCAAACCTGTATTCCTTTCTTGATGAAAGAATTTTCATTTTTGAATAAACTATCTGTTTAATGTTAATACAACAACAAAAGACAAAGAGAAAATCACTCGCTGCTCTTGACTGAAAAAACGAGTACAGTAGCTTTAATAAGAATCAATGTATATTTTATAGTGAAGTCTATGTAGTGTTTTATTTTTACATTTATTTATTCAATTTCATACTTAAATGCTGCTGTACTACTGTTGTAATTCTGCCAGTGTAAATCTTTAATATATTTATTTTATATTTTACAATACACTAGGAATGTGTACAAGGGTTTTTTTTAAAGTAAAGTTTTAAGTTTAAGTAAGGGTTTTCAATTCTTTTAAGTAAAATAAAGATAGAGTATTGCAATAAAAAATAGCCTTAACCTCTTGCTGTTCCTGTTGCCTAAGAATAGAATAACAAAAAACTGATGTGACAAGCCATTAGAACCGAACCGAACCGAACCGAAAACCGTGGTTAAAAACCGAGGTATGTATTGAACCGTGGACTAACTGTATTGTTGCATCTCTAGTTCATATCATATTCAAATCATATTAGTTTCAGCACTTCAAAAGGTATTGTCAGCCTGATTGGACCGGAGAGAGGGAAGCTTTCCTTTGCTTTGTTTTCCAGAGGATTGGTATGTGTATCATGGGAGTTTGAATGTGATGGAGGACTCCTCTCAGGTGACCTGTTTAGTGCAGATGCTGGTACCTCCACAGAAACTACTTCAATGTCTTTACTGCTCTCAGATCAGCTCACAAACAGATTGATTGTGGCAACAGTCATGGGATTTGTTGCTCCCTATCAGACATGCCTCTCAGTCAGCAGTAATATGGATCATTGGGGTTCTTTCTCATTGGTTTGTGTGTATTAGGGCTGTAATCAACCAAATAAAATCTTGGTCGACTGAAGTCCTGAAATTTTCATCTAAAAATCGACTAAAAATGACGTTAGGAATTTTTTTTAATTAATTAGCTGCACACTGTGCGCAGTACTTGGTGGCCTTGTGTCTGCCTAAATTAATTATAAATAAAAATAAAAAACTATTAGGCTATTTGCAGTATTAAATTGTTTTTGACATTTTTATTTTGGACTGAAATGAGTCTGACACACGAGTCTGTCGGCTCTGACAGTGTTGCATCACGTGCACCTGCGCAATATCATTGCCTATGATTTCCGAAAATATAGTACTATGTTGTCAACTAGTGATATCATCACAAGAACTTTTGAGGAATATGCAACATAATTTAGACAATTCTTTTTGTCATATTTATTATAATAACTGACAGACACTATAATTTCAGCCGCTCTGTGCAGCTCGAACATAGGATCAGCTCAGCTTTGCGGCTGAGACATGAATAGACTATTGACTTAAAGCTTTTACTCTTAAACACAAAAGGCACGTCCACTTTAATAAAAAAGGAATATTTATTAAACAAGCCAGATCAAGAGCAGAAACGAAATAGTGCATAACTGAAAAATAAAGCATAGGCTCAAAACGAATACAAACAGTGGGCACAGCACATCGCGCATTAGGCTCCAAATAAAAAATGTTATAATAAAGTGCCCGAGTCCAATAAATAATACTAGAAATAAATGTGCAGTTTGCACAATAATAAAAGGGACTGGGCAACTCAAAACAGACGGGGCAACCTAACGCAGACAAGTTAGCTTACCATTTTTAGGTGATATGACATGTTTGTCGTCGAGCTGTGATAAGCAAACTGTTGCTTGCAAAATTTGCATTCGACTTTGTTCCCATTTTCTATTTTTTTTTTAAATGCTGCCACACTGCCGATGTCTTTGTTGACATGGTAGAAGAGGACTGACTAGGAAAACGCTCACAATTAAATAATTAATATACAGCAAAGTAGCCTACTTCAATCTGTCTCTCTTCTCCAGTGGGTTGGGCTAATCCAAAAGAAGTGAAAACAAGGGGGGTGTTCTGAAGACAGACTGTTACCTGTGAAACAGGGCTGCTCTGAAAACACCCCCATTAGCAATTAGTGCTTTCCACCTGATGAAATGAACGCTGCAAAACTGATGGAATGAACGCAGCAAAAAAATTGACCAATCAGAATTTTGGTTGAGCCAGAACGTATCGACTAATAATCGACGAATCGACTGGGAGATTACAGCCCTAGTTTGTATATGTTTTACCAGTTCAAAGTTAGAAAGAAGTAATTGTGTATTCACTCTAAACCATTCTTGTGTGAGAAAAGCAGGGTTGGCAAAGAGAAATTCTTGTGATTAATATATCATTTGTGACATAAGACTCTTTTTTACTGGATTGGCTAGAACTTTACTTGATAAAGTTTTAAATATGGATTTTTTCTTACACAAACGCATCGATTCACTTCAGAAGGCCTTTATTAAAGGGGTCATAGAATGACATTTTTGTACAAGTTAATATGATTCTTTAGTGTCTAAATGAAAAGTTTGTAATATACTTTAATTAAAAATTCTCATTAGTATTGTAAGAAAACACTCATTTTACCTGGTCAAAAACAGCTTAGTTTTCAGCAAGTCATTTCAGTGTATGTGACTTTAAATGATAATGAGCTTTGCTCACCCCGCCCCCTCTGCTCTGTGGGGCGTTCGGTTCGACCCGACACAACACCACAACACACGTGGAGTGTTGCCTTGACAACATTTGAGGGTATATTTTCGAGAAATAATGGCAACGGGAGTCTCTGAGGACACATCTGAGCAACCTTATCATTTTGAACCGGAGTCGGACCAGGAACAGATGACGAACGTTTCTGAATGGTTGGTTAACGTCATGTCACTTTGATCTATCTTTGTACTGGCAGAGTAGTGTAGTTGCTATGTGTTTACTGATGTGTTAGTTCATTGACAGATTGATGTTATGTTATAAGATTTTTTTTACATTACTTCTTAATCAGTAACAGACACCGTTATAAACCATGTACAAAAGTAAGCTTAGTGTAGTGTTACCACGTTAACTTTATCACCCGAGTAACTTACACAGTTTGTAATAACAAACATAACGCGTTGTTCATTATAAACGTGGGATTATGAATTATATTGAGAACGTCATACACAGAAAGCATGCCGAAATGTAACTTACCCTGTAAACTTTAGCCTCATTCATCATGAAGCGTGCAAGCGATTTGCAAAGATTAATATAAAGGTTAATAAAACGTTACACTCACATCTTCCTGAGGTGCAGCAGGAACACGATCCTTTTTTCAAGAGCAGCTTATTAGTAAAACCTGCTTTATACTGACGCTCGTTTATAAAGCAGTCTGCTGAGAAATGATTCGCGCAAACATTGACGTTGATCGGGGGGAATATTCCCTTCTAAAACAAAACTCAGCAGCCACTGGGTCTTCAGCGGTTCGGATTTAGGAACATCAAAATTACTGCTGTGTTCGTTATTACACCCAACAACACAACACCACAATCGCTTAGACGCCATTCTGCTCCAGCGTATCAACAATGGCGGACTGATGACAGCTCGCTCAGGGCGGGTCTGTGTTGAAACGCTGCTGTCAATCAACAATCTTAGGAGGGGCGTACACCGTGTAACGTCACACGATCAGACGGCTCGATTTGAAACAGGGGAAAATATATAAGGAGATTAAAAAAAAACACTGGATGTATTTTTGTCATTATAGGATGGTTGTGTACAGGCACTGCCAACACACATTTCCGTATAATCAACTTGTAAAAGTGCATGTACCATTCTATGACCCCTTTAACACTCCGGAGCTGCGTGGAGCACGTTATTCGATGGACAGGTGCAATTTTTATGGACTTCAGAAACAGAGCAACTATTACTGCAATTATAATGCTTGGATTAGCCAGGACTTTTTTAATATAACTCAGATTATATTCGTCTGAAAGAAGAATGTCATATACACCTAGGTCCTAGGATGACTTGAGGGTGAGTAAATCATGAGCTAATTTTCATTTTTGGGTGAACTATCCCTTTAACATGGGTACGGAAAAAAATATGCACCGTATGCGCACTGCAAACGGAGTATGTGTGAAACGGGCGTGAGAGTTTGTGTGCATATGTGTTTGAGTGGGTTTTAAATGCAATTACAAAGCAATTAATTGGTTTTGTTTGACTCTGAAACACTTTTCGAGTTGTGTTGTGGTAGAAATAGCTACGGGTAGCGCCAGTTGATTGCCGAGTACAACCATTCTACGTCATCAACCTAGAACGCAAACAAAATGGCGCCGGCCATTGTCCAAATATATAATGGATTTTTTAAATAACGTGGATCTTTCATGGGTTTTCTTCTACATATTTCCGAAAGAGACATCATTTATGTTAAATTAAGCCATACAAGTCTTAACACCAGGGGATCCCTTTAAGAAAAATATCCATATTTAACATGTTATAAAGTAAAATATCTAGATTCCGGCGGAACACCTTCTGTATTAAACTTTCGGAAAAAGCATAACTGGCGCGATGATGACATTATGATGACGTAGTGTAGGGCTGATACGATTCCTTGAGTAATTCAAATTAAAAAAATCATAGAGGCAAAATAATTTGTCTCGAAGCTTCGTGTAGTGCATTTAACTACACACGGTCATGTTGGAGAAAGATATTGTGTAAGGACTCGCACATAGTTACTGCGCGGATTGCGGTTATATCCGCAGGTCAGGTGGGTAAAGTAATAAAAAGTAACATTCTAAAAATTGCGGGTGGATGAGAGACAAATCATTAATGTGTTTATTTTAATAATGACGCAGAACTCTCATTTCACGGTAAAACGCAATGAAGGTGTGTCATCCTTTAACTTTCGGTTTCAGCTCATCTCAAGATCAGAGACTGCAATGCGAGAGAGAGCGGCATCAGCACTGGTGATATAATTTAGTCTCTCTATTTTTGAAGGTCCCATGGCATGACATTTTCATTTCATGAGGTTTTTCAATATTAATATAAATTCCCCTAGCCTGAATATTGTCCCCAAGTGGCTAGACATTTTGATCGGTGTAAACCGAGTTCTGGCTGTCTTTCTCTGCCTTTGAGAAAATGACAGCCCAGACGAGCTGATCTTGAATTTGGCACGCCCATGCGAGCGCCATATTTGTTTGGATGTACAATTAAGCAGAAGGGGTGTGTGTAGGGTAAGTGTGAGGATATCCGGGCTAGGCTAGCCAGCTATCCCCACAATAAACTGGATTACATTCGATTACTGCGCTGTTGTGTCTTTGTTTGCGCTGTGTACTCAATGCGCGTCACTGACGCTTTTCATATGATAGGAAAATATCTAAAATTAATGCTATAATCAACACTTACTCAACTCGTTCATCTTGACAGCTGTGGACAGCTGGTACATTACATGTGTTACAAAGTTGGTAGAATAAGGAGGAAGACGAGCTCGGCGTGACTGGGACTTGTGTTTATTCAGAACTCTCAGATACAAACAAAATAAACTCGTGCTGACAGCGCTCTCACAACTCAGTAGTTACAATATAACTTTGCAATCGCTCTGTCTCTGGTCCACTAGTGATGTCCGGTTGAACCGGTTCTTTTTAGTGAACCGGTCGAACCAGTTCACCAAATCGGAATGAATCATTCTAAGCGGTTTGCGTCTCGAGTCAGCGCTGATCCATAATTTACTAACTTTCTGACATGTGTGAGAGTCCCTCCGACTAGAAATAAACAAATAACCTGAAGTATATGCTAGTAACTACAACAGTTCACTGAACTGAGACGTGCTGAGAGAACTGATGAGAAGTAAACTCAGGTCCATCCGTCTCTCTGGCAGGCTCGTGCCTCGTAGACCTCGTTAAACCACGCCCCCTCCGCTACAAGATCTAATACTCATTTCAAATGCAAAGATGTCAGCCAATCACAACAGTGGGAATTTTTACTGAAGTCTCACAGCAGACTCCTTCTGTCTCACAGAAGTCTCCCTTGAAACAGGGCATTCAGCCAGAGGGCAAACATCAGTATAGAAAAAATGCCTTTTATTTCTAAATTATGACATTTTATGATGTAAAAATCATACTAACAATATAAGTACACCTCAGAATACATTATAAAATCAAATAAAAAATCCGTGCCATGGGACCTTTAAATGAAGACAACTGTGTGTTGAGCTTCAGGATGCCACACTGAATATTTAAAACGCTTCGTTTTGCAGCAGTTCACGGAACTTTACGCGTCAGCTGAAGAGATACCAGCACTCGAAACACATAACCAGCATGAATGGAGTTTGCACATGTATCACCGTCATTGTGATGTGTATGTGAAATGTTTAATGGGACTTTATATACTTGATATCACGGAAATACACCATTAAAATGTTCTCAAAGCGAAGCGCTACAAATAGCAGAACAAGCTGTAACTTGTGTGCGCGTGATGCGCAACGCTCGTTCTTTCAGAGTTGCGTGCTTTCATTGATTTGCGTAATTTAAATCTTACACTTTAATCACAGGCTATTTATAGCTCCTAACTTAATAAAACAAGCTGTGTTACTATGATGAATGATTAGCTCAAAATGTAGCCTAGATCTGTGCAACAAACTTTATCTGAATTAAACACAAACACTTCTTTCGTGTTTCCTCACTCTCCAGTAGTTACTCCTCCGTGTGCTGCATAGGTTGTCGACCCTGGTTTAGGTTATTTAAGAAATGTAATTCCGCCAAAGAAGGTTTTTTTTAAAGCAACCTACTTCAGTGTAGCTTATATGTTATAATAGCATTGCGCTTAACACTGAAAATGTGAACAATTGTAATGTGACGTGACGATCGGGTGCGGAATGCGGATATCTAAATCTGAGAAAATCACAGGTGCGGGTGATGGTTTGTTTTTAACAGTGGATTCGGTGACGTTAGAGCTGATCCGCGCATCTCTAGTATGCCCATCTCTACTCTTGTTCTTGTTCCAAGTTTCCTTCCTGTCCAATATTTTTTTGCTTCTTACAAAAGCCACAAAGCCTTCAGAAGACAGTAAAGGCTTGTGTCATATCTGAGCTGAAGTTGAAACTTGAAAGTTAAGTTGCACTACATAAATGCAATGTTTAGCCATTTATATTACTATTATTTTGATTAATAGGTTGTAGGTTTAATAGTAAATAAAATAGTTAATAGTAGTTTTAAATGAATATTTTATTAATATATTTGAATATAATATGGCAATTAAATGCACTAAATTGGTTTAGTTTTCACAGATATTACAATTTACAATTTTTCTAAAAAGGAAACAAATTAGTTGTTCACTTTAAGATACCCATCTTATTTTCTCTTGTATATTTAGTATTGCTCTTTAATAAAGAAAAAGTACTTCTTATCCGATTACTTGATTAATCGGTGGAAAAATTGGTAGAATACTCGATTACTAAAATATTTGATAGCTACAGCCCTAACGTAGTGTAAGCGCTTTGAACTGCGAGAGGCGTTACACATTCTTCATAAGTTGAAAATGGAAGGCATCCGGCGGAAGCTAGATATTTTACTTTTATAAAGTTTTAAATGTGGATATTTTTCATACACAAATCCATCGATTTGCTTTAGAAGGCCTTTATTAAACCCCCCGGAGTCATGTGGAGTACTTTTATGAGGGATGGATGCACTTTTTTGGGCTTCATATTTTGGGCTGCCATTCACTGCCATTATAATGCTTGGATTAGCCAGGACATTTTTTAAAATAACTCCGGCTGTATTTGTCTGAAAGAAGAATGACATATACACGTAGGATGGCTCGAGGGTGAGTCATGGGGTTATTTTCCTTTTTGGGTGAACTATCCCTTTAAGTAGCCCCTCGTTCGAATCTGCCGAGATTGTCTGCTTGTAAACATAAGAGCAGCATGCTTGACACCATATAATGAGAAGACAGAGAAATCTAGTACCACAAGTTACAGTGAGAGTGTTATCAGTGTGAATAGTTTGGTAATTTGGTCACTGCTGTTGTATTCATATCCATTTGCTTCCCTCTCCTGGTTTTATATGGCATTACATATTTAAAATCCCTAATCAATGTATAAAATGAGTTGACTTAAACATGAAGAAAGAGATGTCTGGGATCTCATGAAGGTGCTTGTGTGGTTGTACGTAATGCATGTTTTTAACAGTAATAAATGAAGAGCAGATCAGCTACTTTTTCTTCGTAGTTAGTTGGAATCTCTTGTGTCATCTGATAAAACATGCTCACCTCTGTGAAACAAAGATAATGGTAGAGTGTATGCAAAGTTGCAAACACAAACTCGTAGCATTAGAATCATAAGCTATAGATTTAGCCCACAGGGTGGAGCTGTGTGCATTTATTTCAGGCTTCCCAAAGACAACACACATTTCTGCCCACCACTGCAACAGCAAACTGTTTCTGGTGGATGTTTGCAATTATGACAAATCCTTGATTAGGTTGGTGATATTACTTGCCTTTAAGAAAACGAATTGAATTAAAAATAAATTGCTTTTTGAAAAAAGTGTTTTCACATTATTGGAGTGTATTTGGCACAGAAATGCTCTTATGGCCATGTTTAGCATGAGAATCCAAATCTTTAACAGTGTAAATAAGTCAGAATGCATGAAATAGCATTGGAACCCCTCTTAACTAGCTTTACTTTGATTCATAGCTAAAATTATTAGTAGCTTGTTATCCACCTCTGCTACCCAAATCAAATTATTATAATTATTGTGGTCAGTTCAGAATACAAGCTCTTATTTCAGGAGTTTAGGTGGTGCTTTTTCAGTCAATACAGGTGGCACTTTTTTTAATCCACTCAAAGAAATTGATAAACCGTAAAGAACCACAGACGAGAAAATGAATTTTTCAAACTTTCTCAGACCAGATTGATAGACTCTCTGCTATCTGCTTATTAGCAAATGTGGAGCTCTAATAATTTTCAGTTCAAACATCTGACCCCACTGAACCACCCATCAAAAATGCTCCCATTCATGTAAATCAACTAAATCGGCTCTCAGAGACAGATATCTTCCAGAGCAGCCAGTACTAAATTAAGCTGCAATTTGGAATTGCATGAAATTTTCATTTTATGAGGTTTTTCAACATTAATATGAGTTCCCCTAGCCTGAATATTGTCCCCAAGTGGCTAGAAATTTTGATCGGTGTAAACCGAGTTCTGGCTGTCATTCTCTGCCTTTGAGAAAATGACAGCTCAGACGAGCTGATCTTGAATTTTCCTGTTATGACGTCATAACAGGAACGGTTACCTCCCTTTCCTCCGCCCAGAGAATTTGGCACGCCCATGGGAGCGCCATATTTGTTTGTCCTCGAGAGATCATGGCTTGTGAACGAGTGAATGCTGGCAGTTTCTCAGTGTTTGGATGTACAAATGAAAACAGAAGTCTTTTTTTCAGTTCCTTCTGATCTGTGATCAGTGATTTCTGATGTGTAGCTAATTATTCAAGTTCACACAGAACTTTATTATTCGTGCTGCGGCTTCTCTCTCTCTCTCCCAACAGAACGGTGTTTTCTATCTTGTGAATCAGTGTTTTTGTACGTCCTCGTCGCGTCTATCTGTTCTAAAAAGTGCATACAGTCGTGAGTTTCTGCTCAACATCGGCAGAGCCACATCTTTAGAGATAAACTTCACGGACGCCGAGGCTCGGGCTGCACTGGCCGGTCGGCTTTCAACATCACCGACCCCCAGTACTGCATCTGGCCCACAGCGGAGGCACCAAACGCGGCGCGAGATTAAGCAGAAGGGGGGTAAGAGTGAGGGTCTTCGAGCTAGGCTAGCCAGCTATCCCCACAATAAACTGGATTATATTCGATTACTGCGCTGTTGTGTCTTTGTTTGCGCTGTGTACTCAATGCGCGTCACTGACTCTTTTCATATGATTGGAAAATATCTAAAAATAATGCTATAATCAACACTTACTCGTAACTCGTTCATCTCCTGTAATGGTACATTACATGTGTTACAAAGTTGGTAATAAGGAGGAAGATGGGCTCGGCGTGACTGAACTCGTGTTTATTCAGAACTCTCAGATACAAACAAAATAAACTCGTGCTGACAGCGCTCTCACAACTCAGTACAATATCACTTTGTTAGCAATCTCTCCGTCTCTGGTCCATTGATGTCCGGTTCGCGAACGAATCGTTCTTTTGAACCGGTTCTTTTTAGTGAACCGGTCGAACCAGTTCACCAAATCGGACTGAATCGTTCTAAACGGTTCGCGTCTCGAGTCAGCGCTGATCCGTCATTTACTAAAGTTACTAACTTTCTGACATGAGTGACAGTCCCTCCGACTAGAAATAAACGAATAACCTAAAGTATATGCTAGTAACTACAACAGTTCACTGAACTGAGACGTGCTGAGAGAACTGATGAGAAGTGACATCCATCTCTCTCTGGTACAGCCTTGTGCCTCGTAGACCTTGTTAAACCACGCCCCCTCCGCTCATTTCAAATGCAAAGATGTCAGCCAATCACAACAGTGGGCATTTTTACTGAAGTCTCACAGCAGACACGCCCCTTTAAACAGAGCATTCAGCCAGAGGGCAAATATCAGTATAGAAAAAATGCCTTTTATTTCTAAATTATGACATTTTATGATGTAAGAATCATACTAACAATATAAGTACGCCTCAGAATACATTATAAAATAAAATAAAAAATCCATGCCATGGGACCTTTAATAATTGGGGAAAAACAACACAACTCTCCAGGCCCCTCCTTTCCCCCTTATACTCGTGACCCAGTGCCTTCAGTTATGAAAATTATCCAGAGATTCTGTGTGTTGCCACAGAAATAGCATTCTACAATAAGACTAATTATATTCATATTTTTGTGCAGTTTGCCTTAAGTGTCCCCATGACAAAGCATACAAGTATTCTGGTGATCGGTAGCCCTGAATGGAGTTTGCTAGCATTAGTCGAGTTGCACCCTGAGCGACGCATACATATAAAGACAACGACAGGATCTGAGTCACACTTGGACAGTGAGTCACACCGTCAGCCGAAGTAATGTAAATTGGGAGTAAATTGGCACTAGTGGTACTGTTGGCCTGAAGCCCTTTAACATTTGCACAAAATGTAAATACACATAAGAGAAGAAACTCAAATAACTTAGGGAAACCAATAAAATGGCACAACAAAATGTGCTGTTGTTTGTTACACTATTATTTTGCTTTGAATTTATTCTAAGATTTCTGCAATGATAGATTATAGCACATGTATGCACACGTTGCTTACGGACATGATCTCATTAACTGTAAGGATTGGATTAGTGTGTATGGCTGTATTTTGCTACATCCCTCTTAGCTTGACTGCTGATTTAAAATTTCCCTGAAGCAAAGTCAAAGCCTGATCTTTGTCATTGCAGACCCTCCCCCATGTTACTGCCCCTTTTTGTCCAATGACCCGAGCGGTTTGTCCTGTGTGACCGTTCCACGGACATCGCAATCAAACCTTATACAATGGAAAAATAGACTAGCGTAAAGCTTAAGAAGTTCTCGGTGTGACCCTGTCGTGGACCACTTTCTCCATCATATGGTTTCCTTCAAGAAATGGAACCATTCTCAGAAGGTCACAGCCAGACTGTCCAGTCAGCTGCTAATGACATTCTGTCGTCTTATTGGCCAGTCTCCGAGCTCCCCCTCCCCCTGCCCCTTTTCTCTCCTCCATGTAAACGTGCAGGAAGTCACTCCATTATTGCTCCTCCTCCTTCATGCGAGGCTGTGCTCCCCGAGGATGTTAATTTGCTGTTCTTCTATCTCACTGGTAACTGCTTTAGCTTTTTTCCTTCCCCTCAATGTATCTGGTGACGTAGAGCACCCACGCTGAGGATGAGACAGAGACTCAACCCAACTCCTGTCTGACGGAGGCCATGTGACAAACCCCACGCTCTGCAACAGCTTTACCGTCCCCTCCCTCCCTCCCCTCACATCTCTCCCCCTCTTCCCTCATTCTCTTCACAACTCACTGCGTTGTGTTCGTTGTGGCGTTCTTCACCTCTGTTTTTGGAAAGGAGTGCTTGTCTGGTGTCTTGTGTGATGGAGAAGATTTAACCAGAAGAGCCATACTTCACGCATGCACGCACTCTCTCGCATGGCTCCAGCGAGGCCTCTGTGTAAACATCTACTCTGTGACTGACAGCCGTGAGGTCGCTGGTCAAAAAGGAGAAGGAAGGACTGTAGAAGACTGGTAGGAAGGTGGAGAGACAGATTCTTCATTGCAAGCAAGTGAAGCAGAAGAAGAAAGGCACTGAGAAACAGCGGAAGACTGGAGCAGTGGTGACGGAGTGGGGGTGTGTGGAAAACTCGCTGGATGAAGGAAGCAGACTGGCTGTCCCTTCCCTGGCGTGATGGAGTGAGACGAGGAATGAGGGTGGATGGTGAGAGCGGGCAGCAGCAGCAGCAGTGGAGGGGCAGGAGGAGGAGGAGGTGCGGGGGGAGGTGGTGGAGCAGGAGGTGGCCGAAGAGGCCGGAGCAAGTATCGTTTGCGGAGGCGAGTTTCTGGCTCTTCTCTGGCCGAGCGGCTCAGCTGTCATAGCAGCGAGAAAATGTCTCCAAGCATCAAGAAGTTGGACTGTTTCTCGCCCATGCTGTGCCACTGCAAAGTGGCCTGTACGAATAGCACCATATCGCTCATGTTTGGATGCAAGGTGGGTGGCGGAGCTCTCTGCTCTGTTTCTCAGGTTTGCTTTATGTCAGAGATAGAGGACAGACTGTAAGAATCTGTCCAGCATGTGCATCCAGGTGTAGCTAAGTGTTGCTGCCAAAATGTTCTTATGTACAGCTACCAGAAAAATCTAAGAATTAAAAGTCTGAACTTTAAGGCACATACAATAAACTTGGTGAGATAAGAGTTGTCTTAAAGATCCAGGATACATCAAAGTAGAGATATTCCCATGGAGAGCTGACACAAAAAATGTCTATGGACTTCTTTCTTTCCCAAGAAAGAGGTACAGATATATATTCATGTATGAGGGAAGATACAAACATTAGGTTCTTTCTTTTAGATGTGTTGGTTATTATCCTTTTTTTTTTTTTTTTTTACATTTATTTGTAGGATAGTTGAGTTTAGAAATAAAAGTATGAGAAGTGGGATCAGGGCATGACCGAAGTCAGACCTGGGTCGCTGAGAGCCAACCGCTCTTTTTTATAATGTTTATAATTGTCATGAGCTTATAAAACCAGTATGTATGTAAATAAATAAATACATAAAACAATGATCCAATTTTGTTTAAGATAGTTTTATTTATTTATTATTTATTTATTAGTTTATTTAACAGGGACAGTGTATGGCACTCAGCCACACCAGAATTAGCTACAAGCTAAATTTCATCCGTAGTCCCTGGGCAGGACGAGGTGACATACGATTAACAATCACATATAAATAGACCATAAAACATCATCACACAAATAGCCTTTCAGACAACAAAGTTTCACATTCTTAAAAGCCCAATAAAACAAAACAACAGAACAAAATAAAATGCAATATTAATAGACACAACAATACAATGTTAGGATACAACTGAAAATGAGTTTTTTTATATTTTTATTTATGATTAATGGGTACATGATTGTATTGACTTTAACCATAATTTTATTTTATATTTAAAACAAGTAAATTAACTGATGTCTCTAATCTCATTTGGATAGAATGTAGAATGTTTTAGATAGAATGTACCATGTCACACGACATATCAACTTTCAGAATGTATTTTATGTTAACTGCCAGCATGTTTAGAAGTGTCAGTGCATAAGTCAGGGGTGTCTTTCCTCTTTCCTCTATTCTCAGTCATTGGTTTATCTGACTGTAGTTAACACTCTGCTCTCCAGTAATCACTCTCTCTACACTGATGGAGATTGCACACATTTCATAGTTTAGGTCAGAGTAAAGCCTGCTTGTTTTTAATGAGAGTGTCACAGTAATGCGTTAGCTCTGGCATTACCAGAGCACAAGAACCTCCTGAGCAAACACTTACAGACTCTCATGTATGAATCATCGTGATTTTAAATTTTTTTTTTTGTCAAGTGAAGTTGAGCTTTATTGTCATTCTGCTACGTGTGGGGACGAAATGTCGTTGTGCTACATATTTAAACATAATATAAACACACAACAGTTATAATATACTGTAAACAGTAGAAGTAAAAACAAGTATAAACCTAAACATAGCTAACCTACTGAGAGAGGTAGTCTAACTACTAGGGGTGGCACGGTTCACAAAACCCACGGTTCGGTTCGTATCACGGTTTTAGGGTCACAGTTTTCGGTTCTGTACGGTTCTTGTTGTTGTTTTTTCTTTTAATCGTTAACACTCCAGAAATTTACTTCAGCATATGATATATAGCTTAATTATCCACAATTTAGGATACAGTATTTAAAAAAATATGTTTATATCATGTAGAAGTTGTTTCCTAACTGGCTGTCTCCTGCTTACGCTGTCTACAGAGTCCGACACATTGGCGTAACATGTTTCATGTTAATTTTGATCAGAACAATGCACTGTGGCTTTAATTCAGCGTGAGCAGCTGACCTGATTAAAAATAACAAATTTCACTATGAAATCATTTAGTGAAGTGTTCCGTGTGTTTCACAATCACCCTGACATCCAGCGCTGTGAAAAAAATTAAATACACGAAAACACAACACTGCCAGGAGTTTTTGCCCAAACTTCAAAGGCCTGTTTAAATTATTAAAACTAGAAGCATGTAAAACGGTTCAGCTGCGCGAGACAAACCCTGCCAGTGTGTAAATGCACAATGGGTGCATGCGGCGCCCGCTCTCCATACGCACTGCTTCTGCCCTGCCAACGCACTGCTTGCGCGAGCAGTGTGAAGCCAGCGTTATAGCCTACGACGCTGGCAGCCTTCCTTATCTCTCCCACTTGCCATTTCTACACGTGACGTGACCTGTATGTCCACACATATTCTTATTTTGCGCGAAAAGGACACCCGCTGTCTGAGGTAACATACGGGCACGAGGCTACATTGCGCATGCGTCGAACCGTGCCGCATACGCGCTCCGAACCGAGACAAGCGAACCGAACGGTTCCGATGTTTTTTCATGTACCGTGCCACCCCTACTAACTACACATGTACTATAAATAGTTGACTATACATATACACAATCTAAGAACAACTATACAAATACTTTACATAAATACTATGAAATTGTGCAAAAATTTACGTTTCAGGGCAAGCTCATGTTCTCATTATATTTGAACACTCTCAAGCCTATGAAGACAATTAATTCAAATGATGATGTTGTCATTCAATAAACTGTTAGAAGTCATTGGGATAGGCAGTTTAACTAAGGCCCTTTGGCCTCTGGCATGATGATTACTTCCTATATGGTGCCGTATGGCGTCTCATGGCACCTCGAACCATCAAATCCTTGATGCAAAGCCCATAGGATTACATTCCATCTGCTCTGCTCGTGATTGACATCCATTTGGAAATCATCAATTGTTAAAAATGGCGAATTCTTGACGTGCAAACCTCAAAATGGTAAAAAGATTAGTGTGAACTTTTATTACAAGAACCTCACCATTATTAAACTGACCATGCCAAAATTGTTTCAATCTCAGCCATTCCTGGAATTTCTAAATTGTAATATTAAAAATAGTACTCAATCATACAAATGAGATAAGTGTAACATATTAGCCGATATGATTAGCCCTTTCTACAGATGATGAAAAGTTTACACTCCCACTTAGAGAGTTGTAAATATTCTGTTGGTTCAAACATGGAAATTATGTTTTTAGGTGTAATCTGTAAGTAAGGCTGTTTAAAAGGACTGACTTAAAGCATTCCTCTGATTAAACTAGAGGGGAAAACGGCTGTGTGACAGTGATGTATGAGGGAGCCTATGCTGGCTGCTGGACTGCTGCTTGTGTAAATACTAATTTCTTAGTCAATCGTCCTTTGTTCCAGAACACGCTGGCTGAATATACAGCTTCTATTTTTAGTTTCTTGACAAACATGGGAGGTTCTGATGGCTTTGGTAGGCTTCCTTTCTCTTTTGCTCTCTGTTTCTGCCACGATCCATTGATTTAATAATGACAAGTGAGACTATATATCCAAATTTGTCAGCAGCGTAACACCTCACCACATTAACACGGTTAACTTGGAGGTGCAAACACACTTTTCAAGCTTCTCCGGTCTACTGCTTACAAAATTCTCCTTGCAATCTTTGACTTTAAAAGGCCTCGTTTGATTGGATAGATACAGCCTGGCACATTCAACACATCTCAGATTGAACTAGAATGATCCAAACTAGCTGGTACTCTGCACTCAAATGTCTTTTTCTTGATGACAGGAAGGGCAGCATATGAAAGAGTAGTGGCTTATGCTGCTCACTGGATTGCCAGTACACTTTTAGCATCTGATCACACAGATGGGATGTCATGTCACCCCAGATTTTGTTGTTAGAACCGTTTCTGATGATTGTCCTTTAGCACTGGAGCCAATGGCTTGTGTGAGGATTTAGTTACAGGCAATGTAAAGCATCACTTTACAGCATTACCATTCAGTCACCCTGTAATAACAGTAGGATAGCGCTTATCTTGCTGGTTAATGCATTTACACCGATGTAGAGCTAAGGCTCTTTAAGCAATTGTTACAAGAAAGTATACACTGAAACGTGTATTTAGTTGTAGCTCCTGGTTGTGTGTGTTTATTGTGGTATTTGTTTTTTATTAATAGAATATGAAAAGGCATTCACAGATATGCACATTTAACAATTTTATATCATCCAGGTTCAAATGGATTCAATCTGCCCCCTTATTGTTCCAGTACTGGGTCCTTCCCAGCTTCCCTCTAGAAAAGAAGAGTCTGTTTACTAGATTTATTTTATCCTAATCCTTAAGGATAAGCTTATCTTCTAGTGAGTGGGATGTTGACAGTGCAATTTTGAAAAGACCTATGCGGCACATGCAAACTAGTTCTGACACTAACTTCACTTACTTCAGAAATTGCTAACTTATATATGATGCAAGGAAAAAGAAATCTGTGAGTTCTTTGTCTATATGTCTTTATAAATTCTGTTGACAGATTTGTAAGAACCCTAAAACGGTTCTTAAAAATCATTTATCCTTGAATCAGACTGCATTGTTTGTTGCGCATACGCATACAGTGAGGAGAACAAGTATTTGATACACTGCCGATTTTGCAGGTTTGCCCACTTACAAAGCATGTAGAAGTCTGTAATTTTTATCATAGGTACTCTTCAACTGTGAGTGACAGAATCTAAGAAAATCCAGAAAATCACATTGTATGATTTTTAAGTAATTAATTTGCATTTTATTGCATGGCATAAGTATTTGATACATCAAAAAAGCAGATCTTAATATTTGGTACAGAAACCTTTGTTTGCAATTACAGAGATCATACGTTTCCTGTAGTTCTTGACCAGGTTTGCACACACTGCAGCAGGGATTTTGGCCCCCTCCTCCATACAGACCTTCTCTAGATCCTTCAGGTTTTGGGGCTGTCGCTGGGCAATACGGACTTTCAGCTCCCTCCAAAGATTTTCTTTTGGGTTCAGGTCTGGAGACTGGCTAGGCCACTCCAGGACCTTGAGATGCTTCATACGGAACCACTCCTTAGTTGCCCTGGCTGTGTGTTTCGGGTCGTTGTCATGCTGGAAGACCCAGCCACGACCCATCTTCAATGCTTTTACTGAGGGAAGGAGGTTGTTGGCCAAGATCTCGCGATACATGGCCCCATCCATTCTCCCCTCAATACGGTGCAGTCATCCTGTCCCTTTTGCAGAAAAGCATCCCTAAAGAATGATGTTTCCGCCTCCATGCTTCAAGGTTGGGATGGTGTTCTTGGGGTTGTACTCATCCTTCTTCTTCCTCCAAACACGGCGAGTGGAGTTTAGACCAAAAAGTTCTATTTTTGTCTCATCAGACCACATGACCTTCTCCCATTCCTCCTCTGGATCATCCAGATGGTCTTTGGCAAACTTCAGACGGGCCTGGACATGCGCTGGCTTGAGCAGGGGGACCTTGCGTGCGCTGCAGGATTTTAATCCATGACGGTGTAGTGTTACTAATGGTTTTCTTTAATCCATGACTGTGGTCCCAGCTCTCTTCAGGTCATTGACCAGGTCCTGCCGTGTAGTTCTGGGCTGATCCTTCACCTTCCTCATGATCATTGATGCCCCACGAGGTGAGATCTTGCATGGTGCCCCAGACCGAGGGAGATTGACCGCCTTCTTGAACTTCTTCCATTCTCTAATAATTGCACCAACAGTTGTTGCCTTCTCACCAAGCCTTGTGCAGGTCTACAATTTTATCCCTGATGTCCTTACACAGCTGTCTGGTCTTGGCCATTGTGGAGAGGTTGGAGTCTGTTTGATTGAGTGTGTGGACAGGTGTCTTTTATACAGGTAACGAGTTCAAACAGGTGCAGTAAATACAGGTATTGAGTGGAGAACAGGAGGGCTTTTTAAAGAAAAACTAACAGGTCTGTGAGAGCCGGAATTCTTACTGGTTGATAGGTAATCAAATAATTATGTCATACAATAAAATGCGAATTAATTATTTAAAAATCATACAATGTGATTTTCTGGATTTTTGTTTTAGATTCCGTCTCTCACAGTTGAAGTGTACCTATGATAGAAATTACAGACCTCTACATGCTTTGTAAGAAGGAAAACCTGCAAAATCGGCAGTGTATCAAATACTTGTTCTCCCCACTGTACGTTGTAATAAGACCAAATATGAACCATATCATATGTATATAGGGATATGCGAGACTAGACGATTAAACTATACTGCTGCTGCTAGTCAACTTGGAAATACTAGTTGTTTACTTTTTTTTCCACAGTTTAATGTTTTGCTTTATGCCTATGTTTTTTTTACAAAGGCTACGTTTAAATTACCATCACGTTAATTTTATATTTGAAAATTAATACATTATTTTGTAAAGTTTATATCTGGAGTGGAATACAAAATCATTTCATTTTACCTTAGATTTTGCATGGGTTCGTCTTCACTCGTGGCGTGTCCACTCGGAAGATGAGCAAGGTGAGGTGAAAACCTACCAAAACTTTTCCGTGTTCTTCTATGTCATGTCAAAATATAGAACTATTAAAGGGTTAGTTCACCCAAAAATGAAGTTTCTGTCATTAATTACTCACCCTCATGTCTTTCCAAACCTGTAAGTCCTTAGGAGACTTGCACGGAAGAGTGATAAATGATAAAATTTTAATGATAAAGGCGTTAAACGTTACTCGATTCAGTCTGCCTATTTGTGACATCATCGCAACGCACCAGCAGCAGCGCTAAGAAAACAAAACATAGCATGGCGGATGGCAGAGGAGAAGCCAATGAGCGAGAAATTATCAAGCCACCAGGAAAAAGAGCACCTGTACTTTCAACCCTTGCTTGTTACCTGTGCATTCCTGGCACCAGTGTGCCAGCAGAGCGAGTTTTTAGTACTGCTGGCGACATAGTGAACGCACAGACAAGTGTTCTGCGGTCAGATCATGTTGATATTTTTGAAAAAGAAATCTGTAGAGTCATTGAAGAGTAGTTGGTTACATTTTATCTTTTGTTAAATATTGTTTGTTTATTAAACTGAGAGTAGTAGCAGGTTCAGCCAGTTTATTCAACCTGAAGAAATGTTGGTTGCACTTTATTTTTGATAATAATATTGTATTTGTATTATTTTAATGTTGAAAAACAACAGTAAAAGTAGCAGGTAAACCTACTATTAATTAAACCTGAAGAGAAGTTAGTTGCACTTTATTTTTGATATTAATATTGTAATATTTTTATGTTGGAAAACAAAAGCAGAAGTAGCAGGTTAACCTATTGTTAAAATGTTGGTTGCACTTACTGTGCTTTTATTGAAAATGTATTGAATATTGAAAATGAGTGCAGAAAAGGTTAACTTCCTGTTAATTCAACCTAAACTGTTGGTTGCACTTTATTCAAATAAAATTTGAATGCATTTGCCATTAATTGTTGTTTACTTGTTTGTTTATATCCATAATTAATTGATATACCGGATTCCCTTACAAGAAACAACAGGAATCTAGGAAACTTCACCTGCATTGACCAGTATCCAGATATTTATTTCAGTCACACAATTTTTGGCTAAAAAGTTACTGAATCGATTTCAAGTCACTGAATCGTTTCGGATCGTATCGTTCTAAATGAACCTATATCGTCCTTGAATCGTATCGACAACCTCAAATCGTGATATGAATCGAATCGTTGTTAAAACGAATCGTTACACCCCTAAAAAATATACATTTTCATTTGTAATGCCATGGTTTACCTACTTGGTGATTGTATGGCTCTTTTAATAATTACATGTATCTAGTGTAGTTGCTCATAAAAGTATTGCAGATTAGGGCTGCTCGATTTTGGAAAAAATCATAATCACGATTATTTTGGTCAATATTGAAATCACGATTATGTAACACGATTATTTCACATGACTTTGGGAATGTGTTGCATTTATTAAAAATACACCTTTCAACAATTCAATTGAAATTGTAACATTTGTTGTACTTTTTGAACTATTAAAATAAATAATATAACATATATTCAAATCGAAGTTTAAAAGTATTCACGTAAAAATGATAACCACAAATAAATAAGATCAACAATATGGTTTGGCTAGATATGCTTTTCAGGTACGTCTAACCTTAGTTTTCAGGTACAGAAATGTATCAAATGTAAAATAACATTGCATATTTGACTGTATAAATTAAAGATTAATCCTATTAAACTTACAAAATCTATTCAATCAAGAGCAGTGAGATGTGTCCTTGTCTTTTGTTGTTTGACATTAAACAGACAGCAGTAAAGGCTACTGCCCCTTTAAGACCTAATGCTCGGATATGCGTCGTCTTTCTCGACTATATTAAGTTTACTTAAGGCATATACAGACTATGTCTGCTAGGATACTCATCAAGATGGACATGTTGACATACGTTTTGTGTGAGTTTGTCCGTTCAAGAACAAGACTTGAAAGAGAACTCAATATTTGCGCGCTGTGAGACGTGTGCGCGCTTTCGGATGAGAGCACAGAGACACATTTTCTCACAGCGCGCGCTACTTCTCATTCACGTCTTCTGGCACTAAACCCGGGTGATGACGGCGAAAATGACTGGACATATTCGAAAATATGGCAGCACTCGCATGCACTGAACAAAGTTTACAAAGAGAGAATTATTTGAAAAATATGAAGGAAAAAAAGGACGTTTACACGGTACACTGCTCTCGTCAGTTTTTGTTTCTTTATTAGATTGTCATAGGTCACTCTGTTTAATTTTCAAGTGGTTAAACAAATTCGTGGTGTTCCTTTGCGTTGCAGCCACTACCATGTAGCAAATCTTGCACGTAGCATGTTTCTGCTCGTCGTCTGATTCCTCGAAGCCAAACTGTTCCCAGACAACGGAGTTGGTTTTGCCTTTTTTGCTCACCAGACGCTGCTGTAACTGCCCTCCTTCTGCCATCTTTACTCGCGCTGAGTTTTTAAATTCCAGCGGATGATATGCACACGAGTCACGAGACTGACGACCTGAGAGTAAAGTGGCTTCGGGAGGGGCGGATGTGCACGTGCGCGTTTCATTCAGAACGCAAGACAAAATAAGAGTGTTCTTGCAAAACTGAACATGGCAAAATAATCGTTTTTTCTCGATTGTACTATTTTGGTGATCGTTGGGAGGCAAAATCGAAATCGAAATTCGATTAATTGCACAGCCCTATTGCAGATCATAACTGCTTACTTATTTTTAGGTTTTGCATTTGAATAGTTTCAAATTTGCATCTCAATTTGTGACAATCATCAACCCCAAATACCCAAAACCACCCGCAAAGATGTTTACACTTGCACTTTTCTTATATTTCAAGTAGGGGTGCACCGATCCGATATTAGGATCGGATATCGGCCGCGATACTGACAAAATAGCTGGATCGGGGATCGGAAAAATGAACAGATCCACAAGCCGATCCAGGTGTTTTTTTCCGTCGCAGCAGAACCGACGTCATTCGTCAGCTTCACGTGTGTCGCATGCTAGAAGAGACTCGGCTGTGTGGAGGAGATATTTCACGCTTGCCACGCGAACTAGTTCGCAATGTCTGCAAAGTAACTTAAATGTTTCGAGGGGAGGTGGTATTACTGCAAAGTCAGGGTTTTTCCTGCATTGAACATTTTTTGACGGCCGCCAAAGCCTAATTTGATGAGTTATTGTGATTTACGAGCGATGTAGAACAGATGCTGCGCTTGTGACTGAGTGACAGAGAGACCGATCAGAGAATTCCTCCCCCGCGCACACTCTCTGGGTCTTCAAAATAATCAGCGTTAGCTCTCTCATATTTCACATATTAATCCAAATCAAAAGGTCGGAAGACCGAAACCATGTTGCACGTGACACATTCGGACAAATTTGTCCTTGAAATATCGCTGGTTGTGAATTGCGCTCAAAAAACATTGCCTCTTCTCTTACCAGCTGACATAAAGCATACTTTCAATAAACGGGAGACAAATTTTATTCAGTTATGAAGTGTTTTCTTTGTGTTGACATCTTTCGCGATGTTCTTACAGACAGGATTCACACACAACGTGTCTGCTAATGTCCGATTCGTGACCTGATGACTCATTTGAACAGAATCATTTTAACGACTGGTTAGAACAAGTGATCTGTCCAACACTGAACTCATGAATCAGTTTATTATTTTACTCAGAACGCATCTGAAATGAGAACACAAGTGCTTACCCAATTAAGCAAGAGTGGGTAGTAAGAATTATTTTTAATTATCAACAGTATTTCATCTTATTTCTGTTGACAATGTGTAGTAAAATAAATAGGCCTAGCCTACAATCATTTAGACAGGAGTGAGGTGAAACCAGAACAAAGTTGTTATTAGCTAGCTGATCATTTTTATTAAATTGCATATGGCAGAAAATTAAGACTATTTGTTAATTTGTAATGCTACTTTTTAATATTGATATGATTATATACCAAAACAATGATCTGTAGTGTAAAAAATGTTTGGTAACTGTCAGATTACTATTGTATGTTTGACTGTTTTTTGTTTCCACTGCTACATTTTATTTATTTAAAGAAGTTTGATTACATTCTATTTTAGATTTGAAAGCACAATTGTTTTTTAAATAAATAAGAATTCAACACTTTACATTCATCTGTTATTTTGTCTTAGTTATGTTTAGTTAGTAAAGTCTGGTGCCTTTAGTCTCTTCAAGGAAGGTATAAGGTGGAAGATATACAGTTTATTATTAATTCAACAATAGTATCGGATCGGTATCGGGTATCGACAGATACACAAAGCCCAGGCATCGGTATCGGTATCGGGACTGAAAAAGTCGGATCGGTGCACCCCTAATTTCAAGACTTAAGTATTTGAGATTTTGGGAATGTAATAAATATTGACATGACAATCAATTTGAAACCCTTAAAGTTGCATATTTGTTTTCAGAATGGGATTTTTCCTGTTAACCTGTTAAGCTGCACCCCCACTTTGGGGCTCACAGCTGAAAACGACCTACCTGAATTAAAACAATTATAGCTCCTGAGAACAGTGTGCTACAGGCACAATTAAGGTATCTTTGGAAAGAAGACACTTGGGACTCTACTAAAAAGCAATCAGAGTTGATAATTGTCAAACAGATAAAAAATTATAATAGTTGAAATGCCTCAAAAATTATTTGCACTACATAGAATGTTTTATTATTTCATGTAAAAATATATGAATAGAATAATCATAAAAATAGAAATAAACAGTAATAAGCATATATTTACATCTAGTCTGTCTACATTTGTTGTTTCTACATTTTAATTTAATTGTAACTAATTACTTTTATTTAAAATTGATTCTTTTTTTTTTTAAGTATAAGAAAAAATGAGAATCGTGTAAGAGAATCGTGATCTCAATTCCCATGGAGAAAAATCGTGATTCACATTTTAGCAAGAATCGTGCAGCCCTAGTTGTCAATATGTTTTAAGCGCTAGACTAGTCGACTAGTCGGTTGCAAGTATTAAACATAGGCACAAAATGTGCCCCGCAGTGTTAGTGCCATGTTAATGGTATAAATAAATGGTAATTCAAATCCTTTTTTTGATTTTTCTTCACTTATGGCTTTAAACTTGTGGGTAAAACATTTCATCTTACTGACACATTGCCATATAAAGCAGGTTACTTCTGTGTGTGTGTTCTCATTTGAAGCTGTGAATGTTGGAACAGTGTGCAGAGGAGGAAACGAGTCAAAAATTGGAGTCAGTTTGGATCCCAGTCTGCGGTGGTGCTGCGGTATCAGGTGTGTCCCAGGAAAGCTTCAGATTGAATAGTGATCTGCCTACCTCAGTCATAGAGGACCATGACTCAATAGTGAGTGGTCATGGTTGCCAGGAGACCCTCCTCCTCATATGCTCATCAGGGAAGACTGTGAGCTCTCCTCTTCTATCATGTGCTTCCTCCCACATGCTCTGCACACCGAACACCTACAAATCAATCTTAATGATAGCAATTCTTTCTGCCGGTCTCGCTGGTATTTCCATTTATGGTTGTTTAGAGAGAATTACATAACTTGGCAGTATTTTTAGGGAAGGACGAAAACCTCTTAGATTGTGGCCATATGCACAAAGAGTCTGTGGACTCCTTTTTGACTTTTTATTATTGACAAGGCTTTGCTTCAGTGTATTATGCAATTAGATCGCTCATTGTCAGTTCAACAAGATGCACCAGTTTTAGATGTTTAGAGGGATTGTTTCCATCCAAAACAACTCAATATGTTGCAGCCAATTTATAGTTATATATGCAATTTATAGTTAAACTAAATTTAATTGAATATTATCTTTCTGGACTTTATGCACATACTACTGTAATCTTAAAAGTACTGTTTACAGAACAAGCACAACTTTGATGCCAAGGACCCCCTTTCTAAATTATAAAGACAGTATATTTCCATGCATAAATTCATTTGTACTGCATGAGAAGAATATAAAGCATGGAACAGAAACAGAGACAGAGATGTGAAATAATGTCCCATAAAGATGTGAAATTTTATAAAATTAAATAATGTACTTTTTTTATTGTTACAATGTAATTAAATGGCCTGGAGGACTGGCTCGCAGTCTCCACTCTAATTCATCCCAAAGGTTGTTCTATCGGGTTCTCTTGCGCTGCTGCTTCGCTAGCATCGTCGGCATCGGGAGTTAACGCAGTTTGAGCCAGCGGCTCGCATTGATAAGGCTCTGGGTCTGTGTCATAGACCGTAAAATAATATGGACGACGCGACTTCATTGACTTCCGCTGACCATAGTTGAAGCTTTCATATGCCCGCACACGGCGCTGACATCTTGGGACCGAGTCTGTGCAGTAGCGATCTCGGGACCGGAGTTGCGCAGTAGAGAACAGGAAGTAGAGGCGCGATTATCAAAAGCCCGCCCACACTCTCGCAGATGCAGAATAATTAATTGTGTTGGTGTGAAATAAACAGTTATGGAAATGTAGAAATTAAAGCTAAAGCTCCAATCTCCTCCTAAAAATCCCGAAAAAAGTCCGTTAGTGCCTCAGTGACAACTTCACTCAGAGAAGCCGTCAATCTCAGCTGTCAATCATGATGTCACACCCCCCGTTTTTATAGCATCAAATAACTCACTAAAACTAAACTTATTTAAAAAACGAACACTTGAAATGAAATTATCATAATAAAAACTGCCTAAAATGACAGAAACCATCTTTAGGAAACAATTATTTGAAGTGTAATTTAATTGATTAGTGTGTCTCGCTCTCCATTCAAATACATGGAGGGGTGGGGTTTAGGAGCTATACTGGGACCGGCCACCGGGGGGCGATCGAGGCGCGGAAGCTTCAATTTTTGACAGGAGCACTACAGGCTTGGTCTGTGTCTACAGACAATTCACCCTCCTCCACTTCAGGTGAAGGTGGGGGAGAATGACCGCTCAGTTACAAAGCTACTGGCATCATTCTCCATCTTTGCGACTCGCGAGTCTGACAGCTGTCAATCAATCCGTCAATGCGGGTCTCAGGCACTCATGCCCTCCGCTCAGTCCCACCCTCGGTTCATCCCCTCTGTCTCCGCTGGGCTCTGCCCACTTTTCCAGCATTTTTCAAAAAATTGCCAGTGGGTGGAGTTAAGCTCTGAGCTGGGGTTTAGTTACCCTTTAACAGTTCCTTTCACTGGAATTAAGGGATCAAGCCCAACCCCTGAAAAGCAACCCCACAGCATAATCCCCCCTCCACCAAACTTTACACTTGGCATAATGCAATCAGGCAAATACCATTCTCCTGGCAACTGCCAAACCCAGACTCGGTCATCGGATTGCCAGACAGAGAAGCGTGATTCATCACTCCAGAGAATACATCTCCACTGCTCTAGAGTGCAGTGGCTGCGTGCTTTACACCACTGCATCTGACGCTTTGTATTGCACTTGGTGATGTAAGGCTTGGATGCAGCTGCTTGGCCATGGAAACCCATTTCATGATGCTCTCTACGCACTGTTCTTGAGCAAATCTGAAGACCACACAAAGTTTGGAGGTCTGTAGCTATAGAAAGTTGGCGACTTCTGCGCACTGTGTGCCTCAGCATGCGCTAACCCCGCTCTGTGATTTTACGTGGCCTACCACTTCGTGGCTGAGTTGCTGTTGTTCCCAATTGCTTCCATCAGGAGTTTAGAAAGAATTACATAACATGGCAGTAATGTTAGGGAAAGATGAAAACCTCCCAGACTGGCCAGATGCAGGAAGGAAAAGCTGTGTTTATGGACACCACTTTGACTTTAATTATTGACCAGGCGAAAGGCTGATTTATACTTCTGCGTCGGACCTACGCCGTATCCTCTACACCGCAAGTTACACGTTGGTTTTCATTTATACTTCAGCGTTGTTGTCTGCGTCAATGTGCAATTAAACATGCAGACCGCTAGTAGGCAGTGTCCACGGGCATGTTGATGGTGTAACCCAAAGTATCAAGACAAAAGCCGAAGAAGAAGCAGCTTGTGTACATTGTCGAAGTAGCAGCAGCAGCGAATTTTCTTGCAGCTTGAGTTGTATCTAATACAAAATAAGCATCTCTAGTTGATCAGTAGAGTTAAATAAGAGGCGATCTGCTGCTAGAATGCTTTTTTGAAATCATGCAGAGTGCTCGTGGCCGCTGTTTTCAATATCGGTGGCTCGTGCACAGACAAGCACTTCAATCAATTGCTGTTGCGGAGACTTTATTAGTTCCGTTGAAATCACAAAACGAAATGCACCCAAATGTGTCCCTGTTCTTGATATACAATCACTGATTAACATCTTTGGTTTTAATGAGAAAATAAAGAAACTATACAATGGTGGATTAGAACCTCTGGCACGCTTAACAAAAATTCTACCACTAGACCATCAAGAGCTCATACACACTCACAACGTATCTATGTATTTATTCACTAACATAAAGAATCTCTGGACTACAAAATATTGTGTTATATAGCAGATGTACGGATGAAACTATCATCCCATTTCTGGACACATGCGCACACACTCCTATCGCAGATTTTTTTAATTTATTTATTGACCTGAGGGAGGGGCTCTTGCAGACCAATCACAGCACTTGCGGTCCGCGTAGAATTGACGCGTTGTCACATTTTTGGAGAGGTGCACGTCAGGGTATGTCGTAGGCTACGCGTGCAACATATCCTACGACATAGCTACCGCGTACACTCAACGCAGAAGTATAAATTGGGCTTTAGCTTTAGTGTATTATGTAATTAGATCGCTCGCTGTCAGTTCCACAAGATGCTCCAGTTTTAGATTTCTAGATGGATTGTTTCCATTTATGTTAACTTTTGAAGTTTTTCAGCCCCAAAAATACATTTTAAAGTTGGAAATCATGGAGGGGTCTGAAATTGTCATCGTAGGTGCATGTCCACTGTGATAGACATAATCTTTAAAAAAAAATCCATAAATCACAATACATGATTTTTTTACTATTCATTTGTATGTTACAGCTGAAAATAAGTATTTGAACACCTGTCTATCAGCTAGAATTCTGACCCTCAAAGACCTGTTAGTCTGCCTTTAAAATGTCCACCTCCACTCCATTTATTATCCTAAATTAGATGCACCTGTTTGAGGTCGTTAGCTGCATAAAGACACCTGTCCACCCCATACAATCAGTAAGAATCCAATTACTAACACGGCCAAGACCAAAGAGCTGTCCAAAGACACTAGAAACAAAATTGTACACCTCCACAAGGCTGGAAAGGGCTACGAGGAAATTGCCAAGCAGCTTGGTGAAAAAAGGTCCACTGTTGGAGCAATCATTAGAAAATGGAAGAGGCTTAACATGACTGTCAATCTCCCTCAGACTGGGGCTCCATGCAAGATCTCACCTCGTGGGGTCTCAATGATCCTAAGAAAGGTGAGATATCAGCCCAGAACTACACGGGAGGAGCTGGTCAATAACCTGAAAAGAGCTGGGACCACCGTTTCCAAGGTTACTGTTGGTAATACACTAAGACGTCATGATTTGAAATCATGCATGGCACGGAAGGTTCCCCTGCTTAAACCAGCACATGTCCAGGCCCGTCTTAAATTTGCCAATGACCATTTGGATGATCCAGAGGAGTCATGGGAGAAAGTCATGTGGTCAGATGAGACCAAAATAGAACTTTTTGGTCATAATTCCACTAAACGTATTTGGAGGAAGAAGAAGGATGAGTACCATCCCAAGAACACCATCCCTACTGTGAAGCATGGGGGTGGTAGCATCATGCTTTGGGGGTGTTTTTCTGCACATGGGACAGGGCGACTGCACTGTATTAAGGAGAGGATGACCGGGGCCATGTATTGCGAGATTTTGGGGAACAACCTCCTTCCCTCAGTTAGAGCATTGAAGATGGGTCGAGGCTGGGTCTTCCAACATGACAATGACCTGAAGCACACAGCCAGGATAACCAAGGAGTGGCTCTGTAAGAAGCATATCAAGGTTCTGGCGTGGCCTAGCCAGTCTCCAGACCTAAATCCAATAGAGAATCTTTGGAGGGAGCTCAAACTCCGTGTTACTCAGCGACAGGCCAGAAACCTGACTGATCTAGAGAAGATCTGTGTGGAGGAGTGGGCCAAAATCCCTCCTGCAGTGTGTGCAAACCTGGTGAAAAACTACAGGAAACGTTTGACCTCTGTAATTGCAAACAAAGGCTACTGTACCAAATATGAACATTGATTTTCTCAGGTGTTCATATACTTATTTGCAGCTGTATCATACAAATAAATAGTTAAAAAATCATACATTGTGATTTCTGTATTTTTTTTTTTAGATTATGTCTCTCACAGTGGACATGCACCTACGATGACAATTTCAGACCCCTCCATGATTTCTAAGTGGGAGAACTTGCAAAATAGCAGGGTGTTCAAATTCTTATTTTCCTCACTGTATATATATATATATATATATATATATATATATATATATATATATATATATATATATATATATATATATATATATATATATATATATATATATATATATATACATATACATATACATATACATATACATATATACATATATAACCTAGGCTCATCAATCCAATTAAATGGGACTTTAAAATGTATTTTTAGGGCTGAAAAACTTCAAATGTTTACATAAAATATTAAATTAATGGTTGTGTTGTTTGAAAAGCTGTAATTTATGTTGGTGCATGGCACCGGCATTATCTCTTCAGTGCTGTTTTTAATAAAGAGGCTGTTTAACCATTTGGTATGTTTGATCTCCTCCATAGTGCTTTAAAATTCAGCATTCTGTCTATAATTCAAATGGGTTGGATATGTTTTGCATTCTGTGCCAACTTGTGCATATAGTCCACTCTGTGCTGTCCTGCCTCTCGACCGAAGCACATTGAGTGTGCGCTGCGGTGGTTTGTTTGACGCTGACGTGATACCATTTTTTTTTTTTTCAATCATATTAACTTTCGCTATTCATCATATAGGAAATAGTAAATGTGTAAACAATTGACCGATTTTAGATGCAGCTTCTGCACTTTTTCAGTGTAGAGGCGGGACACTTCAGATTCTAGAGAGCATTTGATTGGACCGAAGATCTTATTAGAAGCAAAAGTCAATGATGTCAACTAGAGCCCGACTGATAAAGGATTTTTAAGGCCGATACCGATACAAATATTTGGTGATTTAAAAATCCCATAATCCGATATATCGGCCGATATATATATATAAAAAAAAAAAAAAACAGAAACGCGTAAAAAAACTTAAATAGATTTCCCTTACATTAGTTATTTGTAGTTATTCATGATCCCTCAGCCTCTCTAAAATAATATGATAATGCAGTTTAAAAATAAACTTGTTTGTTTTATTGTCACAACAAGACAGAGGAACAGAAAAATATATTAAAGTTCCGATAAATAAAGTGTATAAAAATACAAACTTAAGATATGAAACTTAAAGTGCTTTGGATGAAAACACAATAACAAAAACAAAACAAAAAAAATTTGAAGTTACCAGTATTAATAGACGTGGTAAGCTTCATAAATATAACTTTGAGCAAGACTGGAAAAAAATACTCAGTTAAGTTCTATAAGTCCTGATAAATAACAACAACAGCAAAATATAAACTATATACAATGTTAATTTGCTTATCCCTTTACATGCACTCTTTTAATTCTGTCCATCAAGCTACAACAAACCATTTTCAATCATAATTTGCTGCCTGCCTTCTAAAATCTACTACTTAGTGATGCAGTAAATCCATTATGTGACTCGTTAATGCTGCGTCTGAACGAAATCAGCAATACACTTTCGTTCACTCTACACGTGCCTAACTTACGATTTACAATGCAGGGACTGGAACTAGAAATATACTAGTTATAAATACAGTAATCATTACTTTATTTAGGCAGAATACGTTTGTTGTATTTTCAAGCGCATTAATGTTAGCGGTCTTCCACTGATAGCCATGGCATTAGCTTGCTTTGTGGTTAGCTAAAGTTTATGATAAGCCATAATTTAGAAATGGACAACATCATACTGCAAAATATTGTAAAACATACTTTTTCAAAATAACAGGCAGAGGAGAGATAATAAGTCTCATGCTGTCAAACTGTCACACTATTAAAGAAATACATCTTATTCACATTGTCCGAGTTAAACTGACAGTTAGTCAACTATACTGTAACAACCTAACGTAATTACTAGCTCTCTTGGCTTACATGTAACTGCAAAACTGGACTTGGCAGTCACAAAATTTGTCATGCTTATTTGAGTTAAGAGAACTGATGGGGATGTTCTGACGCCAACACTCATAATGTGGTTGAGCGGTGTTTCGTCCATTTGTATTATTTTTTTAAATATTCATTTATTGGCCATCATAAATGGCGATACCGATGGTTTGAAAAATGCCTAATATCGGCTCGCCGATATATTGGTCAGGCTCTAATGTCAACAAATTTGCGGATTCATATTGGTGATAGATAGAAGCTGCAAATTTTGAATGCTTCTAAATGTGATTAATTTTCTTTGTTTTGAAGCCCACTAGCTTAACACTAAATAAGATTAATTCTAAATTTATACTAAAAGCTACAGGCTTTAGTTTTTTTCTTTAAAATATCTTTCTACGAAACCCTTAGTACCCTCTTGTGGCCTCATAGGGGTCCTTGAACTCCAGTTTGAAAACCTGATTTTTTCTATACAGCTTGTATATTGTATATAAATTAGGGGTGTAACGGTACACAAAATTGGCGGTTCGGTACGTACCTCGGTTTTGATGTCACGGTTCGGTACGGGTTTGGTACAGCAGTTTTACAAAATTGCTTTTTATGTATTTTTATTAAACAGTGGTTTACTGAAAAAATTGTGTCTGTCCTTAAATTAATTCAATTAACTAAAAGTTATCTTTAAAACTTAAAGATAATGCTGTAAACTATAGGGAGGCCTAATATTAAAGGTTAACAACAGAGCCCAAACTATTTGCTTAAATTCAGTTGCTTTTCATGTTTAGATATAATAATCAACACTCAAATAACACATTGTATGCAAACATGTAAACTTCACATGAGGCAGTTTTTGCATGAACTTCTAAATCTAATTATAAAATTATGTTTTTTTTCTCCAATTCGTTGTTGAAATATAATAATTTATGCACAGTAGAGCTGCAACTAACGATTATTTTTTCTGTCGACTAATCTAACGATTATTTTTTATCTAACGATTATTTTTCCCAGGTTAATCTTATTATTCTTTTTTTACTGATTATTGTATTTCAAAGAGGGTAGTCAAGTCAAGTCAAGTCAACTTTATTTATATAGCGCTTTTAACAATGTAGATTGTTTCAAAGCAGCTTTACAGTGTTAAACAGGAATTTGTAGTGAATTTGTATATTATTTTAACACGAAATCAATGAATGATGACAATATTAATTGTATTTCAGGAAGGGTAGTGTACATAGTATGCCATTTTATAATGAAATATATGAACACAAGAAGCTTTTTAAACATAATATATAATGATACTATTCATCATAAAATGTATACAGAGTAGGCCTAATTAGGAAAAGTTGTTTACTATAGTAGTTGAGTATGATTTACTTATTGATTTGTGTCAATAGTAAACGAAAATGCACTTGTATTTATCTGCAAAAGGTTCACATACAGGAGCTTTCAGCATAGTTTTAATGTATAACTAGTCGTCTATTTTGAAGATACATGTGCATAAACAACGACTAAAGCTGCCAGAAGTTTTTGCCCAAACTTCAAAGACACATTTAAATGATTAAAGCTAGAGGCATATCTTAACTTTAATGTTACTTTAATCATGCAAACTACCTATATACAGCATGTTATTATGCATATGTGTTTGGGACAGAGGGGAACCGGGTCGCATTAACAGGAGATATATGCAGCCCATAATAAATAAAAGCACGAGACGTACTGGGGTCGGAGAAGAACACCGGAAAATGTGACCGTCTGTTGCAATACACGCGTGGCGCGTTCAGCTGCGCGAGAGAACACTGGCAGCAGGGTTGCCAGGTTTACACAACAAAACCCACCCATTCGTTACTCAAAACTAGCCCAAAACTAGCCCAAAACAAGCCCAATCGCGTTTCGGGCAGGTTCTCTGGTAAACATCGTGTTCGGGGGGTTAAATATGTGTGTTTTTTTGCTTCAACCCGCGGACATGAGACACAGCCCGCGGCAACAGTGTAGAAGTAGCCCAATTCCGCGGGAAAAAAAGCGGACTTGGCAACACTGACAGCTTCTGCTCTGCCACCGCGTGCAGTGTGAAACCGGCGTTACAGAGCGAACAAAGTTTTATTCGGCTTCTGTTTAAAGTACTCCCACACTTTTGAATGTCGCGGTCTGGCTTTATATGATAAATGATAATTTTCACTATGGCCGGGAGCAGAAGCTGCCATTATTCTAGATCTTCTGTTCCATTCTAGAATGTAAATAATGTGCCGTCGACGCATTTCACGCACGTCGACGTATTTTCGTAGTCGACGTCGTTGCAGCCCTAATACACAGTGGCTGTCATTTTCATGACAGATTTATTTAAACACATTAAATAATCCAGACATCACTAACAGGCTCAGTAGTATATGAATATATAGGCTAGTATAGTGCATATATTTAGTGAAAGAGTTGATTTCTCTAGTGAACTAAAACTAACAGCTGTGGACACTGAAAGATTTATGAGGTAAATGTGATGCTTACGTGACATTGTTTACAAGCTGTTTTATTTACGTTTATTTACGTTTCAGTAAGTTGTAATGTATCCTCAACATACATTAAGATGTTTATTCTTTAGGAAGAGATGATCGCGTTCTCTCGCGCGTTGCGCCGCCGCTTGAACTGACGCGCCTATACAGTGATCAGTCATGTCACATTAAAGAGCATCAACACGGCATTTATTGTTTGAATTTCGTGATAAAATGGACTGAATACTTAATATGTTGGTGTGGGAACTCGGATTGAAGTATGTATTCCGCACATAAAACAAGCCGACTGTTAACTGTTAAAGACTGCATTCGGAACCGTTCGGTACACACGTGCACTGTACCGGAAGCCCTGCACTGAAACGGGTTCGGTACGAATACGTGTACTGTTACACCTAGAATAAAAATACATGTATATTTCTTGATAGGCTACTTTCTCAGGTCTATGTTAAATATTTAACTGAATCTCAATTAAATATGTAACTAATAAATGGACAGCACATACATATTTAAAGGTAGGATAGGCAATTTTTTTCATAAACACATGGTTGAAAATCTCTTCACATCCTGATAGCGATAGATGATAGAAGTGGTCTAAAAATTAAATTATGTGCATACTGTATATCCTCTTTGGAAGTCTCAGGATCAAATGCAATGATACGATGTTCTACCCACCTGTCAGTGTATGTACTTACATACCTTTGTACTCCTGCTCGCGCAGACATCAAACGTCATCAGCACGTTCCGTGAGGCAGAGTTGTGGACAGACAGTCACCGAGTGCCACAAACAAACAGCAGTCATCTTTTACAGTTCCTCCTGAATCAAAACAATGCTACGTTCATGCCATGTTGTGACCGCAATTTAGAGACAGCAATCCGTAACATTCTACCAGGACCGGTTCATGTCCTCAGACTCGGATGTGTTCTATGTCAACACTATCAAAGCCGAAATGAATCTGCAGCAGTCAGGTGGTACAAGTAAGAGCTCATAAGTTGTTTATGTTCATTATTATTGTGATGTTATGTGGTTTGAGACATTAGGTAATTTAACTTGCTTTGCTGAATCTGCTCTGGCTTCATGTGTTTTGGAGGCGGCGTAGCTTTGGAGATGCTCTGAAGGGAGGGTGGGATCTAATGCTTTCCAAACTTGCTTGCTGTTGCTAGCTGCTATGAAAGCCTACCCTACATTGACCTCTACATCCATCATTAAATATGTTTTCTAAAACATTGTGGATGATGTACATATTTTCCTTCACTTGCTAAAGGGGAAGTAAATCAAAACACATGTGAATTCCCGTTGCTATTTCCTGTAATCTAGCTACTGATTATACACCATGCAAATTCATAAAGCTAGTGGGTGAACCAGTCCAATGAGGCTTATGTCGGCTTTAAATAAGGCTGCTTGAATCACAGGCTTACCCAGAAGTAGTCAGTATCTGATAAACATGTTGCCATAGCAACTGTGTCCATCCTCCGCCTGTGTGGAAACAGCTCATCAGTTACTTTTCTGTGAAAGCTTGTTCCACTGAATGTATTTTAGAGGGAGGGGAACCCATTCATCATCATGTGAAAGCACTACTGTAGTGCAAGGGAATGAGTTGATAGCACAGTCCCTTTCAAGGAAAGTCTGTTCACTCAGCGGCCATATTTGCAACACCTCCAGGCAGCTATTTCGGACATCCAAGACCAAGTAATATCTTTTTGAATAGGGGATTCCTGAAATCTCAAAAACTGCTTTCTGAACTCACAATTAAATAGCATATTTCAAATCAGCAACAAAATCTGACATTAACTGTCCCTTAATTGTTCATTGTTTCTTATGCTCAAATAGTGTTAAAAAAGCTTATTTTTCAGTTTCGACCAACCTTATTTTCCATGTTTGACCAACCAATAGCACATGTGCAGTCCTAAGCGCGAGTCTCAGTTTTCTAACAGCAGCTGCAGTGATGCAATGACTTAACTTATCAGTGATAGGCTCGTATTCCACCATATTGCGCCTTGGAGTTTCTCCCATTTACAACCCCAAATCAGAAAAAGTTGGGACAGTATGGAAAACGCAAAAAAAAAAAGAAGTGATTTCTAAATTTACTTTGACTTGTATTTCATTGCAGACAATATGAACACAAAATATTTCATGTTTTGTCTGGTCAACTTCATGTCATTTGTAAATATGCATCCTTTCCTGTCATTTAGACCTGCAACACATTTCAAAAAAAGTTGGGACAGGAGCAATTTAGGGCTAGTAATGAGGTAAAATGGTTAAATAATGATGTGATTTGAAACAGGTGATTGTAATTATGATTTGGTACAAAAGCAGCATCCAAGAAAGGTCTAATCCTTTAGGAGCAAAGATGGGCCGAGGATCGCCAGTTTGCCAACAAATACGTGAGAAAATTATTGAAATGTTTAAAAACAATGTTCCTCAAAGAAAGATAGGAAGAGATTTGGATATTTCACATTCAACAGTGCATAACATAATTAAAAGATTCAAGGAATCTGGAGGAATTTCAGTGTGTAAAGGACAAGGGAGCAAGCCTAGCTGAACAACCGTGATCTCCGATCCCTCAGGCGGCACTGCGTCAAGAATCGTCATTCATCTATAAGCGATATCACCACATGGGCTCAGGACTACTTTGGCAAACCTTTGTCAAGTACCACAATATAGTTACATCCACAAATGCCAGTTAAAACTGTACTGTGCCAAAAGGAAGCCCTATGTTAACAGTGTCCAGAAGCGCTGTCGACTTCTCTGGGCTCGGAGGCATCTGGGATGGACCATCACACAGTGGACACGTGTACTGTGGTCAGATGAATCAGTATTTGAGGTAATTTTTGGGAGGAATGGACGCTGTGTGCTCCGGACCAAAGAAGAAAAGGATCATCCAGACTGTTACCAGCAACAAGTCCAAAAGCCAGGGTCTGTCATGGTATGGGGTTGTGTCAGTGCCCTTGGCAAAGGTAACTTGCACTTCTGTGAAGGCACCATTAATGCTGAAAAGTACATAGAGATTTTGGAGCATAATATGCTGCCTTCAAGAAGACATCTTTTCCAGGGACGTCCATGCATATTTCAACAAGACAATGCAAAACCACATTCTGCACACATTACAAACTCCTGGCTGCGGAGGAAGAGGGTACGGGTACTTGACTAGTCCCTAAACGTCTTTTAAGTGTTGTGAAAAGGAATGGCAACATTACAAAGTGGTAAATGCTTTACTGTCCCAACTTTTTTTAAATGTGTTGCAGGTCTGAATGACAGGAAAGGATGCATATTTACAAATGACATGAAGTTGACCAGACAAAACATGAAATATTTTTTGTTCATATTGTCTGCAATGAAATACAAGTCAAAGTAAATTTAGAAATCACTTCTTTTTTTTTTTTTTTGCGGTTTCCATACTGTCCCAACTTTTTCTGATTTGGGGTTGTATAAGTAATAGGGGTGCACCGTCTTTGTATATCTATAGTCTTTGGTTGATAGTCTTCTGTTTCTAGAATCAAATGTGGATAAATGTAGTTATTACATGTATGATACTTAAAATGTCTCTTGCTTAAAAAGTATATTGTGTAATGTTCACCTAAACATTAAAAGGGAAGAAAATACAAATCATTTTGCATTAAAACTTCTTGATCCTGCTCAGTAAATCAGTAGCACTAGGAACTTTCAAGCTCTAAAAAGGACAAAATACACGCTCTTCAGCGGTTCTTCAGAGGTGCTATATAGCACCTTAGTCAAAGAACCGGTGAAGAACCTCTGAAGAACCGCTGAAGAACCTCTGAAGAACCGCTGAAGAACCACTGAAGCACCAAAATTGGTGCTATATAGCACTAAAAAAGGTTCCCCCTATGATTACGAGCCAAGAACCATTTTTGGTGCCATATAGAACCTTTTTTGGTGCACAATGAAAAAATCTATTCAACTCTTAATTTATATTAGGAACTATATGGGGGTTTCAGAATCCATACAATAATTTAAAGTTGTTTATTCACTTTTAACCCACCCTTCACTGCATCTCTACTTTCAGTCAAAGATTTCCATAAATTTCACCTCTTAACCGGATTGAGGGCGCATTCGTCCTTAAGCTTTATTTGTTTAAATTAGCTCAAATGACTGTCAGATAACTATACGTCATTTAAAAGATCTAAGAGTCAAGCTTCCATTTTTTACCTCTGTTTTATTCTCAAAGTCTTATAGTGACAGTAATTTGTTAATATGTGTCAGGAGTTATGAATATGAAAACCGTGTCACCGTTTGATTGTAATATGAGCCTCAGCTGCTCTCATTCATAAAAAACTCCTCTATTCTCCTCATGAAGACTCGCGACAAATCAACATCCCTCAGGGCTTTTAGTTCAAAAGTGTGCAGATGAGGAGAAATATTGATAGATTATCATGTGTCTGTGTCAAATTTCTAAACAGAGGAGTATTTTTTATTCAATACTTCCTCAAAATGCACAGATGTAGCCTAATCATGAGCGATTGAGACTCTTATGTGTTGTTTTCAATTCCTCCTGGCAGCCGGATGGCGCTCTGTGCACACGTAGTCCATATATGGTACAGACAGACGAAGAAGATACCATGTGCCATAATAGAAGTCCATAATAAAAGCATCCTGAGATCGCTAAAGATGCAAATAGAGACATTTGAAGACAATAAACACAATCGCGACGATGTATGGTTTGTCTGTGTTCTTTATACCATGTTGGGTGTATTCATAATAGATTATATTTATAATGCAATGCTATTCGACATAGCTTTTATTAGGGGTGTGACGGTTAGTATATAACCGTGAGACAGACGTTTTATAGTTAAACACCATCATTAGAACTCTATAACCGCCAAAACCGTGTTATTAAAATATTTTTTACAAAAAAAAAAAAAAAGTTTTAGATAGGTTCCCTCAGCTGACGAGGGAAACGGAGGCGGAGTTAGTGGTGCTTCGGAGGCTGCTACTGCTGGAGATGATTCGGGAGAGGTCTGTGCACCACCCCCTACCAAGAAGAGAAATCTTGGAGATCTCCTTAATAAACGGAGGTCTGAAATCTCTGCCCCTTTACCGATCAGAGCGTGCGATGACACGTAGTTAACCCGCTATCTCCAAGAACAACCAATTGACTCTACGGCTAATCCACTAGCATGGTGGAGAGACAATGAAACACGCTATCCGCTCTTAGCAAAATTCGTTTTTTTTTTTTTGTTAAGGATTTGTTTACTGTGTGTATATAAATAAACTTATAGCAAGTAGCTAATCAGTGTCTGCTCGCTAATCAGTGTCTGCCCCCCCCACCCCCCGACGACGGTTATATTACTAACCGTCACATTTGACTCACATCATAACCGTCATCACCAATTCTGAAACCCGGCACACCCCTAGCTTTTATCAATATGCAGAATATTGTTAAATTATATATTTCCTGTCTGATTGTTTTAACCAAAGCCAAATGAGACCACAGAAAGTTATTTAAAACATCTCACTTGTGATATACGTAATTTTTGAAGAAAAAACATGGTTTTATTCTTTATTGTATTTTGATTGTGTGCTAAGCTAACATGCTAGCTAGCCAATGCACCTGCCACCTGGGCAAATACGTTATTTTTATTAATAATTTTGAATAGACTGAAATGAAAAACCAACTGAAATGTTTCTATTGTCAACAACGGCATTTGAGGCACTTTAGAAGGTGAAGTGAGAAGTTTGATCATAAATGAGGTTTGAATAGAACAGTTTGAATAGAGAGTAGTCAGTGATTACAATGAAGACAAATGAATAAGATGATAAGAGCCATAACCTGGCCAGAGAGGTGTGAAAGTGTTCTGGGGAGACTGAAACTGAATGGGCAGTTTGCACCTCAAAACAATAGAGACAATAAACTGAATGGTAGCTCAGAAGAGATGGCAATAAACATCAGTTAACATTTTAGAGAAATCTCAAAATAAAATCATATGACATGATCTTGAAAAACATTTAATACAATTCAGAGTTTTAGACTTATCATCTTCAGATTTGAAATATAACATGGTCAGACATGTGGCTTCAGCTGTAGTGCACTTCTAGATTGCTAAAATGCCAACTTCAATTTTATTTTCATAAAGATATTTCATACAAATATATTTCCAATAACTTTACAAAACTTTGAAGCTTATTATAGCTTTTTTTGATTATGAAAAGAATTATAATTCTAAACTGCCAAGTGTCTGCTTTCAAATGACGCCATACTTATGATTTTAGTGCAAAGGAATCCTTAACTGTAAAGGTTTTAATCTGATTATGCCATTTCTTAGGATTTTTTCAAAAGTGGGGGTGCAGGCTAACAGGTTAAAGTATCTGCAACCAAATTCCTTTTTCATTCTCCTTTTGCACCAACTACAAGATTACTAAAATCAACTAAAACATACAGCTACAGTTTTTTTTATCATCCTCCAAATTTCATATATATGATTGTCTGGATATGTCTGGATATCTTAGCTCTGTTACAAAACCTAGATGTCTTGGCAACATCCTAACAATCATAGATCCTCATAAGTGACTGATTTTGAATGCTCTATATCAGCAGAAACTCCACACAGAATCTCCTCAAAGGAGACTGGACTGTATTTCTTTCAATACAGTTTGGCATTAGCATGCTGCTAAGCTAACATACTATATAGAGTACACATACACACACATTGGGTGAAATAATATTTTTTTTATTAAACTGAACTATTTTTTTTTTAAATATTAAATCTCAGTATTGAAATAAATAAGCTAATAGTATTTTTCTTCTCCAGCATTTTGGAATTATTTTTGTTCATAATACATTTTGGGACTGCCTTCTCTGACAAGGCCTACATGGTCTTCAGAGGTGGCATAATTAAGTTACCTACCTTTTAGAAGAACCTTCATATCAGAAGCGTGCTTACAAAGTCTTAAAAATATGCATCTGTAGGAAGCTCACTGGGTTTTGGACTAGTATTTTTGTGACTACATTATCAATGCAAACCAAGCATTTTTCAAAGATCTCAAATCTCGTCTCAAGCATTCATCTTTTCTGACTTGTCACTCTTGTTCTTTGCAGAAGTACAGACAACATGACGAAGATACAGGATCTCCACAGGAGCAAAGCTCGCCCCAGTTCACTGATGACGCTCCTGGGCCAGAGCTGGTCCAAGTGGCCGAGAAGAACCTTTCCCAGATTGAGAACGTCCATGGCTATGTGGCACATGCACATATCTCCCCAATGAAGGTAGGCCTCGGTCTTGGAATCTAGACCTCCTGATCAGTTCACCTGTTTTAACATGTGTCATGTTGTCAATCACCTCATTGTCCAAATTCTGCAATGCAGTTTGTAATGACTGTGTGTGCCAAACTCTTTACATACACAAGACACAAACACACACTTTAGGTTTTAGAATGGCTTCCTCTTCTTGCTTTATTACAAGAAAAAAGCCAGACAGCCGTGCCATAGTACTGCTACTGTTTTTGCCACAAGCGATCAGAATAATAACTTTGACTAAAGCATACAATGAGGTCAGAATGAAGAAAAGTTGGGCAAATAGAATGATTTTGCTAGATTGGCTTTTAATCCACCAATGCACTTGGTTCAATGGGATTGTGATTATTACTGTGCAAAGTGCTTTATGACACAGAGAGGTTTGCAGCCTACAGGCTGAATCATAATCTGTTGTATTGCTTGAATGGACATTGATCTAAACCACACCACTAAAGCATATGAAAGACTGGCCCCGTGGACACAAAGACACGTGTACCCCCCCCCCTCGTTACTTTCTTTTAGCATTATTAGCGTTTGTTGTAGTTATACATAAAGCATGGGACACATCTTTAATGTTTTTAGATGAGCGACTTTGAAATGTATTCTATTAGTTAATAGCTTAAACCTCAGCAGCAAAGAAGGTAATAGAGGTTGGAAGTTCAGTTAATTTCTGAAAGCAGTTCTTTCGTTCAAAGAATTAATAAAAAATTATGATTTAACCATTTTTTAATCAGAAAAGTTCACAGATTTGCCATTTTGTATATATACAAACATGTGTATATATATATATATATAAATATATATATATATATATATATATATATATATATATATATATATATATATATATATATATATATATATATATATATATATAAATAATTAAATATTCAATTAATAATTCTGACTACATTTACACACCCTGATCTGGTTCCAAACCTGTATGAATTACTCAACAATTAATTCTCCTGGCTGAATTTGAAAAAAGGAGCATATTTTGCTGTAAAGTTAAGTAGATTCATCTTTATGTAATTTCATGTTTATAAAAAAAGACATCACAGACTGACGTCATAAAAATTGACAGCTTTATCAGTGGCGCACAAGATGCGATGATGTAAGAGTTTTAATGTTTCTCTTAGCCTATCCAGTTGAAGTTGTGGCGCTGCTGCATTGTTCATTCAAAACATTTCAGAAATAGTGTTATGCACTTTTTTTTACAGACAGTCATATATTTTGCTCATTGCTCCCTCTTGTGGCCTCCGGAGACGGAGCCAAAAGCATTTCCCCCCTAATGTTACCCCTAATTATGCCTTTTATATTCAAATTTAATTTGAATATTAGTAATATTTAAGTATAAAATCGTTTTTCAGCCATTTTGACAGCCTTAGTTCTCATCCAATAGTCTCAGTTCAGTCAAATCCATAATATTGCTGACTATTAAGTGTCCCCAGCTAAGCAAGCCAAAGGTGACAGTGGCAAGGAAGGTTTTTATATATTGTTTTATATTTGATTCATTGCGACAGTGCATTTATTGTTTATTTATTTATATATATATATATATATATATATATATATATATATATATATATATATATATATATATATATATATATATATATATATATATATATATATATATATATATATATATATATATATATATATATATATATACAGGGAGTGCAGAATTATTAGGTACGTTGATTTTCTGATCATATTTTTTTTCCAGGCACATTTGACCAATTCCAAACCACAGTAATCCTAATAACTACTATTGATTTAGTATTTAATAATGTATAAGTGATATATAATTGTTCATGAAGGCTGGAAATGAAAAACACCTTATATTCAGGTGTGCAGAATTATTAGGCATGTTTTCTTTTACAGATAAATTGAGCCAAAAAAGAGATTTAACTCAGACTGAAAAGTCAAAAAGTATTAAATGCCCATGAGAAGGATGCAATACTAATGCAATACTAGACATTGCAGTTAAGGCGTGACCATTGGACAGTGAAATGCTCGTTGGGTCAGCAGGGTCAGACAAAAACATGTGGTGGAGAAAAGACACCTGTTAGCTGCAAAAGAATTAAGAATTAAGGTGAAGAATTAAGGGTGAAACCATCAGGAACCCTTTAGTCTCCAGCGCCACCATTTTCCAAAGCTGCAACCTACCTGGAGTCTCCAGAAGTGCAAGGTGTCAGGATCTCAGAGACTTCAGTTAGGTAAAGAATCCTAAAAAATGACCCCCACTAAATAAGAATCACAAGCTGAAGTGTTGTAAAATACATGAAGAAGGTTTTTTTATAGGCTTTATGGACAGATAGGTTGAGAGTGACTCTTGAAGGACCAGCACCACATCCTCTAGTACCACTATTTGAAGAATTCATCTTCCAGAATCTGGCAGTACGTTTTAGGAGTTCATTTTAGTCCATCCTGAAGTCCGTTTTGCAGAGATGGACTAAAAATGAACTCCCAAAACGTACTGCCAGATTCTGGAAGATGAATTTTCATTTCAGAAATAGAGAAGCTCAATGTGAAGATTTTGGTTAGAATCAAGTTGTTTACACAGAATGCATTTATTGCACTGCTTTTCCATTGTTTTCTATGTAAACGCGCGCTAGACTGACATCTTTGACTGTTACACTCGCGTCTCGCATAAGAGCTGCATGTTTAGGAAGCCATGTAAAGTTAAAAAAGAAGTTTAAAAAACGTCTAGAGACTTTGTGGGGGTTTTTTTCCACCATTCCCCTGCATCTCATGTTTATAAATGCAAAAAAAGCACTGTGTGATTGGTGCTTTGGATCTTATTAACTATGCATAAATACATGATGCTGTTTTGCTTATAATTGTTTATGCAATTTACGAAATTATATCTGATTTATAAATGTTAGTTATGTTATGCACTTTTTTTTACAGACAGTCATATATTTTGCTCATTGCTCCCTCTTGTGGCCTCCGGAGACGGAGCCAAAAGCATTTCCCCCCTAATGTTACCCCTAATTATGCCTTTTATATTCAAATTTAATTTGAATATTAGTAATATTTAAGTATAAAATCGTTTTTCAGCCATTTTGACAGCCTTAGTTCTCATCCAATAGTCTCAGTTCAGTCAAATCCATAATATTGCTGACTATTAAGTGTCCCCAGCTAAGCAAGCCAAAGGTGACAGTGGCAAGGAAGGTTTTTATATATTGTTTTATATTTGATTCATTGCGACAGTGCATTTATTGTTTATTTATTTATATATATATATATATATATATATATATATATATATATATATATATATATATATATATATATATATATATATATATATATATATATATATATATATATATATATATATATATATATATATATATATATATATATATACAGGGAGTGCAGAATTATTAGGTACGTTGATTTTCTGATCATATTTTTTTTCCAGGCACATTTGACCAATTCCAAACCACAGTAATCCTAATAACTACTATTGATTTAGTATTTAATAATGTATAAGTGATATATAATTGTTCATGAAGGCTGGAAATGAAAAACACCTTATATTCAGGTGTGCAGAATTATTAGGCATGTTTTCTTTTACAGATAAATTGAGCCAAAAAAGAGATTTAACTCAGACTGAAAAGTCAAAAAGTATTAAATGCCCATGAGAAGGATGCAATACTAATGCAATACTAGACATTGCAGTTAAGGCGTGACCATTGGACAGTGAAATGCTCGTTGGGTCAGCAGGGTCAGACAAAAACATGTGGTGGAGAAAAGACACCTGTTAGCTGCAAAAGAATTAAGAATTAAGGTGAAGAATTAAGGGTGAAACCATCAGGAACCCTTTAGTCTCCAGCGCCACCATTTTCCAAAGCTGCAACCTACCTGGAGTCTCCAGAAGTGCAAGGTGTCAGGATCTCAGAGACTTCAGTTAGGTAAAGAATCCTAAAAAATGACCCCCACTAAATAAGAATCACAAGCTGAAGTGTTGTAAAATACATGAAGAAGGTTTTTTTATAGGCTTTATGGACAGATAGGTTGAGAGTGACTCTTGAAGGACCAGCACCACATCCTCTAGTACCACTATTTGAAGAATTCATCTTCCAGAATCTGGCAGTACGTTTTAGGAGTTCATTTTAGTCCATCCTGAAGTCCGTTTTGCAGAGATGGACTAAAAATGAACTCCCAAAACGTACTGCCAGATTCTGGAAGATGAATTCTTCAAACAGTGGTACTAGAGGATGTGGTGCTGGTCCTTCAAGAGTCACTCCCAACCTATCTGTCCATAAAGCCTATAAAAAAACCTTCTTCATGTATTTTACAACACTTCAGCTTGTGATTCTTATTTAGTGGGGGTCATTTTTTAGGATTCTTTACCTAACTGAAGTCTCTGAGATCCTGACACCTTGCACTTCTGGAGACTCCAGGTAGGTTGCAGCTCTGGAAAATGGTGGCGCTGGAGACTAAAGGGTTCCTGATGGTTTCACCCTTAATTCTTCACCTTAATTCTTAATTCTTTTGCGGTTAACAGGTGTCTTTTCTTCACCACCTGTTGTTGTCAGATCCTGCTGACCCAACGAGCATTTCACTGTCCAATGGTCACGCCTTAACTGCAATGTCTAGTATTGCATTAGTATTGCATCCTTCTCATGGGCATTTAATACTTTTTGACTTTTCAGTCTGAGTTAAATCTCTTTTTTGGCTCAATTTATCTGTAAAAGAAAACATGCCTAATAATTCTGCACACCTGAATATAAGGTGATTTTCATTTCCAGCCTTCATGAACAATTATATATCACTTATACATTATTAAATACTAAATCAATAGTAGTTATTAGGATTACTGTGGTTTGGAATTGGTCAAATGTGCCTGGAAAAAAAATATGATCAGAAAATCAACGTGCCTAATAATTCTGCACTCCCTGTATATATATATATATATATAAACAACAATAAATGCACTGTGGCTATGAATATATATATATATAATGTGAAAATGCTTAGCCCTTTTTTTTCTCAAGGCGAAGCACTATGTCTGTGTGCTAAGTGGAAGGCAGTCGAGTGGCTGTGTCCAGAGAAGGTGAATATACTGTGAGGCAGGAAGTGATATGTATGTGTGAACATTTACCAGGACCCGTCCTGCTCCTTTTGTGCTTCAGCGCTTCCTTCTGCCTTTAGTTTTATGACCATATGACTCTTCCTCAGTCCTGATCAGAGCCTAAGCCAGAAGCATGCACGCAATAAACCACACATGAGAAATCACACCTGCCACTTCTCATAACCTTCACTGCTCCCACTTAAACTGGCACCTTTTCATTCCTCCAGCCCGCCTTGCAACGTGCCATCCATCTCAGACACACCCTTACAATACAGTTATGGCTCAGGCTTATCTGAGAGTCACCTCTGCATCTCTTCACAAACTCTCTAAACAGCCTTTTTGACTTTTTTTTAAGGCCCCCCATGGACCCAATACAATATTTGAAGGCCCCTCCATATGCACTTAGATATTTTCCTGTATTTATGCTGTAATTATAGCCTCAGTCTGAGACGTCATGCCCACGGACCGTTGGCTTAAACGTCTGATGCATATGGGACACTTTTCTGGAAACACTTCAGGAGTTTCGAAGTCGTCATCTGAATGGTTGAATTCTACAGGATGTCCGCAAGACACGTGTGTTGCGTTCTTTAATGGTCCACCTGGAAACAAATGTTTGGACACCAAACTCCCTTGTCGAACAAGAATGCTGTCGTGTTTACAACTGTGACCATAATTATTTATCAGGATCAACTTAACACTGAATTTTCGAAAGTATGTGAAGTTCGCCTTTTGGATATTAGTTCATCTGCTGATATAATTCAGTCCACCGCAGTGGTTGGTTCTATTGCCACCTTGTGTTACATAGAAGTTGTTGCAGCTGTACATGTCTCAATCTGCTAATACTGGTCATGAAGTATCAATGAAATACATACCTTTGCTACTGTATGTGTTAATTTAGGTGGGAGTGACATTGGCCTGGTCTATTTTGGTCAGAGGCTGACATTCTATCCCAAAGTCTTTTCATATATTAATTTGTTTTACATTATAGTATACATTTATATACTATACAGTTGTATAGTATACATTTGTATCTTTGTATATTAAAACAGTCTGCATGATTACGGTTTCCATCCTGGTGATTTATATACAGTCTGTGTTCCATCAACATAAGCGTCCTTATGATCTCACTCTCCGTTTGCTGACTCTTAGGCTTTGTCTCAAAACCTAGTGAGCTTGCCTAGCCTTGGAGCTGCATTTTTGGGTATCATAGAACGTTCAAACATGCATGTGATGCCCCAAACAGATGAGCAGCTCACTAGCTCTAAATCCCTACTCCTCATTTTGTCCTATTGTCTATCCTCTATTTATCCTATTCTCATGATGATGAAATTGTAGGCAATTTGAAGTCAAGCTTGTATTGTAATACAATGAGTTCAATGCCCCTCTGTAGGTTGAATCGCTGGAATGCATCTTCGATGGGCCGTCCACTGTAGTGAATGAGGAGAGTCCTCCGCCTCCTACTACTCCCCTCTCCAACCCGTACCCGCAAAGTCCTGTGACCATCCAGGTAACAGTCACCCCTCCGACTTGGCAAGCATCTTTATGTGCTTCTGATGTAGTATCTGTGGCTTGCCAATTCTCTGTTTGTCATATGGCTGTCAGTCATGTGTGGTCTGGTGTCGGTCATCTCAATGTGATGAGCGTGGCTGGTCGATGCAGCTTTTCATCGTTTCATGATGAGTCACATACGTTTTATCAGACAGGCTTGATGCTGACACTAGAGGGTACATTACCGTACCTCTCGTTTGTCTTTCCTGTTTATTTAGAGAATTATTTATGCAATATTTCAATTTGATCGATGCATGAGCCTGCTATAATCTACAAATGTGGGTTCTAGTTAAATGATCAACTTGTGTTTTGTAAATGCAACAGTTGTTTGGCTACGTGGAAGCCATAGCTGTGCTGTTGCATTCGTTATCTGTTGGTGCATGCTATCATGCAGGGAAGCACCTTAGCTTCCACAGCGCATGGCCAGTGTTTTTTCTTGTTGTAGATTCCGCTTAAAGCCTGATTACTGCATGAAATGGTCATTTGATATAATTATGGCTTATTTTCTGATTGTGAATCAACTAGGTCTTGGGATATATGAGATGAAAGTGCTTATTTAGGTCTAGAAACAGTTTGCATTTTCTGTGCCACATGCTTCTAAGAATGAGGCAGTGTCGGTATGGGTTTGAGGTGAGGCTGTGTCCTTCAGTCACTTTTCTCATACAAATCATGAGCCTTGAGCTGCCTCCCATTTCTCATCAGTGACGTCAGTCTTGATAAATCAAGGCAAAGTTGAATGTCTTTATTGCACATTCTAGAAAGTATTAGGAGAGCACGACAAATGCGAAGAGGTCAAGGTGCCAGAGTGCCGTCCCCCACAACCCAGGAATTTCCATAGGCACAGGAAAGGATATTGTTCAAGGCAATGTGAGGAAGAAGGGAAAAACACCGTCCTCTCTTTCATCACAACGCGCCATACGGACACTGCAGCCTTTTATCAGACAGTCATAGCTTTGGAGTACTGTCTGTATCGCAAACCTCTGGACTCATTTATTTCAGGCAGTCAGAGAGCAGCGCAGTCAGTGCTAGCCAAGTCAAGCACCCAGTCTCACTCTCTCAGCTTCCTGCTGACTCATTTTGAGCTGGAAGAGACAAACGCAGGCACCTGCATCCGTCTGCACCGAGCTTGCATCCCACCACTGCACAGCCGCGATCGCATCAGCGTGCCAGGAACTGCATCAGCCACAGCAGTGAGAGAGAGAGAAGGTGAAACGAGAAGCGTAACTGGGGGCTGCACAGATTGTAAAGTGCTTTATTTCTGCTGCAGTTTACGTGCGTCAGGCAGCCTGTGTTTTTCTCTTTCCCTGCATGCAGCTCCTCGTAGGTACCTGCACCGTATGTTTTTGTCACGGGCACGCACTATGTGCAGAAACTGGCTTTGAGATGCCTGCGTAAGAAGAGGTGGAGGGGGTAGGTCAGAGTCGGGAAACGAGTTCTATTTTACAAGAGCGTGAACCCCACACACGCACACTCCAGCCTCAGCCCACAATGCTCAACTCGGTGTGGTATGCTAAAAAGATGGGTCGCCGGATCATTGGTACCCTCAGGAGAACCAAGAGGCGGCGTCTGCACTTGTTGGTAGGTCTGGAACTCCGCAACAAGAAAATGCTGCGTGTCGGTCACGGCAGAATACTTTTGGTAAAGCAGATGAAAATGATGCTTAATGATGCTTAAGATGCTTAAACTTAGTTTTGGATGTTGACAGAAGTTACTTTATTTGCCTTGTATACAATTTATTGTACATCATTTGCAACTGCATTCGTGGGAAGTAATAGGTGTTTTCACCCAAAAGACCGAATGGACCATATAATCATGCCTTAGATTGTGAGCTAGGTGTATTAAGAAAGCAGAGTCGCGTCATTTTATTGTTAGCACGTCATGGAGTCCAAAAGGCACTGATTGACAGACTTGTAAGGCCACAGTAAAGTCCTTTGTTTTGTTGTGTGAAATATGAGTATTGATCTGTGTTTACATTGTGGCAGTCACCTGCGTGAGTGTGTGATGTCTGGCACATCAGTGTGTTTCGATGAGAAAATGGGAAAGCACATATCTCTTCCCTCTGCTGCCTGGCAACCTGCGTGCCTCTGTCATGCAGCAGTGCTCGCTGTGTCTTACACACACACACACACACACACACACACACGTTGTGCACTGCACAAAGCGTGCACATTACAGATGTGAATGGCAGCAGTGCTTTGCCACTGATCCAATCATGGTTGTTGAATACACTGGGAAGCTTAAGCTCATTTAACTAGTCAGATTTACTGTTATGGTCTCTAGTCTCTAAATTATGCATGTAATTTGTCATCAATTTCTGGGATTGCTTGTTTGTGTGTATATACTTTCAGTCCCTATCAAGACACAATTGCTTTACTATTGTCTTCTACATTTAAATAATGTAATCTACACAATAAAAACCGATAACCAGTCATTGTTCAGGTTAAAGTGAGTATATATAACATAAATGGCATTACAAATAAGGTGGATATAAAATGTTTAATTTAGAAAAAGTGTACAAAACAATCCAAGTGTTTGGATGTTCCATTAGCAGTAGGCCTATGTGGAATCTCCATACATATATCCACAGAATTAACCTATTGGTAAGCCCCTCCCCTCGAACGCAGATGAGCCAATGGCAGCTGAGTATCAGTTGCATAGGGACCAGAACTCGGACATCTTTAGATTTCAGCACCATAGAGAAACATTGGAAAATTCAAAGCTCTCATCGGTTTGATGGTGTTTATGCTACAAAAATGGTAAAAACGATGTGTCTGGGGTACTGTAACACTGATTCCAGGTATCCTGAGAGGATTTTTTGGTTGTCATATTCTTTTTCAGTTACGAATAAAGGTCCCTGCTAACATACAAACCGAAATAACTGTTCTCACGTCATGTAACGTTAATAGTGTAGGTCAAAAACACATAAACGAAGGTCTACATTTCAGTGCATCTCTCCATATTAAGGATGGTTAAATGTAAATTAATTCAATCTTACCTTGCGGTACATGAACAGTGTTGATCCTGGATGTTGTCATCTGTGATCGTGACGCCCGTAACACGAGGCTTCTCCCGTTTGCATTGTGATCTGTAAACCCTAGCTTCCAAATTAATCTCCCACCATATTTATTTTTTAAATCTTTTATATATCTCTCCATGGCATATTTAAGTCCCACTTGAATGCTCCTCGATGAGAGTTGGTCCTTTTGTGTCACAGACTTAATTGTGATTTAGCTTCTAACATGTTTGATATTTCTGTGAGTTTAGATATGTTTAAGGTCTGCATTATCTGTCTTACCAAGGAGGGACTCTTATTTTGATGGGTATTATGGTCTACGGAGTGATACGTTTAACGTTAGTGAAAAGGAGAGATTGCAGTTTATCGGAGTTGTTTTCAGATACAAAGTTTACAGTTTATTAGCACCCCTGAAAAGGCATAAGGTCTGTAACTCAAATGTCTGTTTACTGTTAGTTGTATGAGTGTTTTTGTGGAATTTGCTGTGTATGTTAATGATAATGCAACAGAGAGAGCAATGGAGAGAGTTTGCGAATGATGCGTTAATGCGCACTTCTTATGTTTTGTTTGTTCAGCTCTAATGGTGATTTTTTTTGGGAGTGAAAAAGGACGCAATAAACTTCGAGTTCAGTTATCTTATCTCTGTTTAATGCATAAAGCCAGATGAAACAGCGCTGATATTCTCAACAATGACGCTGAAAATGGGAGAAACATTGTGCCACAACGATCCAGTTTGAAGGTCTTTCAATCCACAAATCACCAACATTTACCATGGATTTATTGTAGAACAGTAACTGTATCCATGGTATTGTGGCAGAAATGTGTGATATTCATATAAAATTGTATAATATTATAAAGGTAGACATGTATTACATGTATTAAAGGAATAATAGAATATAATTAGAGTATTTTTTGTTGTTAAGCTACAGCAGTTTTTGTGCATTTGTGTTTATACTAAATGTTTTTGGCCACTGTTTTTCATAATAAATACCACAGAAAGTTACTTTTTACTTTGGTAATGAGTCATAGCTCACACAGTCAGAAAAAGTAAATTTTACTTTATAAAAATTAGGTTGTTACCATTTTTAAAGATGTTACTGTTGTTGTTTTTTGTCAATGAAAATAAATGTAAATCCACATCCTAGCTCAAGCTACTCTCAACTCAAACTACTGTCAAATGTGTGTTTGTAAGAGACAAAACAAGTACAGTAATATTATTTATATTACATGTGTGGTTCTAGCAAATCAGGTGCTGTTTCCACCATCTGTAGAACTCTTAAAAAGTTTTTTTTCATTAAAACTAATTAAGGAGCTTAGCAAATTAAATTATATTATCACAGCACCATGATTTCCATTACTGCAAATATTTCAGCTCTTCAGAACCTACATTAAACCAAACACTAACACATATTTAAGATGGGAACCTGTAAATCATATTTGTGATTTGATAGCTAATCTGGTGCATCACAGTGTTTTAATGTATTGAGTATAAAAGTAAATTAATGGGTTGTAGTTTTGGCCGAGATTATCATCAGCAGCAGTTCTTTCATGTTCCCTGAATAGAACAGGCTTTCATCAGAGACTGAATACAGAGAAAAGGTGGTGACAGGAATAGCCAAGACATCATTTGTGGATTCTGACTCTGCTATCAACATCTATTGAGAAGCTGACCAGCAGTCTGACCCTGTCAATAGCTGGCCTAATTTGTCTGCCATTGTGTGGCCTATGGAAGATTTGAAAACGGATATCCAGCATTAGGTGGTGCCCCCCCCCCCCCCCCCCCCCCCTACTATAGTAGTCAATGGTTGCTCTATCTGCTTGGTTACAAACATTCTTCAAAATATCTTCTTTTGTGTTCAGCAGAACAAAGAAACTCATACAGGTTTGGAACAACTTGAGGGTGACTAAACGATGACACAATTTTCATTTTTGGGTGAACTATCCCTTTAAGGTGGTCAGATCCATCAGTTACTATTATTGGTGTGGATTTCCCATGCTGCTCAGTGCTGCAGCGTGGTGGTTTACTTGTCAATTAGCAAGGTGACAGGATAGCTCGGTTCTGAGCGGCGCCCCTAAATGGGTTTTGCTGGCATCTCATTAGACATGCACAGAGTGTATTCAGGGATAATTTGGAATGTATTATTGATGTCCTGCCATATCTATTGGCGATCTTTTCAGAGGGAGGTGGCACTTTAGCATTGTTGTTTGGGGTGCCATCTTACCCTCCGAATCAATAGTTAAAGCTAAATCCAGACAAGCCAATTCTTCAGTATAATTCAGTGGCGTTTATGTGCAAAAGGCTTTATCTGATTACATGAGGGGATGCAACACTATCACAGCGCTTGAGCCAGCATGGTGTTGACACGCGAATGATAATGTTTTTGTACCATCCGGTCCCTGCTGTAGGCTCTAGTGCACTAATGAATATGTCAACAGATGAAGCCGAAGAGCATGTTTACTGTGGCTTCTGGTGCGAGACAGGGGACCGGAGCCTGCACGGGAAATCCTGCTGGCTCTCTTAGGTGTGCGAGCAGTTGCCATGGCTTTATGCTCCTAAGGGAGTGGAGGCAGAGCCTGGTGACAAAATCAGCCAACTCATCCGGCACCTGTGGCACATCTACGGAACTGTTGAATGGAAGAGGTTCCTTCTGAGTTATGCCGCTGGCCGCTGTTAACGATCGGACACTAAATTTTCAGGGAATGGTAATCCAACTGATATGGACCTGGAGAATACTTCATACCTTTCTGAGCTTTTTCAACAACAAAAAAATTACTAATTACTGACAACTATTACATTTTTGATGGTATGGGAAAGCCTTCTCTTCAGCATGGAGATGGAACTTTATTTTGGAATGAAGCATGTTTGGGACCGGTTTTCACTTTTATAGCTCAGTTTTTAACACTCGGAAGCATTGTTGGTTGGGCTGTGTTACATTCCCAATTGGACTTGGACAGGCAGCTGTTAGTAATTTGATGGCCTTTAAAAGTATCCTGGAAGCACATCCAATTGCACAGATGGTTTAATTGGAACAAAGTATTGCCAACTCCTAATTTGTCCAGCTACTCATCACCGTCTTTGAGTTTGCTTCCCCAGCTTCTTGTGGCTGATAAAAGAGCAGTTAGCTTCGCATAGAATACTTACTTCTTTTTTTCTGTCTTCTAAGTTTATCTCTGTGGTGCATCTGAAGAGAAGCAGTGCTGGATGGTTGTTTCGCTGAGCAAGTCCTGAAATGGAGTATCTAGGGTCATGAGTACACCACACACTTGAGGCTGTGTCCTGATGAAAACTCCTGATATGGCCAGCACAGGAAGCCACACTCATAATTAAGGAAGTTGTTTAGAAAAGCTCTTAGACTTTGACTAGATTTGTTTTCCTGTCTTTGTCATCGAGACACTCCTGAGAAGTGACTGACGTGCATCCATAGCACATTTGCAGGGATGAACTACATTTTCGGTGGAAACACCCTGTACTCCAGGGGAAGTCGAGGCAGCAGCACCAGTTCGGCCCATGGTGGCTCATCTGGACCCAAGCTCAGACAGTGGTCCATACGTAGTTCCTCTGAGGAGACTGCAAAACAGACCCCGTCCCGCTGGCGCAGAGTTCTTGCTACCATCACCCGCCTCAATACCTTCACTGACTGCATCATATCAAGGACGAGTCAGGTAAATACTGCAAGCTCATGCAAAGGTGTCATGGGACACAGACATCAAGAGATAATGTTAACTTTCGACACTTATGTGGCAATGATAAGTTCTCTCTATCAAATTAACGTGCTATGCATGTGTGTTTCAGTGTTTACTTCCACTCTGCAATGTCATGGTTTTTTTTTTGCATACATTTGAGCTAACAGAGTTGTGTATTGTATAATTTTTTTAAATTTCATATTTACCCAGATATTTGATACTGTTTTGGCTCTTTGTCTCAATACCTGATTATGACAGATTATAAACTATAAAGTTTGTTAAAAATGATTTTGCAGTTCAAAATTCCCTAAAATATATGCTTTATATTAGGGATGCACCGATATGATTTTTTGGGCCCGATACCGATTTTAACAAACAATTATTGTCCAATACCAATATTTGTCACTTGCCCTCTTATTTGAAATTTTGTCATTTAAAATAGTGTGTTTTTAAAGTAAAGAAACCACAAAACATTACATTAACTTATAGCCTACTAGCTAGTTTATTACTGCATTATCAAATAATTTCTAATGAACATACACTGGATCCTTTTAACATTCAGCAGGCCAACATATTTATATATACACACAACAGAAAATATGAAATAAACAGTGCTTTTTAAGTAGGTTTAATGTTAAATTACACTGCATATTCTTCACTGTATAAATTAAATGCATATATTATTATTACATTGAGACATAGCTCTTCTGTACAACATTAATCCTGTCACAATTACTTTGTTAAACTGAACTTTTATTTTGGTTTGTTAAACTGAAATTTAATTTTGACGGGTTGCCGTGTGCTTCGAGTTCCTGTGTGTGTGTTTTGATATGACGATAGATTTTGTTGAATAAAACGGTAAAATCCTCATGAAGTGACTGGAGATGCATTCGTGTCTCATATTGAGGTGGCATAGGCTGAAAAACTCAGCGAGTTTCAGTGTGTGTGTGTGTGTGTGTGTGTGTGTGTGTGAGAGAGAAAGAGGTACACTGTAAAAAGGTTGCTGTAAATTTTACAGTAACTTACTGGCAGCTGGATGCCAGTAAGTTACTGTAAAAGTGTTTACAGTATCATTACTGTAATTTAATTTACAATAATAATAAAGTATACTGTATTGATATTTACAGTATGAGTACTGTATTTTTATTTACAGTACAAGTACCGTATTTTCATTTACAGTAATAATACTGTATATTGTATTATTTACAGTATGAGTACTGTTTTTCATTTACAGTAAAAGTACCGTATTTTTATTTACAGTATTAGAATTGATTTCCTATTACAGAATTATAATTTGTTTTACGATTTGAGTTTAGCTTAATTTACTTTAAACAAAATTAATTTAATTTTAATCTACATGTCAGGTAAGGTTGCAATAAAGTTGATGAAACGGATCTAATCACAGCAGTCAGTTTTATTTAACACAGAACTCAAAATACTCAGAAAACATAGGAACAAAACAACCAAACCAAACACAGAGTTTAAAAAGACAAACCAATTAATGAAATTAAACAGGTGTAACTGATGATTAAATAATGAAAAACCACTACAGCACTGTAAACTATATGTTTTTCACCCCCAAAAAATTAATGAGTCCTCATGAACATTTGTTGTCATAACATGGTGTTGTATGCACTTTGATGTTAATAAAAGCAATATGTACTATATAAATAAATAATTAATTGTACAGTGTAGAAAGATTATAATGGAACTTTGTGAGATTGCAATTAAAATGAGGGACACATTTTTAGTGATTATAGACGGTTTCAACGGCAACAACATAAACAAACGTTACTGCGCATGCACGCTTTTGTGGCCCAAACTTAACTTCCGGTAGACGTCCGCAAAGAATCAATAACAACAGAGGCTGCGTTATCTTTCTTATGCGCTATCATCTTTCATTATCTTAATTTACATGTTTTTATTGTTTCAGCATGTTTATTATAAATAATCTCCCATTTCTGTCTGCAATATAGAGTGGGGGAAACGCCCCCCTTAAAGGGTTAGTTCACCCAAAAATGTAAATTCATACATTAATTACTCACCCTCATGTCGACCACAACCAGTAAGGCCGTAGAGAAGAAGAAAAATATCTTAGTTGTGTTCCGAAGATGAACGAAGGTCTTATAGGGTTGGAATGACATGAGGGAGAGTAATAAGAATTAAACAGAATAAAATTTTTTGGGTGAACTAACCCTTTAAAGACCGTGTAATGCCGTTTTCTGCACAGTATCTATAAATGCTTGCGCGCTCGCCTTCAATCATGCAATGCATCGGAATAACATGTTTCTTTGTTTCGGAACATAAGATTAATGTTGGGAAAGTTAACTTGTAGTTAAAGTACCCTATTTGAGATTGATTGTATATGAATGCATCACAAAAAATCCCGTGCTCTATGGGCACTGCCATTAATAGAGGACAAAGCGAAAGTTGTTTTGCACTCCGTGATAAAGGCACATTTAAATATTTTGCGGGAAACATAAATCCGATCATTTATCCAGATGGCGACCACTTGATGTGAACAAATGTAAACTCGCTGTGTCCTGATTGACTTGATTGCCAAGTGTAAATGCAGACAGAATAAGTTACCTCTAGAGTAGATTATTTCTGATAACAAGCAACATAAATAAGTAAATCACATTAGACATACAGTCTAAATTACATTAGACGCTGCTCTCGTATGACTGGATATTTATGAAACATTTAAGGCTTTTTGGTGAGTCGCACACACTGTTTTTGAGCTGGTGTCATATTCTCTCTGCTTGATCGTTAATATTTATATCATGTTATCCAAGAATAGTACGTCAAAAATGTGTTTCTACTGAGTAGTGCGCCATACTATCCCCTTGCCAGACCGATAAACAAACAAAGACCGGAAGTTAACTTCGGGCCAGGCGCATAACCGTGGCAACGCGCGTGCGTCCGATGAAACCGTCTATAAAGGGACAGCTCTTTGCTTGCTTTCTGCCATGCCAACTCAAACATCTAGTAGCCTAAGCTTGATTATCTGTTAAAATTAACAGTGGTTTGTGAATGAAGATAATTTATCGGGAAACACTTATGTGATTTCAGTACGGTGACCGGGAGGGGACATGTTCGGTTCACTTAGTTTTGTCGTGGCCACAACATATAAACTCGTGGGAACGTGATAATATGTTGTTGCCACGAGATATTAATTTGTGGGAATGTCATATTAAGTCGTGGGAACGTGATAATTAATCTTGGACACAAGATCATTTTGTTGAGTTAACGACATCATTATGTCGTGGCCTCGACTTCATATTTTGAGAGAACGACATCTATTTCTCGTGGCCACGAGTTATGTTTAGGGAACCACACCGGTCCGTATGGCCTACTGTAACCACAGCAGTCGGAGATGGAGATGACTGATGAAACATCATTTTACTTTGAATTAGGAATGGCATATACAGATATAGTGCAGTCTCTGGCATTAAGACATGGTTACGTTATTAAGTGAAAGACACTGAAGCGCATTCTTAAGTTGAATGGGCTTTTTCGTCGGAAATTTGCTGGCTTGAATGAAACCAGAAGCCATCGCGCAAAAGGAGCGCACGCAGCGTGTTAAAGCTATCGCCCCAGTTTCTACATGTATAGCTCCTTTTATCAGGAACAAATGGCCATAACCTGCCAATAGACATAACATTTTGTGCGTGGTAAATTACGTGATTTCATTCATGGTTATTATATTTGACAGATTATATTTTATCCACTCATTTTACCTTTTGAAATGCCTTTAAATGGCAAGTTAGACCAGTAACATAGTTATACACTTGCCAAAAAGTGGTTTAAAGCCTCCACTTATTGATTGAACTGTTCTTTCTGCCTAAATATTACTTGATTTCCTTCATGATGGTTATATTTGACAGCTCATTCAGTCCTTTTTACTTATTGAAATACCTTTTAAAGGGTCAATCAATACACTTTTTGGCAAGTGTATAACTATGTTACTGGTCATTTTCTCTGTTACCACCTGTGGTCTTTGATTCTGCTGTCACTGCTGCACATGTGGAGCACGCGTCCCATTTTCTCACAACTCTTTACGCTCATTTAAGACTGCTCGTTTGAGGATACTCAACAAACCAGACGTTTTGGCATAATTGTGTTATTATTCGTTGAAGTGCGAAAGAGCACTTTATTTATTTATTTTTACACATTTTAATTAAAAAAAGTTATATGCCATTTTAACACGGCACCCCTGCTCTCGCCAGATGCAGCGGCACACCGTTTGGGAAACACTGCTCTACATCATTGTTGGTCAATACATAACGCTTTTGAATTAATTTATGATTACCTCTGAATGAACTCCAGCGTATTCATTGCCTCTTCCTGGTACTGCACATTGAACACATAGTAGCAGCCAAACAAGATAGCTAATGCAGATTGAAAATCTGTTAGCTCTTGTGGCTCTATGATGACTCTGCCCTACATTGTCAGCATCCATTTTTTAGCAATGAAAACAGAATCTCCTGTAACAGACATCATCATAGCAGATTTTTTTTAGCAAGACAGATTTTTAATTAAATACATGCTGTTCTTTGGAATCTTAAAAAAACATCTATCACTTTCTCAACGCAAATAAAAAAGCAGCATAACTGTTTTCAACATTGATAATAATCAGAAATGTTTCTTGTGCAGCAAGTCATCTTATTACAAAGATTTCTGAAGGATCAAGTGACACTGAAGACTGGAGTAATGATAACAGGAATACATTACATTTTAAAATATATTTAAAAAGAAAACAGTTATTTTAAATTGCAATAATATTTTAAAAATATGATTGTGTTTCTGATCAAATAAATGCAGCCTAAAAGCTTTAGGATAAGTGTTTGTGATGTACAGCCTGGTTGGATTGGCTGCTGCCTAAAAGAATTAAACATAATTTACCACTTTATTTACAAAATATTAATCTCCAACATGGGTTCACAATAGCACCGCGACGCATGCATGCTGTGTTGACGCAAGAGCAGGCTTTCAGCTCTCGTGTGTCGGTCTGCTGGTAGATGTTGGACTTAGCCAACTTTAAAGGGTTAGTTCACCCAAAAATGAAAATGATGTCATTAAAGGTCCCGTTTTTCCAGTTTTTTTGAAGCTTTGATTGTGTTTACAGTGTGCAATATAACATGTGTTCATGTTTCGCGTGTAAAAAAACACAGTATTTTTCACACAATTTACTTATCTGTATACCGCTGTTTTCACTGTCCTAAAAACGTCTTGAGGATTTCCTTATTCTATGAAGTCCCTCCTTCAGAAATACGTAACGAGTTCTGATTGTGCCAGCGGTTTCCATGTTGTGATTCGACAGCAGCATAACGCACGTTGCCCGGAAAGGTCACGCCTCTTACCATAACGGGGAGATGCATGCGCTCAATGTTATTGGAAACATGTCTATATTACCGTATCAATTTGAGCCACAAAGGGGATTTGACTCCGGGATGAAAATAACAGCGTCTCGACGACATGGCGACAAACGCAACACTTCCTCTTCTCCACGTGAGAGAGCAACAAGACCACGCCCCCCTTTTTTGCGTATTCTTGTAGGCGGAGGTTAGTCGACAAACTGTTCTACTGACGTAATTAAAGCAGGATGTACAGGGATGTAGTCCAAACCTGCCGTTCGCTGTTGGCTTTGAAAGGGAACTTCTGTTAAATAAAATAACTCGCTTGGCATTGAACTTTGAGCTTTATAATTTTAGAGGTATTATTTATGCTCTAACAGCAACATTACACACTAACTAAAGTTTGAAAAATGGGATCACGAAGAACAGGACCTTTAATTACTCACCCTCATGTCGTTCGACACCCGTAATACCTCCGTCATCTTCGGAACACAAATGAAGATATTTTTGTTGAAAGCTGCTGGCTGAGAAAGGCTTCAGACAGGCCTCCATTGGCATTCAGTACATTTACACTCCCAAGACCCATAAAAGGCACTTAAAACGTCGCTACAAAGTCCATCTCACCACAGTGACTCTACAATAATTTTACGATGCGACGACAATATTTTTTGTGCGCAAAAAAAATTTAAATAACGACTTTATTCAACCTCTTCTTGTCTTCCGTGTGTGCCTGCACGACGCATGCGCGAGAATATGACGTAGCGCCAGCGTTCGGGAATCCATGAAATGCACACTTTAACCCCATTTTGAGAACTACGCCAAAACCTAAAGCACGATCAATGTAGAATTCAACAGCTTAGATACGCGCGTCTTCCTCTGCTTGTAAACAAATCGCTTCTGGGTCATGTGTCCAAACGCCGGATCTGCGTCATATTCTCACGCATGCGTCGTGGAGGCACACACGGAAGACAAGAACAAGTTGGATAAAGGTGTTATTTAGATTTTTTTTTGCGCACAAAAACTATTGTCGTCGCATCGTAAAATTATTGTAGAGTCACTGTGGTGAGATGGACTTTGTAACGACGTTTTAAGTGCCTTTTATGGGTCTTGGGAGTGTAAATGTACTGAATGCCAATGGAGGCCTATCTGAAGCCTTTCTCAGCCATCAGCTTTCAACAAAAATATGTTCATTTGTGTTCCGAAGATGAACGGAGGTCTTACGGGTGTCGAACGACATGAGGGTGAGTAATTAATGACATAATTTTCATTTTTGGGTGAACTAACCCTTTAATCTCAGCCTATCAATTAAAAAAAGCATTTTAATAGACTTACCAAGTGCAATCAGTCTTGGGATACTGGGCAGAGAGAGGCTTCCCTCTACATCTGCTGGCGTTGCAGTGACCTAAAAGTAGAGCAATTAACAAAAGGTTGGGAGAAATTAATTACATATATAGAGAACATACTTGCATCTTGTTTTAAAATACTTCTCAATGTGCTCTCCAATCAAGTTTATGCTTATATGTCACTTTGTGATATCTTGTGATACAACCCCTTGACCAGCCAAGTATGTCTGCCTATCTTGCAAAATAGAAGTTTGATGATAAATGATTATGAAAATGAAATTGAACTTCAAATGCATGTCACATAAATACAAAACTTCCGATCACATAAATACAATCACCTCCGACGTTCCAAATGGCGGTTTTAACAGCAAACTTTAAACAAAAACAAAAGATTCACTTCAAAATACTGTTATTACAACCTCCGTCTTTAGTGTTGCCTCACTTTTCTTTCGGTATTTTAAGATAGTTTGCTGTTAACGTAAAGTCCTCCTGCTTAGCTAATTTACATTAAAGAGGTAGAGGAACATTAAAAGAGATTTTTTTTTCAGTTTCACTATTTGTCAATGTAAACTTTATTCACCCCGTTGAAGTAAATCACAAGGATTGATAATAATTAGAAATGTTTCTTAAGCAGCAAGTCCTCTTATTACAAAGATTTCTGAAGGATCAAGTGACACTGAAGACTAGTAATGAGTAATGATAACAGGAATACATTACATTTTAAAATATATTTAAAAAGAAAACAGTTATTTTAAATTGCAATAATATTTAAAAAATATGATTGTGTTTCTGATCAAATAAATGCAGTCTAAAAGCTTTAGGATAAGTGTTTGTGATGTACAGCCTGGTTGGATTGGCTGCTGCCTAAAATAATTAAACATAATTTACCACTTTATTTACAAAATATGCATCTCCAACATGGGTTCACAAGAGCTTTTTTTTCTGTTTCACTAACTATTAGTCAATGTAAACTTTATTCACCCCGTTGAAGTAAATCACAAGGATGACGGCAGTCACGTAACCACCCGCCTTGACAAACGGGCAGAAAAAAAAGGCTCTTGACAGGAATTTGCTTAACTCACTCAATTTGCAGCACTGGTTCATGTTAGGTTGTTGTTGTTAATAAGTGAATGCATTTTAAAATATCTGTTTTACATAAAATAATAACAGAAATAATACTAACCTTTTTGTTGAGTCTTTCCTGTTGCCCCCACCTACCGAAAAAAAAACTTAAAAAGAAGTCTCCATTGTCATTGGTCAGTTTTTCGCTGGCATTGTCGCTACTGTAAATCGATTTACAGAAGAGATAATTACAGTAGTAAAGATATATTTTCCCATAATCCTTTGCTATTAACAGTATTATACTGTTGGTACATTTAACAGTATTATACTGTACATATTAGAGTAAAATACTGTTCAAATTACAAAAATCTGTTACAGTGTAACGTTATTCTAAATGAAGCCGTGCGTCTCCATTTATTCACAGAGACAGAGAAACATGCAGGATTCATATTTAAAAAGTCTTTTTGCGGCTTAATATTCACAGACACTAGTATATATCGCGATTGATTTAAGTGTACTGACGCGAGAGTGTCAAACTTCGCTCTGGCTGCCCTGCCATCGATGCTGTAGAAAGATTCGTGGACGCGCTGCTGCTCTGACGTAGATCGAATGCTTGGTCTTTTTTAAAACTGCATTTAAAGGGGCTGCAAAGCAAACAATCATGTTGATCGGCGTTTGTGCAGACTGACCACAGGTAGGGTATAACCGTATAATATAACCTCATGAAATCATTTAAATGTGAAAGTTAAAAAAAAGCAGATCGATGGAAAGAACTTAACAATTATAGTTACATGTTTGCTAACGAAATAAACCAATTAAAAGCCATTTGTGCGGTGTATAAATAATGTTGCACGTCTTCTTATCAAGCCCGCTGCACCAGCAGTGATCAACGTAGACAGTAAAAGAAATGGACACAGCGACCCCATAGACTTCACAGAGAAAAATTGAAGTCAGGTAGAAGCACTCACTTCCTGATGGCTGAGTGTACTGCGCAGCCTCAGACTGAGCTTGACGACGTAGATGTGACGTGAGCAACCTGTCTGACAGTGGCAAGTCTTCTAGTAGTTGTGCAAAGTGAAATCTGAATCAGGTTGTTGAAATATTTTGTCCCGTTTATTTTGGCTCTCTATGGGCTTCTCCCCATGCCTCTCCCTTGACTTTATCAGACTTTATGCCTTCACGTCCACCCGATTGCCTCATAGACAGTAAAAGATTGCCTGCAAGCTTCTCCTCCTGTCTATACGGTAATTGCTCTACTAAGGCCGGTTGTCGCGTGGTTATGACGCAATCGTTAGTAGGGCTGAACGATACATCGAATTTTCATCGCCATCGCGATATGAACTTGCGCGATGAACACATCGCAACAGACAGCCTGACACGATGAATAAGGGAAAAGAGTTTACATGCGCCAATCTGAGTAACGTATTCTGAATACTTGGATTACTTCCACATTGAATTGCATTTTATAAGTGAAGGAATGCAGCCATCAAATCCTGCTTACTAAACATATATTATAAAATATTTGGCTAACGTCAAACGGGGCCATCGGCTCTTGGGCTGGTAAATCAGCGCATAGGAGAATGGAAAGTTGCACGTCAACTAAGCAGGTTACAGCACCGGCGGTGGTCGGCCAAAACACTTTTTTTTTGTGTATGTGAAGCTGTTTTACGTGAATAGTATGACACGAGTGAAGCACTAAAGCTTTATTTACAAAATAAATAATAGGTTCGCAATTAAATGTTACATCACAGCCATGGAAACATATGGATTCATGGCGAACGAGAGAGGAAGCTTTGTGTGGTGAGCCAAATTTAAGTTTGCTTGCGTTTTGCGATCTGGTCACACGATTTTCCACGAATTTAACAATAGGTTTACTCCATTTTATTCTACTGGACATGGAATCTCTTATTTATTTTCCCAAATCCTCATTTACGTCTCTCACAGGGGAAACGTTTCTTCCTTGTTTGATTTATTTAGGAGTAGGCTATTCGCATCATTTAGCCTACTGTGGTAAAATAGAAAACGGAGTATTACAGATACATTTTACTTCAAACTTTACTTTATTTAGCATAGTTTGTTCTTGCTATTAGACTTGGTCAGGTTTTTGTGTATAGCGTAATTCATTCACGTCGGAGATTTTTAGTTTCGCTTTCTCTCACAGCGCATATTCAAACAAAGCCTACGTTCTTGACCCTGCGGAAGATAATTTCGTTCTTCACATTTTACTACAAGTAGCCTATCAGTTTTGTAACATCAGGAGAAAATTTGAAGATATTAGAAAACGATGCTTCTTTCCTGATCGTGTCATCCCTTTCAGCGCAAGGGATAAGGCATTAGACGCACTTCTGTGGGGAAATATAAACAAATTTTTTCTTTAACTAATATTTAACTTATTTATATTTCGATTATTTACAGATATTTATTTAAATGTTTTACAGGCTGACGTATGTTGTTTCACTGACGGAAGTAGGCTACTAAAATCAACACGCATGTTTGAGCCTTAGCCTATATTTTTTATTTTCAAAATGTAGGCTATTTAATTGAGGTAGGCTATATATACACCTCAATCTCAATTAAATAAATTATATAAAAATTATAAACGAATAATATATTTAACGAATATATAGCCTAACGAATTTATATATACAGGGAGTGCAGAATTATTAGGCACGTTGATTTTCTGATCATATTTTTTTTCCAGGCACATTTGACCAATTCCAAACCACAGTAATCCTAATAACTACTATTGATTTAGTATTTAATAATGTATAAGTGTGTATATAATTGTTCATGAAGGCTGGAAATGAAAATCACCTTATATTCAGGTGTGCAGAATTATTAGGCATGTTTTCTTTTACAGATAAATTGAGCCAAAAAAGAGATTTAACTCAGACTGAAAAGTCAAAAAGTATTAAATGCCCATGAGAAGGATGCAATACTAATGCAATACTAGACATTGCAGTTAAGGCGTGACCATTGGACAGTGAAATACTCGTTGGGTCAGCAGGATCTGACAAAAACAGGTGGTGAAGAAAAGACACCTGTTAACTGCAAAAGAATTAAGAATTAAGGTGAAGAATTAAGGGTGAAACCATCAGGAACCCTGTAGTCTCCAGCGCCACCATTTTCCAAAGCTGCAACCTACCTGGAGTCTCCAGAAGTGCAAGGTGTCAGGATCTCAGAGACTTCAGTTAGGTAAAGAATCCTAAAAAATGACCCCCACTAAATAAGAATCACAAGCTGAAGTGTTGTAAAATACATGAAGAAGGTTTTTTTATAGGCTTTATGGACAGATAGGTTGAGAATGACTCTTGAAGGACCAGCACCACATCCTCTAGTACCACTGTTTGAAGAATTCATCTTCCAGAATCTGGCAGTACGTTTTGGGAGTTCATTTTTAGTCCATCTCTGCAAAACGGACTTCAGGATGGACTAAAATGAACTCCCAAAACGTACTGCCAGATTCTGGAAGATGAATTCTTCAAACAGTGGTACTAGAGGATGTGGTGCTGGTACTTCAAGAGTCATTCTCAACCTATAAAACCTATAAAGCCTATTAAAAAGCAGGCTTCATGTATTTTACAACACTTCAGCTTATGATTCTTATTTAGTGGGGGTCATTTTTTAGGATTCTTTACCTAACTGAAGTCTCTGAGATCCTGACACCTTGCACTTCTGGAGACTCCAGGTAGGTTGCAGCTCTGGAAAATGGTGGCGTTGGAGACTAAAGGGTTCCTGATGGTTTCACCCTTAATTCTTCACCTTAATTCTTAATTCTTTTGCAGTTAACAGGTGTCTTTTCTCCGCCACATGTTTTTGTCTGACCCTGCTGGCCCAATGAGCATTTCACTGTCCAATGGTCACGCCTTAACTGCAATGTCTAGTATTGCATTAGTATTGCATCCTTCTCATGGGCATTTAATAATTTTTGACTTTTCAGTCTGAGTTAAATCTCTTTTTTGGCTCAATTTATCTGTAAAAGAAAACATGCCTAATAATTCTGCACACCTGAATATAAGGTGATTTTCATTTCCAGCCTTCATGAACAATTATATATCACTTATACATTATTAAATACTAAATTAATAGTAGTTATTAGGATTACTGTGGTTTGGAATTGGTCAAATGTGCCTGGAAAAAAAATATGATCAGAAAATCAACATGCCTAATAATTCTGCACTCCCTGTATATAATATAGGCTATATAAAAAAATATAGGCGTGCGTGCGTGTGTAGCCGCCACCCCCAACCACCACGCCACTGCACGTTACACTGCAGTGTAATATTTCGTTCTCCCTTCTCTTTCTTTAATATGAAATGCTTTTTGAATTTCCAAGATAGAAACGCTTTCTTTCCCTGGCTCTGTTGTTCTGGCTCCATCTCTAGCTCTAGCTCCCACTGCTCCTCTTCCGACTCCATTGTGACTGATCACGCAAACCGTGAATTTTTTCGTTTTCATTTTGGCGCTTCTGAGAAATGCATCGAGTTGCCTTAATTTATTTAGAGAGTAAATAAACTCATGAAACAGAGAAATATCGTTAATGTTATCCATTGATTTCAACAATGTAACTGTATTATAAATATCAACTATTTAAACTGCAACTGTAACGGAATACAGTTACTCATAATATGTATTCTGAATACGTAATGCCGGTACATGTATTCCGTTACTGCCCAACACTGAACACGACCTTAAAGCACTAAGACATGGGAACAGTATAGCTAACATTCACATTTGAATATTTATCGCAAGTCATATCGTCATCGCAATATTAAACAATGTTATCGCACATCGCAGCTTTTCCTCATATCGTGCAGCCCTAATCGTTAGCCTAATCGTTAGCCTAAAAAAACGGCTTCTACGGGGCGATAGTGTAAGATACAAGGTAATGGAGCCTTTTATACATTGTCGTGTTTCTTAAGAAATAAACAATGGTCAAATGGAGTCTTTAAAAGCCTCAGATGTAAAGTTATTCGCTGTCAAAGTGACGCCAAAATGAATGGGAGTCAATGGGATGCTAACAGCAGGTGATGGCTTGGTTAGCAATGGCTGCCCCTATGGAAGGTACGCTTTCCGGGTGTAGGATTACCCCCTTGGTAATCAACCTCTCCTCTATTTTGTTTGGGAAATAATGTGGTCGGAACCAAAGTTTACAGCACTGCGTTCTCTGGAATCCTCTCAAGCGGAGCACTACTACATTCCCATTGGTTGCCGCCGGTTGCTGCAGAACCGCTTACCATAAAGTTGACCTGATTTCAACTCTCCTCGCCGCCCAAATCGTCCAAGACGCGCCGCGCCGCTCGCCGCCGGGCTCCCATTGAAAATGAATGACTTCCGGCCACTTTGATGCTCTCGCCGGCGGCGGTGTGAACGCACAGTAAACCATCGGTTTGTTATATCGGCCTTTCTCATGATATAGCCGATATGCCGATGGTTGTAAATTGATGCAAAATCGGCCGATACATCTGTGCATCCCTACTTTATATATTATTATAGTATTTCAAATTTTATTAATTATATTATATTATCAGTGCTGGGCAATCGATTAATCACGATTAATTGCATCCAAAATTAAAAAAAGTTGACGGGCCATGTGATTTAGTTATCCTAATTGTCTTTATTCATTGAGCTTTACCTTACACTGTGTGATCGGCACATATGCTAATGATGCACAGATAATGGCACTACATGTGGTAGCAGAATTTCTTTCCCAGTCTCTAGTTCCTTTGTAATTTTTGTCAGCTATTTGACAAATAGCACCAGTTCAGCAGAAGGTCAGAGAGATAATTGAAGAGTTGAATCCCCCTCATACAGTGTAAAAGAAACATAGATAAGTCTCTGAACATGCATGAATATGTAAGTATTATGGCATGACTTTCAATTAACTTTTCATATAAACTGCTTAGAGGTGTGGGTGATATGACCCCAATCTTACACACCATTTACATGCATATTTTTAATCATGGCAGTCATGCACATCACCAAATAATAATTAGGATTGTCAGTACACCAAATTGTTATAAACTTAACAAAACCTCAGATTCCATAATTCCACATATCACCCCATAACTAATTAAATTCACTGCCATTTTAGAACTAAGTATATCTAACACACTGCATACATACGTTACAGTCACATAAAACAATACAATACTATAAAGCGAATTGAATTTCTTTCTTTCTTTTTTTCCTTTTTAATGAAATATGACCCAGGTAGGGCTGCAACGACGCGTCGACGTCGTCGATGACGTCGACTACGAAAATACGTCGACGTGCGTGAAATGCGTCGACGTGTCGGCGGCACATTATTTACCTTCTAGAATGGAACAGAAAATCTAGAATAATGGCAGCTTCTGCTCCCGGGCATAGTGAACATGATCATTTATCATATAAAGCCAGACCGCGACATTCAAAAGTGTGGGAGTACTTTAAACAGAAGCCGAATAAAACTGTGCTTTGTTCGCTCTGTAACGCCGGTTTCACACTGCACGCGGTGGCAGAGCAGAAGCTATGCGCGTGGAGAGCGGGAGCTTTCACACTGCAGTCAGTGTTGCCAAGTCCGCTTTTTTCCGCGGAATTGGGCTACTTCTACACTGTTGCCGCGGGCTGTGTCTCATGTCCGCGGGTTGAAGCAAAAAAACACACATATTTAACCCCCCGAACGCGATGTTTACCAGAGAACCTCCCCGAAACGCGATTGGGCTTGTTTTGGGCTAGTTTTGAGTAACGAATGGGTGGGTTTTGTTGTGTAAACCTGGCAACCCTGCTGCTAGTGTTCTCTCGCGCAGCTGAACCGTGGCGCGTGTATTGCAACAGACGGTCACATTTTCCTGGGTTCTTCTCCGACCCCAGTACGTCTCGTGCTTTTATTTATTATGGGCTGCATATATCTGCTGTTAATGCGACCTGGTTCCGCTCTGTCCCAAACACATATGCATAATAACTTGTTGTATATAAGTAGTTTACATGATTAAAGTAACATTAAAGTTAAGATATGCCTCTAGCTTTAATAATTTAAATGTGTCTTTGAAGTTTGGGCAAAAACTTCTGGCAGCTTTAGTCGTTGTTTATGCACATGTATCTTCAAAATAGACGACTAGTTATACATTAACACTATGCTGAAAGCTCCTGTATGTGAACCTTTTGCAGATAAATACAAGTGCATTTTCGTTTACTATTGACACAAATCAATAAGTAAATCATACTCAACTACTATAGTAAACAACGTTTCCTAATTAGGCCTACTCTGTATACATTTTATGATGAATAGTATCATTATATATTATGTTTAAAAAGCTTCTTTTGTTCATATATTTCATTATAAAATGGCATACTATGTACACTACCCTTCCTGAAATACAATTAATATTGTCATCATTCATTGATTTCATGTTATAATAATATACAAATTCACTACCCTCTTTGAAATACAATAATCAGTAAAAAAGAATAATAAGATTAATCTGGAAAATAATCGTTAGATTAGTGGACTAATCGAAAAAATAATCGTTAGATTAGTCGACAGAAAAAATAATCGTTAGTTGCAGCTCTAGACCCAGGTATATCTTGGTGATGTTCATCCTAGTGCTTCATCATCTGAAGTAATTCCCAACTGTAATGATCCTTGTGTGTGGAAAAATAATTCAAAATAATTATTTCATACTGAATGTTTTTTCCATTTACAATTTACAGTTGTTGCTATTGTGTGTTAGTATAGAACAAAAGCAGAATTGTCCAAGAACATTTTATTGGTTGGGTGGCCAGTAGGTGGCACTGGAACTGCATTGTTTTCTGAGGTGAATGGCTTGCTGTAAACTTGATATGAATCCTGACCACATCCTTGAAATGTTGGATTTAAATCTCTCACTTGTATCTGAAATGAGCAATGTTTAGACAAAAATGGACAGAGTGTTTCTCACTTAATTCAGAAAACCATAATGCTGTGTGGTTGGCACTGTAACATTACATTATTAACCTGCTCATTGTATTTGAGTTCATCCCAGCTGACATACATACTACTCCAAATGCTGAAGCAGTGATTGTTGGCAGCTTGGCGCACTCACCCTCATCAATTCAAATCTACTTATAAAATCAGCCTCCAATCCAATCGCCCGAGTTGTCATGTCAACGCTGCTATTCTAGGTCATTTATCTATTCATAATATTCCCAAAGGAAAGATCCTTTGCATCTATACACTTATGGTAAGCCATCTGTCACAAAAGTGGTCATATGCAATATGCATTATTTTTGTGTTCTTTTGTATGTATTTTTTACTTATTGAGTGACATTAATTGAATGAAAATTTAATTCAGACCACAAACAAAGATTTGCGCATTTCATGCTTCAAAATCTAACAGACTACAGACTGCTTAAAGAGAATTTCTTCATATAATAACTTATTCATTCTGACTATGATCACACAGAACATCAGAGAAAAGCTCTCCACAAACGCCATGCTGACTCAAGGATATTCTTAATTATGTAGGTGAGGAGCCGTTTGCTATATGGATCCCCCTCATGCTAGGTTACAGTCGCTCTGTGTGTTGGTGCTGTTTCAGCAGGCTGGCTTTGTATGTGAATCGGAGCTCGGCATTGATTATTCATGCCAGGAAAAAGCCCCTCCACGCCTGATGCCTTTGCCCATTGGAGCTCTCTAATTGGCATGAGAATGCAAAGAGATGAGAGGAAGGGTGAATGAGAGAGATACAGAGAGCACAAGAGGATCGTTGCGCACACCAACGCATGAGAGACGGCTGAATTTCCCTCCAATCGTTTGTTGCCAAGGCACTGCACCAAAACAGCAGCCTTCTCAACGTCGACCTTGTTCTCCTAAAATTTTACGCCTTCTCCTAAAGTTTTGTCCACGTGTCGACCATGACGACCTTCTATCCTGGACATGACTACGGCTGCCGGAGAGCAGACAGCTGTGAGAGTAGGAACGACACTCATGCACGAGTCAACCTCAGGCAGAACCCGCTATCCACCTCCATCCTCAAGCAACCGCATCTCCAGCAGATGTTGAGCCAGGAGGGCTCCATCCACCCCGTCTGCTACAACTCTTGCACCCTGCCCTTAAACATAGGAAAGAACAGGACCAAGTTTCTCAATCTGCGTGACAGTGTAAAGAAAAGCCCCACCAAGAGCACAGCCAAAGTGAGTGGGCCAGGGGAGAGGTCATCCTTTTTGGCCTCTGTGTCATTTGATAAGGTAAGTTAGAGCAGAGGGATGAGAAGTTCGTGCTTGGATCTTCTGTGATAATTGACTGAGGATGCTTTTCTACTTCTTGGTGTTATTAAATTCGGTTCCTTCTTTACACGCAGGGCTGGTGTGCTCTCATTTTGTTGATCTTCATGACTCAGATGTATCTCATTCACTAGTGCATCTCTTATTCTACAACACTGGACGTGGTATTTGTCAGCCCCTTAGTGTTTCAGAGTACCTCAGTTTTGTTACTGCATTTCTTTGTAGTTTTTCTGCCCTGTATTCGCTTTATTCTCTTAGCAAATTTTTGGGTTGTTGCAAAATATATATATGCATCTTTTATTCCCTTTCAAATGTCAGCTGTCGTCAGGTCGACGGCAAGCTTCGTATATGCTAATGTGTTGTTTTTCCATGTTAAATTCATTTAGAGCAATTAATCCCACAATTAAAGGTCTATAGTGGGACGCTAAAGTGGAACTCCAGTCGATGCTATTGACAAGCTCTAATTTTAGTTTCTGTGCAAGACCGCATGTTTGGGGTTTAGGCATTACAACAATTAAAGTGGTATCAGTATTGTTTAAAATCAAGCAAACCCAATATACATATATCATTTTATACATTCAAATTCAAAAGTTTAGTTTTTTTTTTGTTTGTTTAAAGAAGTTTTTATGCTCATGAAGGCTGTGTTTATTTGATCGAAAATACAATAAAAACAGTAATGTAATCAAAATGTAATTTATTCTTTGTTGGTAAAGCTGAGTTTTCAGAATCATTACTCTGTGATCATTATAATATGCTAATTTGGTGCTAAAGTAACTTAGAATTTATTATTGAACCAGCTGTGAAAACAGCTGTGCTGCTTAATATTTTTGTGGAAACCATATTTTTTTTCAGGGTTCTTTAATGAAAAGAGAGTTCAAAGGAAAATTATTTATTTGAAATAATTGATATATTGTTTTGAAGTGTCGCTTTTGATTAATTTGACACTTTCTAGCTTAAAAAGTCTGACTGACCCCCAAATTTTGAATGAAGTGTGTAAAAAAAAAAATATGTAAATGGATGCATTGGTTGACTAACTACACATTACATTTATTATTAAACTGCTGCTCAATAAATTGTAGCTATACTTTTTTTTCTTTCTTATTTCTTGCATGACACTATTAAAACTTATTACGTTTTTAAAATGTTATGTCTTTATTAACGTTGCCACTTTAGTGGACTGTGGGGTGAAGCTGCAGGCTGTGTGTATAAATGTGTTCAGTTATATATGAGCCACAATCTTCGTGATGGCACTACAGAGCCTTTCTGCCATCCTTATCGTAGAAAACCCTTTGTACAATTGGTAAGGTAATGCTTAACTTATTGCAGTGGGTCAGCCAATTAATGTTTTATCACAAAAAAACTTCACAAAGACAAATTTAAATAAGCACCCTCAAACGAAAGCAAGAGCTTCCTCAATTGATACTGTAATAATATTGATATAATAAATATAAAGATTTGGAAAATGCTCCTGAATCCTCCAAATCCTCTCATTAACAAACAAAGACACGATGTAAGAGATTTATTATGCAGTGTAGACAGCTTTATTGAATTTTAATGTAACTTAAGTTCACAACCTGAGATGAGTGACAGCTTTTTAGTGATTGTAAAAGGAGTGGCCTTTGCGAGGCTATATATAATCTCTTGAATAAAAGTTATGTTTTTTATGATGCAAAGAGGACAGACGGCTACATATAAATGCGGGATTACCTCTGAAATTGCAATTGACATATGGAAATATGGAATGCCAAAATAAATACAGTACACGCAATATATGCAGACTAATTGATTAATGGGCTAATAGGCTTGTGTATTCGAGGATGCTGCAGGTGGCGGATAATTTATAGCCTTTTCTCATAGCAGCTGGAATAATACAATTTATCATTTTGATGGTGGATTGTAATCCAGAAAGGTCCAAACAAAAATCATCGGTGACTAAATAAATGAAGTCACGCAATGGTGACGTTGTTAACATTAACCATATGAGAACAAAGTATAACAATAATAATAATTTGCACAGTTTGATGTGATATGAGCTAAGCGATCATTAGATTTAATCACCGTTGTTTTTGCGATTTATTGTAATGCCTTTTTTTCTCAGTTGATCAGAACAAAGGTGGCAGACATGTTTCTTGTTTGTTCAGATGACATTTTCTGGTGAAAATTTTTATTTTGGTTATACTTCCAAGACGTAAAATGTGATTCCTAAGTACAGTATCCACACAGGTGTGGTGACTGACAGCCACATATTCCTCAAAACATTAGATTCTTCAGCGCTGAGGAGCCATGCCGATGCACAACCCTTGTAAAGATGATAATTCCGCAAATAACTACAATTGCAGGTTTCAAAAAGAGATGGCAACAAAGAAGCAAAACTTACAGACTGCAGCTTTAAGATTAATTTCTAATATTAAGTAAAGGATAATGTACATTCAGTCGGTTGTTATCGCAGTTGACCACAACGTGAAGGATGGCATAATTAAATAATTGTACACAAAATATTGATTCGAGTTTTAATATTTTATTAGCTCACCAAACACAAAACTTCCATGAAGAAAAAACATTCCAAGCAAGCGTATAGCGCTGACTTCAGTTACACCTGTTAGCCTGTGTTATCAGTTTTTACCAGTTGTTCAGGGAATAACATACCGCTGGATGGTGCGATTGGCCAATCTGAATCAAGTATTCCACAGAGCCATGTAATAACAAAGATTAATAAATGCTTAAAAATACTGCTCATTGTTTATATTAGTTAATGCATTTGCTAATGCATTAGCTAACATTACTTATTGTAAAGTGTACAATCTTAGATCAGTTAAATATTAACATACTCTCCAAGCACTAAATTATTTTACAAGTGCTGATGCTGCTTTCTCTCCTATTGCAGTCTTTGATCTTGAAATTATCTGATGAAAAATTAAATAAAGCTCATATCTGTTGCATTCATTGACTTAGATTCTGTTAAATTTGCATATAGCATGGGAATTGAAGATCAGATTTATATTAGTTTTGCAGAGACACATTTATGTGGCCAAGCGCAAATCGATCCTTTTAAAAAACCAATCACATAGCCATCCAATCAATAAAAATGCATGAAGTGACGAGGTGTAAACAGGCCCCAAGTTATTAATTGTGCCATTCCAAGCTGTGTTCTTTGGCAACATTTGTGAAAATAAAAACACATACAGTATGTGTGTAAATCCTACATGGACACACTTTGAATCCTGACTGAGTGAAAGGCCGTCAAACTTTCTTTCTAGATACTAGAGTTTCTAGAGTTAATTGTGAAATATTTGCATATTGTACATCAGTAGCTGAGAATCACCTGTGGTCTCAGTAGGGGGGTCGGGGGATGAGTGTTATGCCAGACTAAGGCAAACTCCTCCAAGCCATTCCCTAGGCTGGATGTCAAATAATGACGTGGAAATCTGCCCTGTCATAGTGTTACAGTCATGCCCATGAATATGTAGCTCATCGTTCTGCTTGTCGTCACACAGCTCAGTAAGCTCAGTAAAAAGAGTCTCAATACTACTCTACGGCCTCAAACAAATCCAAGTTCACAACTGCAGACGTTTGGCCAGTAAATGCCTGTTTAACATACTTTAAGATGAAGTATGTATTTTTTGCGACAGTGGCACCTAGCGGAATTTAAAAAATAAAGCATATATTCAAACAACCTTGCAAATGCCCCTTTCATGCATTGCGCCTTCCCCAACTCAAACATTACATAGAGTTCTTACAGGGGCTTTTGAAGGCATGTCTCAACAGGTAAAAGTAGGCTACCTTTTTAATAATAGGTCCAACATATTAGGAATACTTTTAGCTGGCTTTCCTGCAAGAAACTCATCTACATAGTAAATTCATGTCTCAATTGTGGTTGGGAGGGGCACATCTTTTATTCTTCTTTCCAGGGAGGGGTAAATATCACAAATAGTATCATATCAGATAATAATGAACTTTATATAATTGCTCAATTGTCCCAATCATTGAAGAAAAGTTTTATTTCTGAATGTGGTATATCAGATGTGTGGTGGTTTTTGCACCCTAAAAACAGAGAATACTTGTTTTTCCAATAGATCATCATACTTTTTCCCAGATTGATAATTTTTTTCAAAAAAATTAGTCCAATCTTGTGCATACCACAGTATTATCATATCGGATCGGAACGCTTGACTTTACTTTGTTTAGCTTGCCCTCTTTTAGGAGAAATTGCCGTTTTAATATTTCACTCTTGGCAGATGAGAACTTTGTCTCTTTATAGCTGATCATATTTCTTTCTTTTTAAGCATCAATAAGTCAGCTGACATCCGTTTTTTTCGAAGTCTCTTGGGATTGGGACTCTTCTCCCAATGTTAAATCAAGATTGTATTTTTTTTACTTCTTACAAATGATAAAGACCCTCTGTGCCTCGTCGATTTCTCTACTCAACTGCGATGTTCAAGTTTTAGCAAAGGTTGCCTCAAGGCTTGAGGATGTCCTCCCTATTATTGTTTTCCCTGATCAAATAGGGTTTATAAAGAATCGCCATTTACTTAATGTTCTATAGTTCTAAACTAGTTCTTAGTTTTGGAAATTTTTTGGATATGGTGTATATATGGATTGAGTTATTATACAGGGAGTGCAGAATTATTAGGCACGTTGATTTTCTGATCATATTTTTTTTCCAGGCACATTTGACCAATTCCAAACCACAGTAATCCTAATAACTACTATTGATTTAGTATTTAATAATGTATAAGTGATATATAATTGTTCATGAAGGCTGGAAATGAAAAACACCTTATATTCAGGTGTGCAGAATTATTAGGCATGTTTTCTTTTACAGATAAATTGAGCCAAAAAAGAGATTTAACTCAGACTGAAAAGTCAAAAAGTATTAAATGCCCATGAGAAGGATGCGATACTAATGCAATACTAGACATTGCAGTTAAGGCGAGACCATTGGACAGTGAAATGCTCGTTGGGTCAGCAGGGTCAGACAAAAACATGTGGCGGAGAAAAGACACCTGTAAACTGCAAAAGAATTAAGAATTAAGGTGAAGAATTAAGGGTGAAACCATCAGGAACTCTTTAGTCTCCAGCGCCACCATTTTCCAGAGCTGCAACCTACCTGGAGTCTCCAGAAGTGCAAGGTGTCAGGATCTCAGAGACTTCAGTTAGGTAAAGAATCCTAAAAAATGACCCCCACTAGATAAGAATCACAAGCTGAAGTGTTGTAAAATACATGAAGAAGGTTTTTTTTATAGGCTTTATGGACAGATAGGTTGAGAGTGACTCTTGAAGGACCAGCACCACATCCTCTAGTACCACTGTTTGAAGAATTCATCTTCAAGAATCTGGCAGTACGTTTTGGGAGTTCATTTTAGTCCATCCTGAAGTCCGTTTTGCAGAGATGGACTAAAAATGAACTCCCAAAACGTACTGCCAGATTCTGGAAGATGAATTCTTCAAACAGTGGTACTAGAGGATGTGGTGCTGGTCCTTCAAGAGTCACTCTCAACCTATCTGTCCATAAAGCCTATAAAAAAACCTTCTTCATGTATTTTACAACACTTCAGCTTGTGATTCTTATCTAGTGGGGGTCATTTTTTAGGATTCTTTACCTAACTGAAGTCTCTGAGATCCTGACACCTTGCACTTCTGGAGACTCCAGGTAGGTTGCAGCTCTGGAAAATGGTGGCGCTGGAGACTAAAGGGTTCCTGATGGTTTCACCCTTAAAGGTCCCATGGCATGGCATTTTTCTATTATTTTATAGTGTTTTCTGAGGTGTACTTATATTATTAGTATGATTTTTACATCATAAAATGTCATAATTTAGAAATAAAAGGCATTTTTTCTATACTGCTGTTTGCCCTGTGGCTGAATGCCCTGCTTCAAGAGGCGTGTCTGCTGTGAGACTTCAGTAAAAACGCCCACTGTTGTGATTGGCTGACATCTTTGCATTTTAAATGAGCGGAGGGGGCGTGGTTTAACGAGGTCTACGACGCACGAGCTGCTGCCAGAGAGACGGATGGACCTGTGTTCACTTCTCATCAGTTCTCTCAGCATGTCTCAGTTCAGGGTGAACTGTTGTAGTTACTGCATATACTTCAGGTTATTAGTCTATTTCTAGTCGGAGGGGCTGTCACTCATGTCAGAAAGTTAGTAACTTTAGTAAATTATGGATCAGCGCTGACTCGAGACGCGAACCGTTTAGAACGATTCAGTCCGATTTGGTGAACTGGTTCGGTTCACTAAAAAGAACCGATTCAAAAGAATGATTCGTTCGCGAACCGGACATCACGGAGACGAAGCGATTGCTAACAAAGTTATTTATAGTAACTACTGAGTTATGAGAGCGCTGTCAGTCAGCGCGAGTTTATTGTATTTGTATCTGAGAGTTCTGAATAAACACGAGTCCCAGTCACAACGAGTCCTCTTCATCATTATTCTACCAACTTTGTAACACATGCAATGTAAGTTACCATTACAGCGAGATGAACGAGTTAGTAAGTGTTGAGTATAGCATTATTTCTAGATATGTTCCAATCATATGAATAGCGTCATTGACGCGCATTGAGTAACGTTACACAGCGCAAACAAAGACACAACAGCTGTAATCGAATGTAATCCAGTTTATTGTGGGGAAAGCTGGCTAGCCTAGCCGGATACCCTCACGCTTACCCTCCTTGTGCTTAATCTCACGCCGCGTTTGGTGCCTCCGCTGTGGGCCAGATGCAGTACTGGGGGTCGGGGATGTTGGAGGCCGAGCTTCGGCGTGCGTGAAGTTTATCTCTAAAGATGTGACTGCTGATGTTAAACAGAAAAGACTGTATGCACATTTTAGAACAGATAGACGCGACAAGGACGTACAAAAACACTGACTCACAAGATAGAAAACACGAAAACACCGTTCTGTCGGGAGAGAGAGAAGCCGCAGTGTGTGCACGAATAATAAATAATTAGCTACACATCAGAAATCACTGATCACAGATCAGAAGGAACTGAAAAAAGACTTCTGTTTTCATTTGTACATCCAAACACCGAGAAACTGCCAGTGTTCACTCGTTCACAAGTAACGTTAATGATCTCTCGAGCGTTTGCATGGGCGTGCCAGATTCTCTGGGCGGGGGAAAGGGAGGTAACTGTTCCTGCTTGGACGTCAAACCAGGAGACTTCAGGATTGGCTCGTCTGGGCTGTCATTTTCTCAAAGGCAGAGAAAGACAGCCAGAACTCGGGTTTACACCGATCAACATTTCTATCCACTTGGGGACAATATTCAGGCTAGGGGAACTCATATTAATGTTGAAATACCTCATAAAATGAAAATTTCATGCCATGGGACCTTTAATTCTTCACCTTAATTCTTAATTCTTTTGCAGTTAATATGTGTCTTTTCTTCACCACCTGTTTTTGTCAGATCCTGCTGACCCAACGAGCATTTCACTGTCCAATGGTCTCGCCTTAACTGCAATGTCTAGTATTGCATTAGTATTGCATCCTTCTCATGGGCATTTAATACTTTTTGACTTTTCAGTCTGAGTTAAATCTCTTTTTTGGCTCAATTTATCTGTAAAAGAAAACATGCCTAATAATTCTGCACACCTGAATATAAGGTGTTTTTCATTTCCAGCCTTCATGAACAATTATATATCACTTATACATTATTAAATACTAAATCAATAGTAGTTATTAGGATTACTGTGGTTTGGAATTGGTCAAATGTGCCTGGAAAAAAAATATGATCAGAAAATCAACGTGCCTAATAATTCTGCACTCCCTGTATAGTGCTCCCTCAGCAGTAGTCCTGACAATAGTCTGTATTCTAGACCATTTCATTTGTACCGTGGGACTCGACAAGAGCTTATTATTATTCACTTTAGCCATTGAGCCTTTAGCAATTGCCCTACACAAAAGTCAGCAGATTACTGGAATTATCCATGGTGATGTTGAGCATAAGGTAATAACAGGTCAGGCATCTTCTTCTTTAGATAAAATTAGGAGTCCTTGGGAGGAAGATCCTGGCAGACCACTCTCGGATGATGACATGGGGGTGTATCCTCAATCACGTCCACTCATCATCAATGTGTGCTCGACACTCACTTATTCAGTTCAAAGTAGTACATAGAGCTCATATGTCAGTTAAGTTCAGGGTTCGTACGGTCATGAAAAACCTGGAAAAGTCATTGAATTTTAAAGTAGCAATTTCCAGGCCTGGAAAATGTTTGGAAAAATAAATAAACCAGAAAGTTTTGGAAAAGTCATGGAAATTTGTTTCAAAAAATGTATGTAATAGAATATGTTTAAGTGATAATATTGGTTAAACAAACTTTGAAACTTTGTAAACATACGTCATTCGATCTGCTGCATTCCGTCCGTCAGATATCCTTTTGCAGCGTTGAGCATTATAACCAATCACACGCGTTTCTGTCGTGCGTCATGGCCAACCAGAGGCGTTCAGATTAGTCATTGCTGAAACAGAGTTTTGTTCAGTGCGCGCACTCTCTGACTGAATTCTTACTGAATCTCGTGGTTTCTCCTGTCATCATAAACAACAAAGTGCAGATGTAAGACATTTATTTTGCAGTGTCGTCAGCTTGCGTGATTTTAACGGGAGTGTTTGTGAGAACGCTTAAACTCGCGCTAGACCCAAGTTATGGACAGCTTCACGATAGGTCACATTCTTTGCTCCCTTTCTGTATAACTTACCGGTAGTTTATTCTGTAAACATAATTTATTCATCATGCTGGTAAGATCACACAAAGTTTTTATTTTTCTAATGCATAAAAAGCATTAAAATAATTGGTAAATGTTTGTAGTTTTATCTGTGTAGGCAAAATATGACGTGCAGTTTCCGCAAACACACATTTTTTTTACGGATCTAATCGACAAATCATTATTAGCCTACAATATCAAGAGCCTATCAATAACTGACAATGACTCTGTAAAGAGTTCCTGTTCTTTTTATAATTTGAGTAACATTAAACAGTCTGTGTAAATAAACATTTAAGCTCTTTCAGATGCAGCTTCTGTTCCACCTCTGCAGTGTAAAGATGGCTTTTGTTAATTATATAATTCTATTGGTAACAGTCTAGTATTCTGATTGATTTAAGTAATTGGTTAACTTTAAGTATTTGACAAATGACAACAAAGGTAATCATTAAAAATTGCACTTATAAATAAATAAAATGCTCTTGGAAATCAATTGCAAGGAGCCCCTTAATGGAAAAGTTAATTTCTGACCCTGGCATGGGGGAAACGTCTGGCATATGCACTTTGTATATGTGTAAATTAAAGAAATAAAAAAATAAAAATTTCAAATAGGGACGTTATCTTGTTAATGATTGATGGTTTTCCAATTAGATGAATGGTAAACACTAGGAGGCAAAGCTGTTTTAAAATCTTCTTAGTTGTATTCCAAAAGTTTGTCTCTGGCACTGCCACCTTGTAAAGTTCCTGTCAGTGTCACTGGACACTTTTATTCACTTATTTATCATTGTTGCCTCCCATTGATTTGTGTTAATCCATTGCTAGGGTCAGACAGTATTTTATCTAACCGTTTTAATGGTGTGTCAGCGTTTATTTTGTACCATATAGATTTACGTTAATTAGTTAAGATAGGCTATGATTTGACATTTGAACATGGATTTTTCTTATTTTACATGTATACACATGGAAAGTTAGGTCCTGAATATTTTCTTAAAAGTTATGGGAAAGTCATGGAAAAGTCATGGAAATGTATTGGTAGAAATGTGTATGAACCCTGTAAGTTAAATTAGCACATATTTTCCATGGTACTAGTGCCATGTGTAACAGGTGTTGTCTAACAGTCTGGTGCCCCTTCATTGATTATTTTGATCATTCTAAATAATGCCCTATTATTGACTATATTTGATATTTATATATGAGTAGGCTAAGATGCCAGCATCTCTATTATAATAAACCTATTTAACGTATCTGCACCGGACACATTTTGATGCGCAACAACTATTTGAGGCTACACTGGACACATCAAAGTAAACATTATAAACTGGTACATTTGTATTTTTTAACGGGTACATAATGATGTATGTGTTGATCTATATGTTTATATGAGAATAGAAGACCAAATTAAACCTGTTCATATAAAGATATTGTGTCTTACCAGAAGACTATTATTAAACCGCTCAATCCATTTGGATTACTTTTTACAATGTCTTTATGAACTTTTTGAAGCGTGAAAGCTTTGGTGGAATTGATATATATTTGGGTGAACCATCACTTTATAGTTTTTTTCTTCACAAAAGTATTTTTTTCTTATTTGTAACAAGCTGGACATTATACATATATAATAGAACTCTAGAGTGACTGCATGTTTGCAGTGGCTTTGTTGATTTATGTCAGGAGTAATTGTACCATGTGCAATTAGGTGGATTATAGCCGTATTCTCATTCACATGCTCATTCCCATTATCCCCTCATCTGAATTTTTCAATAATCACCAACGGAGCGTCTCACAGCCCCACCTTCGGATTTGCTTCAAATCCGCACACATTCTCATACAGACACCTTCTTGCACCCATTCCCCATGGTTGGTTCCTGTGCAATGTTGTGATGTTGTGTATGTATATCTGACCTGACCTCTCCCCTTCCATGCTATTGTTCAGCAGACAGATGCTGTCCCACCCTCCACTCTCATAATCCCTGTGATCCCAATCTCCACTGTCCCTACGGAGCCCGCTGTCATCTCTCCATCGACGTCACAGGTCTTTTTTTTCCCTTTCTCTATTTTCCCACTCCCCCCCTCCCTCCCCTTTTGCTCTCTTCCTGTTGGTCATTTTTTCTTGATCCCTGCCATTCCACTGCTCGTTGATGGGGCTGAAGGATTATCGGCCCTAGAGTCGGGTAAAGTACCACGGCTCCCCTTGACTAATAGCATCTGCGCGTCAACCAGCCGGAGGAAGTCGAAAGCCCCACAGAAAGACAGACAGAGAGATTGAGCGAGAGAGAGTGGATTTAATTTTAGGCTACTTTTGGCTCGTAATAGCATTCATGCTTCAGCATTGCATGTTCTGCAGTATAAAATGCCATGTACGTATGCTGGCAGCGCTGTGTTAATCTGGTGTGAATGCCAGTGGTGGTATATGTAGCATCATGTGGAGAGTAAGTGAATATACCTTTGCTGTGTAGAAGGCTGCCAGCTTAACATGGCTTTTCCTAGTTACGGCATCTACTAAACGCATCGCGTACCATGTTCAATTTGGATGGAACAGGAATTGTGCTGGAATCAATGCCTTAACTGCACTGTTTTCTCTTGCAGGCAAATCCTCCCCCTGTTGTGGTAAACACAGAGAGCTTGGATTCAGCTCCATATGTAAGTTCTTTTCACTTATTTACGATTTATAAACTTTTTACATTTTGAAATTCAAAATTCCCTCAGACCAGCATGCCACATAGTTCTATCGGTTTCCTTTTTGTAACCAGGCTGTTATTGCCAAGTTACTTTAGGTGATGCCAGCAGACAAAGATGTAATACCTTTAAAGTCAAAATTAAATGGCATTCCCATTTTGCATATGTAATCATTATCCAGGAGATCCTGGATATTCAATAAGGAAACTATATGGCGGCTCTTGACTTTAAATATCTTGAATTGATTGGATTTAGTGGAAACTGGAATGTGATGCCTACATACACTCTTAAAAACTGTGCAGAAATTCTACCTGTAGGGGTTCAATAGCCTGTCATTGGCCTGTCAAAAGGACATCTTTGTACCTCATTTACACCTAAAATGTTTATAATGATAGGGTTTTTCCTGGGTCAAAAATGGTCTTCGGTGGTGTCTGACAGACATGGTCATCCACACACACAGTAAAAAAGTACTCTACCTACGTGATCTGTGAGCGCAATACTGACAATAAATTTAAAATAAATGCAAAGAAACCATTTGTAATTTTTGCTTATCTTATTTTGACATCTGATATTATGTATGATCTCTACCTTTGATGTTTGTTTCTTTTGATCCTCATTTTTTACAATATTTACTGATAATTGTTTTGGTATAATCATATCAATATTAAAAAGTAGCATAAAAAAATTAACAAATAGCCTAATTTTCTACCATATACAATTTTGTAAAATGATCAGCTAGCTAACAACTTTGTTCTGGGGCCAGTTGCATAAACTAAGCCATTATGTTAAGACAGTGTCTTAAGATCTAGTATGAGCCACTAGCAGTTAGGCAAGTGGCATTCAGTCTTACTTTTCGAATCAAATTAGGCCAGTCTATGTTTTTATGTAACTGATTTAAAAAAATTATGAACAGTCTTAAAGAAAAAAATGTATGTCTAACTTGTAAGACTAGTCTTAACAGTTTATGCAACCGGTCCCAGGTCTCACCTCACTCCAGTCCTACACATTGTCAACATAAATAAGCTCAATGACTGTGGATGATTAAACTAATTCTTACTATCCACTCTTGCTAAATTGGGTAAGCACACTTGTGTTGTGTTCTCATCTCAGATGTGTTCTGAGTAAATGAAAATACTGATTCGTTCGTTCAGTGTTGGACGGATCAGTTGTTCTAACCAGTCGCTAAAATGATTCGATTCAAAGGAGTCATTGGTTCGCGAATCGGACATTAGCAGACGCGTTGTGTGCGAATCCGGTCTGTTAGAACATCGCAAAAGATTTGTCAATACAGAATACACTTCATAACTGAATATAATGTTTTCCCGTTTATTGAAACTATGGTTTATGTCAGCTGGTCAGAGAAGAGTCAATGTTTTTTGAGTGCAGTTCACACCCAGCGGGAATTCAAGGAAAAAATTGTCTGAATGCGGCACGTGCAACATGGATTCGGTCTTCCGACCTTTTGATTTTGATTAATATGTGAAATATGAGCCAAAATGTGAAATATGAGAAGACATCGACAGACAGAGAGAGAGAGCGTGCACGCGGGGGAGGAGCTCTCTGCTCGTTTTCTCTGTCACTCAGTTAACACGGCCGTATCACAAGTGCAAAAGTCATCTATTCTACACTCATAAATCATCAACTCATCAAATAAGGCTTTGGCGGGCCAAAAATTTGTCTTGGCAGCCGCCAAAAAATTTTCAATGCAGGAAAAACCCTGTATACATTGCACTTGTAGCAAAAACAGCAATATTGTGAAATATTATTAGAATTAATAACCCCAAGAGTACATTTTACAATGCCAGTGTACTAATATACCCCTTAAATAAGGTACAAAGGTGTTCCTTTTAAGGTAGTGCCCCAGTGACAACCTGTTGTAACCCTAAAGGTACACATTTGCATTACATTATCCAATAGCTCATCCAGCCAAAGTGATGTCAGCAGAAAGCCAAGCGAAGCAAGTTATTACATTTTGATGAAAGATTAGGAAGACCATAATAATGTCTGAGGTACTAGAAGTGTGAAAATTGCTGTAAATATGCATTAGGGGAGTTAATATCTTAAACTCATGTTGACAAGATATATTTTCTTTAGTCATATTTTATTTATTGCACAATGTGCTTTTACTGGTTTCTGTTTTAAGTCACTGACTTTGAGTCAAGTACCAGGGTAGCTCTGGACCTTGGATGTACTGTACTGTTAGCGTAGAGTTTGGAATATCATTTCTGAGGCCCATTAGCCAAGTGTGGTGTTCATTCAGCACTGTAGTGAACTGACATCTCTTGGGTTTGTTTTCCGCTTCATTTTCCTTGAGTCTTCCTGTGGAATAGTGAGGTCAGTAGTCTTGATGTGCCACTTCGGGCCACTATGTCCGTTTTCTCATCAAGCACTACACATTCAACCTCCACTTCAGCCTTTCTGCTGTACCAGCAGTGCCGCAGGTTCTGGGTAGTGTTGTGAATTTCCTTTTCCTCGTTTGAAGAAGAGACCAGGAGACGTTGGGATATCTTTAAAGCAGACATTACTCGTTTATTGAGAATTGTGCTGTTCTTCGTCTGAGGTTCCAAGTCTAACTAAAAGAGTTATCCATTGTAATTTATCTATATTTCAGGGGGAGGGATTATACAGCATTGGAGACACTCTGAACAATACAATGCAAATGTTGTATAGGTAAAAGGACACCCTACATAACTGTGTCACCTGTCCAGATTCAATCAGCATAACAGTGTCATTCAAATGCATAGATGCTAATCCAATCACTCAAGGGCTCCAAGAGCCATTAAAGACAAATGGTGCTCATTTTACTTACAATGAACAGAACAGGAACTGGGAAGATACAGGTTTTGGGAAACCCGCTCAGACAGAGTATCACCAATCCTAATCTCAATCAGCCAAACAATATTGTGCTCTGAGCTTGTTATGCTAAATGGCCAGGAAGTGCATAAAGACAAAATACTTAATGTCTCCAACCCATGGGCTGATTAACTTAATCATGTTAGAATGTAGTCAATCTTTACCTTAAACTGTACCACAATATATTTTAAACATTAATACATTTGTAATTTTACAGTAGCATACGGAATCTCACGGGACTCGCTGCCTTTTTGTCTTATGTGATCGGGGACCATAATTGTCTCCATGTGGAAATTATGTTGTGAAAGCAAGTGGGGTGAGAATAATGCTTTTAGGTCGGCTTGTTTAGAGGAAACTACATAATGTGGGCAGTGTTGCTGTGTCACAGTTGAGATGAGAATTAAATCAAGCTAATGTCTCTATCATTTATTTAATTTGTTCAGATAATGTGCATGGTGAAGACTTGAAGATTTACTAGCTACCAAAAGGAATCCGCACACCTAGTCATAAATTAAGTGGCATATTCAAAGTAACGTATGTACACTAGTGTTTGGAGTTTGAAGTCTGTAAGATTTTAAAAAAATTGGTCTTATGCTCACCAAGGCTGCATTTATTTGATCAAACATACAGTAAAACCGTATTATTGTGAAATTGATTTAAATTTAGTTCAATTTCAATATATTTTAAAATGTAATTTATTCCTGTGATTGCAAAGCTGAATTTTCAATAGCCATTTGTCAGTGTCACATAATTCTTTAGAAACCTTTCAAATATGCTGATTTGGTGCTCAGTATTTTACTGTATCGTTGTTGTGCAAAGTTTACACCTCCTGGCCCAAAAGGTGTACATTGAACAAACAGTTAAGTCTAAATACATCACAAATAAAGGTAAATCAATTAATTACATTCTGTTCTTGCTCATTAGCTTAATGTTCAGCGCTTTGTCAGTACACACTGTTTATGGTGCTGAGACCAAACCAGGTGCAGCCGGCTACAGTGCTAATTAATACGTAGGCCCAATTCCTTTATGCATTACATAATCAAAGCTGAGTTCTTCTGGAAAATTGCTTTGACTGCAGTCACATATTGGATAGACACTGTGGTTTAAGGGTCATATTTGTCATTTAAGTGTCAGGAGGTTTAAATAGACGTCAAAAGAGAATCTTAAAGCAGAGAACTTAGAAGATTACTGCAAGTTTGGTTTTAAAAACAGACAATGAACAGCCATTTATGAGCACTATTCATTTATTGCAAGAATTTAAGAACTTGGTGTACACAACAGTCTGGGAGCTCACGGTGCCCTGGACACCAATATTTTAACGATTCAGAAATAATCGCGTAGTACTACAGCACACCTGAGTGTATCTTAGCACGTGTTGCTTTTGGGATCTGAAGGAGCGTTTGGACCCAGAAATTGTAATGTGTGACGTCAGACTTAACTGATTTGCACTAAACAAATCTCATCAAGGCTAATATCATCCAGTAATAGCGTTACTGCGCTCTGATGAACCACATGAAGACTTATAGCCGTGTTTGCTTGTGCTTGTATGTAAGGGTCTCAGCTGCGTAACATCAGCTTTTCAGGGGCAGTGTAATGGATTTATTCTTATGTTTCAGTGCCTGCTGTTAGCCAGCCATGTCACTGATTTAATTTAATGGCTCTCTGCCTCAGCGGGCTCATCAGTCACACACACTTAGAAAGATATACACACATTTGCATTTTCAACTATAATCATAAACTTGTTTAGCCACTAACCTACTGACGTTACATCAATACGTACCTGTTAGTCAACATTTACACTTGTACACAATACACACCCATGCACACAGGTGATTTGTAGGTATATTCACTCATGTATTCCTGCACAGAGAAGAACATGACACTGTTTTTGTGGCACACTTTATTCATTGGTTAAGTGAAACCTCATAGAAGAGACAAGAAAGTGTGCACCTTGTACACTACACAACCACACTGTACAATATAAACCAATGAGCTAAAACATTATGTTAATATGCTGTTGGTCTTCCACGTGCTGCCAAAACTGCACTGATCCGCCGAACCATGGACTCTACAAGACCCCTGAAGGTATCCTGTGTTATCTGGCACCAAGACGTTAGCAGCAAATAGTTCAAGTCCTGTAGGTTGTGAGGTGGAGGTGCTGTGGATCAAACTTGTTGATCCAGCACATCCCACAGATGCTCAATTGGAAGGATTTCTGGGGAATTTGGAGGCCAGTTCAACACCTTGAACTCTTCATGAGGTTTTAAACCATTCCTGAACTATGTGTGCAGAGTGGCAGGGTGCATTATCCTGCTGGTAGGTCACGTGTGAAATTTACATCCACATGAATGTCCAGACCCAGGGATTCCCAGCAGAACATTACCCGGAGCATCACACTCCCTCCACCGGTTTGTCCTCGTCCTACAGTGCATCCTGGTCCCATTTCTTCCCCAGGTAAACGGTGCACACGTACATGGCCGTCCATGTGATGTATAAGAAAATGGGACTCTTCGGACCATGCGTGCTTCTTCCACTATGCCAAGGTCCAATTCTGATGGTCATGTGCCTATTGTAGGATCTTTCGGCGGTTGACAGGGGTCATCATAGGCACCCTAATTGGTCTGCAGAGACACAGCCCCAGACACAGCAGAATGCGATTCACTGTGTGTTGTGACACATTCCTTCCATAACCATCATTAAAATTTTGTGTGACTTGTGCCACAGTAGACCTTCTGTTGCTCAGACCAGACGGGATATATAAGGAATAATTGACGATAGGTTGTTGAATTATTAGAAAAATTGCGTTATATTTTAATAATTCAATGGCCTGAAGTAAATTATTCCACTGGACTACGTTACCACATGTCAAAACATTGTTCAGATGATGTATTTCAAGACATTTGTCAGGTTTTTGTCCTTAAAACGCTCTTGTGTGTAGGACTAATTTCTTACGCATCTAATCCCAAGACTCCATTGCTAATTCCAAATGTTTGAGTGGGAGAGAGAGCGAGAGAAAGACAGTGTGTGCTTAAATTTTGTGGCGAAATAATTTGTTATTTTTTATCTTGTTGTTTACTACTATTTATTTGCTTGGTCAGTGTCATTGTGGGTTTTGGTTCTTTTGCTGTTGTAGGCTGTAAAGATCTTTGAAGTAACTAAAATCATTTGAAGAAGATATGGAACTGTAATTTGGAACTACTTTAGCCATGCATTTCCTTAAAATAATTGCACACCTTGCAGAATATTCATCAACCAATCAAATTCAAGCATCCAACAGCCCTGTAGTGTGTGTGTGTGTGTATATATATATATATATATATATATATATATATATATATATATATATATATATATATATATATATATATACAGGGAGTGCAGAATTATTAGGCACGTTGATTTTCTGATCATATTTTTTTTCCAGGCACATTTGACCAATTCCTAACCACAGTAATCCTAATAACTACTATTGATTTAGTATTTAATAATGTATAAGTGATATATAATTGTTCATGAAGGCTGGGAATGAAAAACACCTTATATTCAGGTGTGCAGAATTATTAGGCATGTTTTCTTTTACAGATAAATTGAGCCAAAAAAGAGATTTAACTCAGACTGAAAAGTCAAAAAGTATTAAATGCCCATGAGAAGGATGCAATACTAATGCAATACTAGACATTGCAGTTAAGGCGTGACCATTGGACAGTGAAATGCTCGTTGGGTCAGCAGGATCTGACAAAAACATGTGGCGGAGAAAAGACACCTGTTAGCTGCAAAAGAATTAAGAATTAAGGTGAAGAATTAAGGGTAAAACCATCAGGAACCCTTTAGTCTCCAGCGCCACCATTTTCCAGAGCTGCAACCTACCTGGAGTCTCCAGAAGTGCAAGGTGTCAGGATCTCAGAGACTTCAGTTAGGTAAAGAATCCTAAAAAATGACCCCCACTAGATAAGAATCACAAGCTGAAGTGTTGTAAAATACATGAAGCCTGCTTTTTTATAGGCTTTATAGGTTTTATAGGTTGAGAATGACTCTTGAAGGACCAGCACCACATCCTATAGTACCACTGTTTGAAGAATTCATCTTCCAGAATCTGGCAGTACGTTTTGGGAGTTCATTTTAGTCCATCCTGAAGTCCGTTTTGCAGAGATGGACTAAAAATGAACTCCCAAAACGTACTGCCAGATTCTGGAAGATGAATTCTTCAAACAGTGGTACTAGAGGATGTGGTGCTGGTCCTTCAAGAGTCACTCTCAACCTATCTGTCCATAAAGCCTATAAAAAAACCTTCTTCATGTATTTTACAACACTTCAGCTTGTGATTCTTATCTAGTGGGGGTCATTTTTTAGGATTCTTTACCTAACTGAAGTCTCTGAGATCCTGACACCTTCACTTCTGGAGACTCCAGGTAGGTTGCAGCTTTGGAAAATGGTGGCGCTGGAGACTAAAGGGTTCCTGATGGTTTTACCCTTAATTCTTCACCTTAATTCTTAATTCTTTTGCAGTTTACAGGTGTCTTTTCTATAATTCTTTTCTAATAATTCTGCACTCCCTGTATATATATATATATATATATATATATATATATATATATATATATATATATATATATATATATATATATATAAAAAATTAAAAAATCAATAAGGAATCACCACATGATGTCAATATGGAGATCTGAAGCAGCATCTTCTTTGAAGCAGTTGCCAGTTTAATTTATTGTTTTGTTCTTCATAATACAAAGCAAAATATGGTTACAAATATGCATGCACAATTTTTGGTACTGATTGATTATTAGCAGACAAAAAATACTATATATAATTGTGCATGTTTGTGTCCTTTATTTTAACATTTAGATTGTCTCTATGCCATCAATTAGAGGTCTGCGAGCCCCGCTCCCACTAGGTTCTTTTCCGATCTGACCTCGACCGATCCCGCTAAATTTAGACCTTGTTTTCAGAATCTCACATTTAAATTTCCCCTAAAGAAAGAGAGTGACTAGGGATAACAAATATGAAATGTTGGCTATACAATATATATATATTTTTTTAATTTTTGTCTTATGATACTGTCAACACCGTAAAAAATGTGAGAGACATTGTCAGAGACAAATAGGCTAAATCAAATACGTCACTCAAAATTATTTGCCAAAAATACAAATAAACGAAAACTATAGGCTTATTAGCTATACTGCAAATTTCAAAAAAAAAAATTACAACAATGCAAGAACAGAATGTCGCTGACTGGCGACAGTTTCAGTACAGAACGTCTCTCCTCCAAAATCCGACCACAAAGGCTGAGTGTTCTCTCTGAAGGTGCTCTCGTGGACGGGATGAAAAGAACATATAACATTATTGCCAGGTCTAGGGCAGTGAACTGTGTGAACGAAGTTTTGTTCACTTCAAGTTCAATCGCAGATACGCTGTTGTCAAAGGATGTTGGGAGAAGCCGGGCTATTGTCAGACCGCCCACTCTCGTCCGAAGTATACCAGAGTTACCGTCCGCTACCGCCTTTGATTCTGAAATTTACTCCCGCGCCGCAAGAAACTGATCGTGGGAATGCAGGCCTCTACATCAATGCTTTCTTAATCTTACTTAATTTTTTCTTGCTGTACATTATAATGTTGTAATGCTTAAATTCACTTGTAGCATTTAAAACAACTGATTTTATTTTTTATTTTTATTTTTAATTTATATACACAAAATAGTAAAGAATTCTATTTTCTGTTATTCATCAGTTTTCGGCCATTACAAGAAAATGTATTGTGAATCCCTAGTTACAAATGCATTTTTCTAAAATGTGCTGTCTTCATAATCAAAGTTGATTTAAAGAAAGAAAGAAAGGTCTGTTTTATTTTCCTGAATGGACTCTTAATTGCTTCTCTGTGTACCCAGCATGCAACAGTCTACTAAACAATCCATGAAATTAATACAGTCCTCCTGTAAAAGATAATTAATTGAGTATTGAAATATGTAAAGAGTCTCTGACATGTTTTGTTTACAGGTTAACGGTACCGAGGCTGACTTTGAGTATGAGGAGATTACACTGGAAAGGGTGAGTGGACTGACTAATGCTGCTTTTCTTGCTTTTGAATTTATTCTCCTGTGTCTCCGTACAGTAGTTCCTACAGGGCACTAAGGGGGCTTTCACACTGGCAGTTTAGTTCAAAAAGCACGGTTCGCATGAAAAATTGGTAACATGAAAGCTGTCATGTGGTCCCGGGAGTGCATCAGGGTACCGAACCAGAGACTGCCTGTACAAATTGGTCTGAGGTGGAACTGTGATGCGATTCACTTGGATTTGACAGTAACTCGAACTTGAGTCTACACTTGTTTAGTATGAAAAGTAACCTGCAAATGCATTTTAGCTGATGATGACGTCACAAGTTTGATATGAGCGAGAGTAAGGCTGCAGTATAATCGTGCAGAGTGAGTACAATCAGAGCAGCAAATGAATGGCTCGCAGTCAACTTTGATGCGACACACATGCAGTAGACTCAAGTGTGGTTCACTCTGATGTGCATAATAGCAACACAAAACACAGCCAATTTGACCAGCGTTCTGTGTTCAATCATGTTAACGCAAAGATAAACTCAAATGCACCAGTTGAGTCAAGTAAGTGTAAACCAGACCAATTCCGTGGGGGGCGTTGCTCTCGGATTCGATCCGCAGAAAACTTGGCAAGTGTGAAAGTCATCTAAGACATAGTACTTTGTACTGGATAATCTGCAGGCCTGTTTGGGACCGATAAAACACTATCCATTTTACCATCATGTTTCTCCAAGTGAAACAAGATATTCAGTGAGTAAATAAAGACTGGGACTTTTATCCTTTATTTATGTTATCGATTGGAAACTGATTTTATCATGAAAAGTGGTCATTAAGGCAGCTTGTTGAAGGAGAGAGGAACTTATAGCTCAAATGGATGTCAGCTTTCATTTTAATGTAATATAACAAAGACATACAGATGTTTATTTTTTTTAATTACATGCACCAACAAGTCAGTCACAATAATCCGGTAAAGTAAATGTGGTTGGTTTTGATTTAGTATCAACTAATAACAATTTGCATAGCATACATACAGGACAATAACAAACTGTAGATTAAAGCAGAGTAGCAGAGACCTGCGCGGGATGGATTTTTCCGGATTTGTCCCGCCCCCGCAGGTTCTGTCCCGCAAAAATATGTTACCTTCTCCTGCTCCCACCTGCAACGTTCATGTTTTGTCCCGCTCCCGCCCGCAAAAGCCAGCATAAAAGTAAATGTATTTTTTTTCTGTACGTCCATGAAATATTTTCATGTAATTTAACATAAAAGCAAGTGCGTGCATGGTTTGGCATGGCAGAATGCGCCAAAGTGCGCTCCCTTAATAATTCCTAAAAAGCTGATATCTCAGTTCAGAGCAATCTCACAAAGCTCCGTTATCAATGAATGAGCATGCAGAATTCAGCACTGAATAAAAACTCAAGATTCTATCTTAAATGCATCTGATTGGCCATTGCATTTTAGAAAACAACAGATATGTCTGTGATTGGCTTCATTGCACAACGCTGCAAAAATATGTTATAAATAGAAATTCTTCCTATGCTTGCGTCTGTAAATCGTTATTTTGTTTTAGTTGTTCTTGTTGCTTTTGTGCAATAGATGAATAACAATTTATTTGTTTTTAGATGTTTTATTTTTAGATATTTCTATTTTGCGGGAGTCCCGCGAATCGTTTTACTCTCCCGCAACCCGCACACACACGAGTAGGGGAGAGCAGGGACGAAAGTAGGGCTGAACGATTTTGGAAAAAAATCTAATTGCGATTTTTTTAACCAATATTGCGATTGCGATTTAATATGCGATTATTTTTTAAACTCTTTATCTTCTGTATTATTCAACAATACATCATTGTATAGTAATGGTGGAAATCTTTAATTGGTACCTCACGATCCGATTCCAAAACAATTCTTGAACTTTTTCCTTTTTAAGTTTTTAATAAATGAATAAGATTAATATTAATAATTAATATGTTTTTTATTATGATATATGTAATTATAAGCTTTTTAAAATAACTACACATTATAACATTTTAATTAAAACAATTGCATGTTAATAATTTTAAATATATAAACTAATATAGCTGCAAAACATAAAGTAGTAAATCATAAAGAGAAACAAAAAAACATATTACAAGCAATGAACAAAGAGTGCTTTCAGTATTTAAGAGTGTCTGAACTGTGAGTGATTTTTCTCTTTCTCAGCTTTACTGTTGTTTGATTATTAATGATGACATCATAGACAGCGGGAGACCTGCATTCACACTAATGCACAGATCTCTTTTGAAATATAAGATGTTTTTGCCCTGTCTGTTTAATTCATTAAACATTACTGATGGTGTTTACATTAATTTTGCGTCATAAAAGCATTTTGAGACGCGCACAGACGCGTCCTGGCAAGCATTCTTCACAATGCGCCGCGTGAGCATTTGAAATGGAAAGCCTTCTTTCAGTTAGTTTCTAACGACATGAATGAAGCCTTCGTTGAGCATTTGTAAGGAAAATACCGTCGGGCGAGAACACACACTGTAAGCGTGACACCAAGCAAAATTTCTCATAGTGCTTATCCTGTGCAAAGAAGTCTGCGAATGTCATTGCAATTCGCGCCGTCAACCTTTCCGAACGTTATGAAATATTATTTTATGGTTTGTGCGTGATTGTGTGTATGTGTGTGTGAGAGAGAGATATAATGGAAGCAATCAGAATACGGGTGTTTCTAAAACACACGCAGCGCCACCGCGCACCTGCAGTTAAAATCTAAGCTCAGAATCGTTCCAGAATCATTGGAGAGATGATAGTAGCCTATAGTATGAACAACACAATATTAGATAGATCAAACACAATCAGTTTTTTTTTTCCTTTTAGGCCAGGCATATGATATGTGTAACGTGCCAAGTTGATGCTTCTTCTGCAGACTTTACTCTCGCGTGTCACGTGACCAGACTGTAATCGCAGCCTTTGCGGTTAGGAAATCGCGTTATATCATATCGCGATATTATCGCAAATGCAATTAATCGTTCAGCCCTAGACGAAAGTACAATTTTTCAGAAAAACTTAATTTTAAAAGATAATGTTTTAGACCGAGATATATATTTGCTGTGGTCAATAACTCACAAGTGTGGTCTATCAATAGCAGGTGGTATTTTGTACAAATGTAGAATGACTACAGTATAATTTCACTTTGAACATAAGCTGCACATTGTTACTTTTGACCCCATCAGGTGGGACGAAAGTAACACAGGTGGGTCAAAAGTTACACAACAATACAAGCTAGATTTTTTTGTGTTACTGTTGTTTTTATTAAACATACCTGACTATGACCTTGTTAATATGTAACTGCAAACATATTTTGTCCTTTATCTTTGCAAGAAAATTATTAAATTACATTTTCATTTTAAATGTTAAAGTTCATCAAATGTTTCAAATGTAACCTGACAGTACAAACTTGAATTGTTTAGAATATTTTTTTATCTATTTGATATGTTTTTTTCTTCAATAGTATGAACAATATGAAAATTAAATTAAATTAGCATAATATGCACTATATATATATATAATAGCGGGACAAAAGTAACAAGTGTTACTTTCGTCCCGACAGGAAGTCCTGACATTTAAACACGATTTACTTTTATACTGAAAAACTCTGAAAAGACAAACCTTCAGGGTGTGTAACAGCACTAAATAACCCGTAGCAGGGCTCCAGACTGCGCCTAAAACGGTCGCATTTGCGACTAAAAATATTCATTTGCGAGTGATATTTTTGCAGAGATCACCACTGGCGACCATACAAATTTACATATCATGATTATAAAATTTGCATGTTATGTGCGTGTTCTGTGAAGAGTAGCCTATCACATCATTTGTTGTGTTGACATAGTAAAATGAGACCCTACACGTGAAAGTTTCACTGTGATAGAGCGCCAAATGTGATTGTGAACGGGTAAAGCGAGACTCATCTTTCCGCGCTTTAAAAACCATTTCAAAACGAAAAATATCGGACTTTTTCAAACAACGGTGATGACACACCTGCTTCTAAAAAAATTTCATGGTATGATCGCGAGTCACAGAAAATGTTTTGTGACTTTTGTTCAAGAGTGGGTAAAGAAATAGCGGGGGAAACGGACTTCATTACAGGAACCAACCATTTCAAAAAAGAGACTGTGAGAAAACGCGCCGATAGTAACTAGCATAAAAATGCTTGTGATCACGTTATCGCGAAGAGTGCTCCACAGACTACACCATTAGCACGTGCAGTTTCGTCGTGCATGCGAACTGCGTGACGAAAAAGAATGGAAGGAGCTAGAAATGAAGTTTAACGCAGCCTATATGATAGCATGTGAAGAGCTTCCGTTCACTAAATTCACCTCTCAGATTTTGCTTATGTAGATAAACCCTTTCTGCAAAAAAGAAGAGGCGGCGGCCAAACTACTCTCAGTGGCTTACGTCAACCATTTACAGTATCATTTTATTATGGAGAGTGATGGAGATGCAACATTGTTCCCATTAATGTTAATGTTATTCTTGTATTTAGCCCTCAGGTTTTCAATACTCATTGGTGGTCAAATGTGACCATACACCTTAACTATTTTTAAATTAAATAAATGTTCTATATTTTAGTTTAATAATATTTATTGAATAGTTTGAGGCTATCTTTTGGTACTAAATAGGCCTACTATTTGTGCAATAAGTATGGTCCATTAATGACCATTTAATGAATTAAAATATTTTTCTTCTAATATTTTTCTTATTTTTCTTATTTATATTACAATTAGTGCTGTAATTAAGGTTAAAATAGAGAATTCCAATGCAAAGAGGCAAATTAGAGTCATTTTGTGGCTGGAAAAATACATTTCATTTGAAATTGCATGGTTTACCCACTATAGGTGCCTGTATGGCTCTTTAATAAATATACATGTATCTAGTTGCTCAAAAAAGTATTGCAGATCATAACTGCTTACTTATTTTTAGGTTTTGCATTTGAATACATATTTAGTCATGATCAAACACTAGATTTCTTTAAATGTGAAATTTTAAAACGTTAATAACTTACATCCTATTATTTTTTAATGATACTTATATAAGCACACACAAGTGAATATTAATGAATGCGAGCAAATATAATTTAGCTCAAGAAAAGTTTAAAATAGTGCTGAAAAGGCAAACTTATTTTTCCCTATGTGCACAGTAGGCTATATGAATTGATACTGAATCAAGATCGAAATCGATATTTGTGCCAATCACCAACCCCCAAATTCCACCCCCCCAACCCCGCCCCCGCCACCACAAATTGGTTTCTGATCTGTGGGAAACACTGTATATAGTTCATAAGTTGGAAAAGACATTCAGTTCCCAAGTGAACTTCAGTTCCAACATTGGGCCGGTTGCATAAACTGTTAAGACTAGTCTTACAAGTTAGACATACATTTTTTTTCTTGAAGACTGTTCATAATTTTTTTTTAATCAGTTACATAAAAACATAGACTGGCCTAATTTGATGCGAAAAGTAAGACTGAATGCCACTTGCCTAACTGCAAGTGGCTCATACTAGATCGTAAGACACTGTCTTAACATAATGGCTTAGTTCATGCAACTGGCCCAATATTGACAAGATGAAAATGCTGAAACTGTAAAAAGAGGGGAGATGTACGCACAACAGGATGATTAAAAGTAAGTGATTTAAAAAATGTATGTTCATTGTAATGTGGCTCTTTAAAAAATTATTTGGCGCCTGTTTTTTTACCCTATAGGAGCCAATGGCTCCTTAATTAATTATTTTTTATGGAGCCCTGCGTAGATTGATCATTACTGTGACACATGAAACAAGAAACACAACTTGTAATTAGAAAAAAAGTGCTGCTTCATTAATTTACTTGCCGTACTTGAAAACTGCATTTCGGTCCTAACCGCGGGAAACAATGACGGAATCACATGATATTTGGCAGATCTGTCAAGGGTTGTGTGCTGAACGTGCTGTCATAGCTTGGAATGCAAATGTAGTCATGGCTCTGAGAAAATCGCTTTGTTACTTTCGTCCCGTGTTACTTTCGCCCCGGTTCTCCCCTACCTTACAGCCCGTGCCCGCACTCGGCGATAAAAATCTAGTCCCGCGCAGTAATCTACTGTAAGTAGAGTGCAGGTCTCTACTGATTAGTGTGCAGATGAACATTTTTAGAATTGTATCACAGATCTCTCCCTGTTGTCCGCCCCCCCCCCCCCCCCCCCGAAC